>NW_027142452.1:1991584-2246584 GCF_026170545.1 Melanerpes formicivorus
AGAGAAGAAAAATAGAGAGAGAGAAAGAAAGAGAGAGAAAGAGAGAGAGAGAAAGAAAAGAGAGAGAAAGAAAGAGAGAGAAAGAAAGAGAGAGAAGAAAGAGAGAGAAAGAAAGAAAGAGAGAGAAAGGGAGCCGGGGCAGCTCCAGATTCTTGCTCACCCTGAAACGTTGTGGCAGCTTCTGGACATTGCCAAAAGGTAAACAAAACCCCAACAATCCCTTGTTCCCCCCACCCCCCGCCCCCAACAGTTTTCTTCAACACTTAATGTCCAGCTTAAGTGAAATCAATAGATTTTAAAATCCACACAGGAGTCAAAAAGGAGAGCAACAGAAATTAGCTAGTTCCTGTTGTCACAACAGAAAAAAACCAGCTCCAGCCTCAGAGGCAGAGGGCTAAACGTCTCTTGCAGGGGCTGTGCTGCCCCTCTTCAGAGGTTCTAAGGGGGCTCTTTGGGTCCCATTCCCAGCAGGGAACCCCCCTCGGGGCCAAAGGTCTCTTGCTGTCTCTAGGCATCCTCTTGTCCCAACCCTGGCACGGGGGATGCTGCTTGCAGGCAGCTGATGGAGGAGGAAGGCTCAGCCCTGGGCTCCCCAGCTCCTTGCTGCACAGCTCCAAAAGCCAGGCAGGGGCTGAGCCCTGCACTGCCTTCCTCCTCCTCCTCCACTACCTCCTACATGTGAAACAGGCAACCACAAACACCCCAGCCAGCTGTGTGAAAGAAGGTATATATTCAGCACGCACTCAGTACAGTATAGCAAATAAAGCTATCATTTCCTTAAAAAAGCCCAACCCAGCCTTCCAGAGAGCCAAAGCTTCCAACATCACTCCCCCCACCCTACAGCCTGGCCACTCGCTCTTCTGGCCACAACGAGGCCAACCAGCAGCAAGTGACCCCAGCTCTGCGCTGCCCCCACCCAGCAAGGGACAGAGGGTGGCCCCAGCTCTCTCCAGAAGCGCTTGGTGCCACAGCACCCAGCTCCTCCCACGGAGCCCAGGGTGCTAAGGATGATGTCACCAGAGAGGAGCTTGGCCAGCAGTGCCACAGCACCCAGCTCCTCCCACAGAGCCCAGGATGAGCCCACTGGAGAAGCATTTGATGAGCAGATTGCTCTGGTGCCACCCCATGCAGTTATTTTGGTGGGGCACACACACCAGAGAAACCAGAAAGTAGGGCAGGCCTGTGGCTGCCAGCCTGGGGGGCCGCAGCCACTGCCTTGCCAGGGATGCAGCCCTAGGGATGCCAGGGAGGAGAGGGGATCCCATGGCTGATGCCGGGGTGTCCATGCTTGGGTCGCAGCCACGGCATCTCCACTGCTCTCTGCTGGAGGTCGGGGATGAAGCCGAGGAGGGGGGAGAGGAGTGGCATGGTGGTGGGGAGGGGGGGCTGGCAGGGCCCTTGCCGTTGCACACGGAGGGGAGGTAGATCAGCTTTAGAGACCTCTTGCCCAGGAGGATGTCTTCTCGCACACCAGCTTGGTTCCTGGAGGGGGGGTGAGCCCACCGCAGGGCCCTGAAGGCTCACCCTTGCCTTCTCCCAAGGGGAAGGTGTCTTGGAGCCTGCTCACATCACTGGAAAGCTTTTGAACTTGGCAGGGGAACAACTTTCCTCTAAACATTTTATAGCCCTGAAACCTGCCTCCACAGCTGCTTGCAGGCAAACTCGCTAGCAGCTGGGGACAAGCCTGGAGGTGATGGCAGCGACCCTCGGGACAGGAGGGACCCCCAGCTCCCTCTGCTCACCCACCTGGCCGGACCCCACCCCGAACCCCCAGCCCCTCTCCCTGCCCCACTGCAAGAGTCCCCTCGTCTCAGCCCCGTGGGGACAGCGCCGCGTGGTGCTCTCCATCCTCCCCCTTCCCCAGGTCCCCGTCCCCAGCGTCCCCCCCTGCCGTTAGTCCTGCTGCTCGTTCATCTCCATGTCCGACACCAGGATGTTCTCTCTCGGCGGACTCGCCGGGGCTGGAGGTGGTGCGGCTGTAGCGGGCGCTCTCGAAGGCTCCCCGCTCGGCGCCGCGCCGCCGCCGGTACAGGTAGATGGCGCCGGCCAGCATCGCGCACAGCGCCAGCGCCGCCAGCACCACCACCGCCACGGCCGTTGTGTTCTCCGGCAGCGCTGCGGGCGGGAGGAAACCCTGCTGAAAGGCAGCCCCCACCTCTGCCTCACCCTGCCACAGGGTAGGTTTCATACATTCAGAGACTGGTTACGGCTCACAGGATCCCAGGACGTTAGGGGTTGGAAGGGACCTCCGGAGAGCATCCGGTCCAACCCCTCTGCCAGAGCAGGACCATAGAATCCAGCACAGGTCACACAGGAACACATCCAGATGGGGCTTGAAGGTCTCCGGAGAAGGAGACTCCACAACCTCTCTGGGCAGCCTGTGCCAGTGCTCTGTGACCCTCACAGTGAAGAAGTTCCTCCTCGTGTTGAGGTTGGAAGGGACCTTAAAGATCATCCAGTTCCAACCCCCCTGCCATAGGCAGGGACACATCCCACTAGACCAGGTTGCTGCCCCCTCCCTGGAGGTATTCAAGGCCAGGTTATTTCCTCTTGTTTTCTTCCCTTTTTGGGGGGAAGACTCTGTATTTTGGGGTTTTAACTTTTAGAGGTCTAAGAGAATTTTGGCCAAGATCTGGAATAAATTAAAATGTCTGACTTGAAGTTTTAACTGAAAAATAAGATACAAAGCTTGGATGGAAATAGAATTGCAGAACCACAGCATGTTAGGGGTTGGAAGGGACCTTAAAGATCACCCAGTTCCAACCCCCCGACATGGGCACGGACACCTCCCACCAGCCCAGGTTGCTTAAGGCCTCATCCAGCCTGGCCTTCAACACCTCCACAGAGGAGGCATCCACAGCCTCCCTGGGCAGCTTGTTCCAGTGCCTCACCACCCTGACAGCAGGGGGCTGGCTGGACACACTCCACCATAGAGGGATGGCTCCTGCTGCTGGGGAGCTCTAACCCAGTGCCAAAGCCACCTGGCAATGGGATTTGGGATCCCCCAACCCCCAGACACCATTTCTTTGGTTGCTAATTCAAGCTGGGCTGTGTTAACACAAGCCCCCAGCACCAGTGCCTGGTCCCAGTGCTGTGCCCAGGCTGATGGTGGCACTCACCTGCCCTGGAAAAGCTGCTCTCCTCCACTGCAAGGGCAACACAGAGAGGTGAGTGCATCGCCATGGCACCCTCCCCTCTCCCCAGTGCTAGCACCACCAACCCCACACCCACCACTGCTCCCAGCACTGCACAGCCGCAGAGGTCCTTTGGTTCTGCTCCCCCACTACTCCACCAGCCTCATCCTGCTCTGAGTTGTTAACTCAGCCACTGAGACGTGCACAGCCTCCCACTGAGCCCAGCCCACCACCTGCAGATGCCAGCACCAGCCCTAACAACCCCCCTGGACTGGAAACACCCAGAAGATGTGGTGGCATTGCCAGCAGGAGATCCCTTCCCTGCAACACCCTGCCTGGACCCACAGCTCACCCCACATCAGCCCAGGGGCCTCAGGCAGCAGGAGGGAGGGGTCCTACCTCGGGGGATCTTGCAGATGACCCCCATGGTGACGTTGGTGCAGGAGCCCAGGCGCCAGACGCCGTTGCTGCTCTGGATCCAGTAGCAGCTGTTCTGGCTGAGCATGCTGGGCCCTGTGTCGTGCTGGCCCCAGTTGGAGTAGTTCACAGCAGTGTTGTCATGCCACACCAAGGTGCCACCTGGGAAACAGAAGAATTCAGTCTCAGGAGGCTGAAAGGGACATCCCAGCTTTGCCACAGTTCAGATACCAAGGGAGGTGGGGAGGGCACCTTCCTGAGTCTGCAGCCTCCAGTGCCTTGCATAAGCCCTGGGCTTTGAAACTACCTCTCCCCTCCCACCAAGCCAGAGATCATACATGGCACGTTCAAGGCATGGGGCACTGATCACACCATACATTGAGTCCCCCCACACTAGTGCCACCACCAAGGGCTTCCTATGCTCACTGCAGACCTGATGGGAATGTGCCTGTGGGAACATCTAACACCTCCCTCCTTCCTTTGTACCTTTGGGGTTGAAGGTCATGCCCAGCCAGGCACCCTTGGATGGTCCTTCATACGCCTGGAGATGCTCCCACACGAAGACATTCTCCATCTCATCCTGGATGGACAACACTGTGCCACCAACTGCAGAGGAAGGAGTGTCAGGGAAGAGCTCTGACCTCAGAGGATGGAGCTCAGAGAAGCAGTGCCCAAGAAGACAAAGCTGAGGAACCATCATGAACCACATGGCACTTGGGGAACTCTTAACAAGTAACAGCAAGGAGGAGGAGGCAGATGATGGCTGGCAATGGACATGAGTGCAGGGACAAGAGTCCCATTCAAGGGTGCTCTGCTACACCCACGGACATCCTGGGGATACCACCTCCTCCATTTTCAAGGGTGCATCACCCCCCTCCACCACCACAGCCCCCCCATACCTTTCTGACACCTCCTCATGGCATCCTTCTGCCCCAAGGTGACCTCCATGTGGAAGGTGTAACAGTGGTCCCGGAAGGGGATCCAGGATGAGTCCTCCAGAGACTTGGGACAGCTGCCAGTGTAGCTCCACTTGTGCGTGCGGGGGGCATCTGGGGAGCACAGGGTGCATTGGGGGTGGGTGCCAGGGTCCCACAGCACACTGGGGCACCAAGCCCCACGAGGATGTGCATATATCTGCAGAAGGTCCCTAGTGAGATGCCACCTCCCACCCTTGGGTGCTCCCCACCTGGTCCACCCCGTGTTAAGCCCCCACAGCAGCCCCCACGGCCAGCACCTGCTCGGAGCTGGCAGATGCCCCCCTGCAGCTTGGTGTCACAGGCAGCCGTGCGCCAGCTCCCATCCACGTCCACGTAGGAGCAGCCAGTGATCTGCTGGGGCTCTTCGTCCTGCCAGTTGGTGTAGAAGAGGCTCTCCTCTGTCAGCCAGGAGTAGCTGCGGCTCCCCTGCAGAGCCAAAAGCAGGAGAAGCTGGGGGGCTGCCGTGACCCCCCAAGGACCTCCACCCCGGCTGCCCGTCCCTTCCCCTCACCTTGTCGTTGGCCAAGCCGATCCAGAGCGGAGCCTGCAGGCTGCTGATGGCCTGGGTGAGGAAGGCCTGGCTGTAGGGGTCGGGGATGGTGGCCAGGGTGGCGTTGAGGGTCTCGCAGAGCAGCAGGGCCTCGTGCCACCTGAGGGGCTTCTGCAGGATGCGGTAAGCGCTGTTGTGGTAAAAGAGGATGCCGGTGGGCGGGGGCGGGTACGGCGTCCGCGCAGGGCTCAGGGACGGGTCTGGGGGAGCAAAGAGACACGGTCAGAGGGCATGGAGGACGCTCCTGCGTCCCATGGAGGACCACCCTCTTGTCCCTCCCCACTCCAAGCCAAGGTGTCCCTGGCAGGGGTATACGTGGGGCACCTGGGCACATCCTGGGACAACCCTAGAGAGCACAGACACCACATGCCCGGGGGTGACAAGTACTGACCCCCACTCTGGGGCCATCCCCACCCTGGATGCACATCCCCGTGGGACACACCAAGCCAGGCGGGCATGCACAGCTTTGGGGGTTGCCCCACAGACAGATGGAACCAGGGGCAAGCCGTATCCCTGAGTTCTACCAGCACCCCCCAAGCTAAGACCATCACCCTGAGCTCCCCAGCCACAGCCCCCCCCACAGCATGGGGCTCTGGGGTGGCAGCAGCAGGTCCCCAGCAGGGGCTGGCCCCTCTGTCCCCCCTCCTACCTGCACTCCTCTGGCAGATGTAGCCATGCTTCTCCTCCAGGCAGCCCCGGTCGTCCCAGCGCCCCGTGAAGTGGGGGGGAGAGCCGTGCCACACCACCACGCAGTTGGTCTGCACAGCCAAGCCACGAGGTCAGCGCTGCCCTCAGCGGTGCCATCCCACCCCATGGGCACCCCTATGCCAGGGACCTCTGCCCTGCAGGGCTGGATCCTGCTCTGCCCTTGGAGAGCCAGCCCAGCGCCCTGAAAATCTTCCATGCCCACGGCAGGATATGGGACTGGGACCCTCCCAGGGGCTGGGGGATGCTGCGGGGGGGTCCCACTCACCGGCTGGTCGCGGGGGCTGGAGGCACTGCAGCCTGAGGGCTCTCCAGGTGCCCAGCTGGCGTGCCGCAGCGGCTCACCCCCCACCCACTGGAACTCCCTCTGGGCATCATGAAGGCCAATCCAGAGGTCAAAGGAGATGTTGAGCAGCATGGACGTGATGAAAGCTGCAAGAGATGAGTGAGGTGCTGAGGACCACCCCTAGCAGGTCCCCAGCCAGGGGGTAAGGTGAGGGCTGGGGGGGGACCTACCCTGCTCCAGGGGAGTGGCGATGGTGGCCAGCACAGCGCCCTGGCTCTCGCAGGCCTGCTTTGCCTCTGGCCACTTCACCCTCTCGGCTTTGTCGTGCCCATTAAAGCTGAAGCACTGCAGGGGCAGGGGCATGGGCATGGCATGGCCCAGGGGGGAAGCCACTGCCCGCCCCTGAGCCCTGCACCCTCCTCACTCACCCACGCTCTTCAGCCCCATTCTACCCCAAGTCCTTTTCCCTCCTGCACCCTCCTGCCTGCCAGCCCCTCCACCCTTCCTGTACCCTCACAATGCACACCCATCCCAGCACCCCTGGGTGTGCACCCTCAACACCCCCTCCTGCACCCACAGCCCACCTCTCCCAGCACCCCTGGGCACACACCCTCACCACCCCCTCCTGCACCCACAGCCCACCTCTCCCAGCACCCCTGGGCACACACTCTCACCACCCCCTCCTGCACCCACAGCCCACCTCTCCCAGCACCCCTGGGCATGCACCCCTCAGTGTCCCTCAAAACACATGTATGTGTCCCTCTCTACCCTGCCACTTCTCAGCCACCACCTCTCCACCCTGATGAGCTGGGGGAATGGGTGGCCCTCCCTTCTGTGTCCCACCTTGCTGAGGAAGGGAAGCCAGCCCTGGGGACAGCCCCCACTGACAGGAGCAGGCAGTGGCGGCAAGGAAGGCTTTGCAGCTGTCCCATTGCTCCGCTTGCAGATGTAGGGCAGGTCTGTCATGCACTTCTGGTCCCCCCAGTCCTCTGTGGGGAGGGACAAGGCAGGCATGACCCCCCCAACACACACACTAGGGCAGGGGTGTCTCTGCTCATCCCCTCCAGAGCCCAGCAGGGCTGGATCCTGCCCCTCACCTCTGCTGGCCGTCATGTAGACACATTTCCTGTCCTTGGTGATGGGCCGGGGCTTGCCTGGTGCCCAGGAGATGAAGTTGAGGACAGATCCATCAGACCACCTGGGAATGGCACCACTGGCAGCATGAGGCCAAGCAGTGACTTGACCCAGCTGTGTGCCCATCCCCCCTCCCATCTCCTGAGTGAGGAACCTTCATCCCAGCACCCCAGGATGAGACCCCTGAGATGCAGGAGCTGAGCCACGCTGCTCTGAGCGCTGAGGAGAGTGGCCTGGGGCTGTATGGGCACAGGATGGGTCGGGCCCTGACTTACTTGAACCTCCCGTGCTCATAGGTGTGCAGCCCGATCCACCAGTGCTGCTCCTGGCCCCTGGAGAACTGCACACCCAGAGGAGACATGTCAGTGCCTGGATGTCCTTGGGGACACCCACAGCCACCCTGGACACCAGGACCAGGCAGCCACCCTGCAGCATGGCAAAAAAGCATCACCCTGCTGAGCCCCACGGACCTGCCAACCCCCACACAAGACCCATTGTGACCCCAGCCCAGCTCTTGCCAGGCAACATTCCTCCAGCAAAGGACAAAAGCAGCCAGGGAGGGAGCAGACTGGGGAGGCAGCAGAGCCCACAAGCGCCTGAGGAGGTCCCCATCCCCCCGGTACCTTCTTGAGGTTCTGGCCGAGGAAGCGCAGCTCGGCCTCGCTGTGCACCGACGCCAGCTCTGCCTGGTTCCAGCTGCAGATGCGCTTAGCCTGCACCCACGTCGCGTGGTGCTCTGAGAACCTGTACTCAGCCTCCTGGTACCTCACCCACTCTTTGCTGCCTGCAGGCAAGGGCTGCTGTCATGCCATGGCTGTGCCACCCCCTGCCACCCTGGCCCTCAGTGCCCTGCAGGTTGGGCTGCTTTGCTTTTGTCCCTCTCCCGCAGCTGAGGGATCTGCTGGGGCAGTTGCCCTCTACAAGCACCTCAGAGGAGGTTGGAGAGGTGGGGGTCAGTCACTTCTCACATGCAACAAGTGACAGGACGAGAGGAAACAGCCTCAGGTTGTCCCAGGGGAGATTCAGGTTGGATATTGGGAAACAAATTGTTCACAGAAAGCATTCTCAGGTACTGGAAGGGGCTGCCCAGGGGGGTGGTGGAGTCACCACCCCTGGAGGTATTTAGAAGAGGCATGGATGTGGTGCTCAGGGACTTGGCTTAGGAGCAGTGGGCTTGGCAGTAGTGGTGGCATTGTGAGCTCTGGGTGATGATCTCAAAAGTCACTTCCAGCCCCAACAGTTCTGGAGTTCTATGATCCTGCCCAGGCCCTGGAGCAAGGGGCAGGAAGATCCTGGGGCTCCCCTATGACCTTACACAGGATCCACCTTCCCCAAGTAATGCTACAGGGATGCAGGGACTGTGCCTTGCTGGCAGATGCAGTGGGGTGGCAGACACCTCAGGAGGACAGTGTGCAGCAGACAGACACACAGCCATGGCCAACGCACCTTGGGAGGTGAGCTCCGGCTCCTTCACATCAGCACCTGCAGAAAGGGCAAGGAGAGGCTGTCAGAAGGATCTGGGGCTGGACTGCTGATGCTGGGGCTTGCCTGCAAACCACCCTCAGGCTCCAAGGGCTGTATGTTCTCCTGAATCCACCAGGATGGACAGCCTCTCTCCCAGCCCCTAAATTAGGACTCACCCTCCCATCTCCCTCCCACCCTGCCTGTTTTCAGCCACTGGAACAGGCTGCCCAGGGAGGTGCTGGAGTCCCCATCCCTGGAGGTACTTAAAAGACAGAGGGATGGGGTGCTGAGGGATGTGGTTTAGTGGGATTGGGAGCTCTAGGGGAGTGATTGGACTTGATGGCCTCAAAAGACTCTTCCAACCTCAACACTTCTATGGTTCTATGATAAAAGTGCAACCTTCAGAAGGGAGGGGACAGAGTCCCCCTGCCTTCACTCCACCATCCCATCCCCTGCCAGGTTATTCAAAGCTGGAGGGTTTGGGGGGGCTCTTTGGCAGGTACCTTTGGGCAGTTTGCAGATCCAGTCCAGCTGGGCTTCACACTGCATGGGCACCCACTGCAGGGAGGCCAGGTCCAGCACGGCGCAGGTCCGGATGTCGTCGTCGTCGTAGTTACTGCGGTCAAAGTTGTGGTAGAAAAACTGGGGGTCGAGAGAGATGGGCAGTGTTGGGCACTTCCACCAGCACCACATTGGCCTCCCTCTGCACCCTGAACACCAGCTGGAGTTATCCTGGTGAACCACGCCCCCCCACAAGGACTCACCCCCAGCCCATCACTCCACTTCCAGCTCCTGTCCCCGGCTGGGTCCCTCCGGTTCAGGCCAATCCAGAACCAGTGCTGCTCGTGGAGCTCCGGCTCTGACTCCCTGTGGGGACACAGAGGGAATGGTGAGAATGAGAGAATTGTTTCAGCTAGATAAGACCTCCAAGATCACTGAGTCCAGCTGCTGACCCAGCACCATCGTGGCCACTAAACCATGTGCCATGGCCACGCGTTTCTCGAACACCTCCAGGGACGGTGACTCCACCACCTCCCTGGGCAGCCTGTGCCAGTGCCTGACCACTCCTGCAACACAGACATTTTTCCCAATATCCAACCTATACCTCCTCTGGTGCAACTTGAGGCCGTTTCCTCTTGTTCTATCATCTGATACTAGGAAGAGGAGACCAAACCTCACCTGGCTCCAGCCTCCTTTCAGGGAGCTGCAGAGAGCCAGGTCTGCCTTCAGCCTCCTCCAGACTAAACACCCCCAGTTCCCTCAGTTGCTCCTCACCAACCCTGCTCTCCAGACCCTTCACCAGCTTTGTTCCCCTGCTCTGGACTTGCTCCAGCACCTCAATGACCTTCTTGGAGTGAGTGGCCCCAAACTGAACCCAGAATTCAAGGTGTGGCCTCACCAGTGGCACAACCCCAGAACACCCCTGACCCAAACTGGACTCTTTGCTACTTACATACAGAGCCCCATCTCAATCCTGGACTTTTCTGTTTGCTCTCAAAGCCACTCTCTGGCAGGAGCTGGGATGAGACATCCCAGGGCTGAAGGTATTCTAAGTCCAAGCTCCATCCCCAGATGACACCAATTTCCTGCACTTCTCCCACATCCCCTCTTTGGTGCAGCCACACCAGCAATGCACCTTCTGCACGCAGGTTCATGCTCAGAAAGCCCCAGCCCTGCCCTGTCCACCTGCCCAGAGGACAGGTGTGGGCTCTTGCCAAGCACACCTGGGTAGTGGGGCATGCACCAGCACAGCCTCTCACCCAAAAATCTTGTTGAGGGTGTTGGCAATGAAGTGCTCCTCCTCGTAGCTGGCCAGGCTGAGCAGCTGGGCCCCCAGCTCCCGGCAGAACTCCTGCGCCGCAATCCAGGTCTTCTTCTCTTGCAGCTTCTCAAAGCTGAACACCTGGGGAAGGAGGAACCAGCAGTGGTGGGGGCTCAGCACCAGAGATGAGCAGAGCACCATCCCCACCCTGCTGGCAACAGCATCCTGGGGCGTGCTGCCACCACTCAGCCTGAGCTCAGGACCAGGGCAGTGATTGTCCCCCTGGGCACTGGTGAGATCACAGCTTGAATCTCAGGCTCACTTCAGGGCCCCTCACTCCAAGAAGGACATTGAGGGGCTGGAGCGGGTCCTGAGAAGTGCAACGAAGCTGGGGAAGGGTCTGGAGAACAGGGCTGGTGAGGAGAGGCTGAGAACTGGGGTTAAAAAAGTCTGGAGATAGGGAGGCTGAGACGAGACCTCCTTGCTCTCTATAACGCCCTGAAAGGAGGTTGGACCCAGGTGGGTGTTGGTCTCTTCTCCCAAGGAACAAGCAACAGGACAAGAGGAACCAGGGGAAGTTTAGGTTGGGTATGAGGGAAAATTTCTTTCCTGACAAAGTTGTCAGGCACTGGAGCAGGCTACCCAGGGAGGTGGTGGAGTCACCATCCCTGGAGGTGTTCAAAACATGTGGCCATGGCACTTGGACATGGTTTAGTGGCCATGGTGGTGTTGGGCTGCCGGTTGGACTGGATGATCTTAGAGAGCATTTCCAACCTTAGTGATTGCAATTCTACGAACCAGGTTGGTAGGTTCAGGGATGCCCTTTGCTCCTCCACCCCCCATGCACCAGTGGGGAGGCAAATGGCTTCCCAGCACCCCTCACCTTGTAGCAGTGACGGAGCTTGGAGTCGGAGCTCCATCCCAGCGGGCAGGCAGCGGTGAGGCTGGGCGTGGGGTAGGGACCAGGTAGCTCGGGGCTGCCCGGGGTGCCCAGGTTCTGCTGGCAGATGTACTTGGCCTTGAAGGTGCTGCAGTTCTTCACCTCCCACAGCCCCGTGGAGCTGCCAGTGGCCAGGGCCACGCAGCCACCCTTGTTGTAACCTGGAGTGCTCACGGGAGCCGGGGGGATGCAGCCTTAGGATCGGAGCGTGCTGGGCGGCAGAGCCAGCACCCATCCTGCACGGAGGGGACGTCCCCATCCCACCCACAGGCACCCCCTTACCGGGCTGGTTGCGGTTCCAGTGGGTGTACCTGGCCTCATCCCCGCCCAGCCAGCGGAAAGCCCCTGTCTGGTTGATGTCCTGCAGAGCTGTCCAGAAGAACTCTCCATCCCAGCCGAAGATGAGGCTGCTGACGTACACCTGCTCGAACCTGGAAGGGCAGCAAGAGAGGCCATGCCACCAGCAAAGCCCAGCTGCCAGGTCACAGCCCACCTTGAGGTGCTTGCTTTGGGGCAAGCTCGCTGTCATCAGCGTGGCACTGACCTGCTGGTGATGGTGACCAGCGTGGCGCCGTAGTCGGAGCAGATCCTGCGGGCGTCGCTGTAGGGGACGCGGTCCTCACCCAGCCAGAAGCAGGAGGGGCTGTGCCACTTCCAGCCCTGGGGATGGGGGACAGGAAATCACAGAATCATTAAGGCTGGAAAAGACCTTTATGATCATTGAGTCCAACTGTAACCCAACTCCCATGACCACTAAACTATATCTTGAAGCACCACATCTACAGCTCCTTGACCACCTCCAGGGGTGGTGACTCCACCACCTCTCTGGGCAGCCTGTTCCAATCCCTGAACACTCTTCTAGTAATATCCAACCTACACCCATTTCCTCTCATGCTGTCACTGGTTGCTTGGGAGAAGAGACCAACATTGGCCTCATTCCAACTTCCTTTCAGGGAGCTGCAGAGAGCAGTGAGGTTTCCCCCTCAGCCTTCTCTTCCCCAGACTAAACAACCCCAGTTACCTCAGCTGCACCTTGCATGCCATGCCCTCCAAACCCCTCACCAGTCTTGCTGCCCTTCTCTAGACAACCTCAAGCACCTCAATATCTTCCTCATACCGTGGCACCCAGAATCCAGCATCCACCAGGGCTCACCCCCAGCCCTCTCCAGAAGGACAGGGACACGCTCGGGGGGTGAGAGCAACATCCCACATCCCCTCCCACCACCTCTGCCTTCTCCTGGGAGGTCTCCTAGCCCCAGCTGCCCTGGCTTGACCGCGCTCAGCTCTGAGCTCTCCCAAGCCCCCAGCCCCAGAGGACAGGGCTGCAAGGCAAACAAACACCAGGCAGCTTCAAAGGCGGGAAGTGGCTCTGCCTGCCAGTGGCCAGCCCGGCCGGGCGCGGGGAGGGGAACACAATCCCCCTCTGTACGCTGCGGGGCCGAAGCCAGAGCCAGTCCCACCACGGCCAGCTTTCATCCCCAGCCCTGTTGATGTTGGAGCCTCTCCGGGGCCAGGGACACAATAGTGCCTGTTTTCTGCCAGAGCAGGGAGAGAGGTGGCCCTGGGGCCAGCAGTGGCGTGGGGAGGGACATAGGAGCTCATCTGTGAGAGGGGACACACACACACACAGAGGTGTATGAAGAGTCAGCCAGGGTGGGAAGAAAGGGTGAAGGGGCTCAGCTGGTGAGGCAAGAGCCCCCAGGCTCAGGGACCCTCTTGGTGTGGTAGGAAGTGTCACCAAGGTTTTGCCCCCTGTGTCTCCCAGGCATTGGAAGGACAGTGGAGGACATGGACCATCTGCAGCATCATCAGCATGGTGGGAAAGAAGTAGCTTTAGGAGACCAAGAGAAAAATTACCTCAAATCCCTCTTTCCCCTCAAGTTCCTGCTCCTGCAGCCTTTCCCCAGGTTAACAAACCCAGGTATGGTCTCAGCAGCTGCATACCACCAGGGACAGTCCTCAGCAGCTGAGAAAGAGGCCCAGCATGGGACAGTGCAGGTGCCTGATGGCCCCAAAGGGGTCCCCAGTCAGCCCTGGGATCACTAAAACCACACAGATGCTCTGCCACACACTGAGCACCACAGCAAGCCCCTGTGGTCCAAAAGCAGCCAGGATGAGACCATCAATCCCAATTGCCTCCAGCTCCTGATCATGGAGTGCTCCCTCATCCCTCTCCAGCTCTGCCTTTCCCATTGCCCAAACCTCCATCTTCCATTGCTTCCTCAAAGGAAGTTCCAAAAGCAGAGAATTTGGAAAGCAGGAGAAGGAGCAGCAAAGTCACCAAGAGAAACCACCATGGTGGCCAGAGAAGACCAGGGCTGGTCCTCTGAGCAAGGTGCTGCCTCCTCTCCACCAGCCTCTGCATCTGGGTGGCAAACAGCCTCGCTGAGGATGAGGAGAGGGAGGAAGGATGGGAAAAAGTCTTTTCTCAGTTCACTTACTGCTCCCAGTTTGTTCACCAGCAGGTGCATCTCTGCTGGGCACCCAGAACCGGGGTAAGACTGTGGCTGGAGAGTCAGGAGTTAAATCTGCATGGGGAGATCCTATCAGGGATAAGCAGCCAGGTGGTGGTGGCACATTGCCACCCATCGCCTCATCCCAGGCACTCACCGACACCAGGGCTCCTCCAGCTCTGGCTGGCAGCCTCCCAGTCTGCCAGGGTGCCAGAGCATCAGGGTAAAGACTAAAGACTGGTGGAGGAGCCCAGCAGCACCTCTGGGAGCTGTCCCCAAGGGCTGCTTGCTAGTCCGGGCGTGAGCCTGCGCTGGCTCCAAAACGCTGGGAGAGGTTCAAGGGGCTGGCAATGCCAGGCTCTGTGCTCCCAGACTTTGCAAAGAGGCACAAAAGCCACCTCCCAGCAAGCGTGGGAAAGGGGCAGCCTCAGCCCCACTTGACAGCTGGGGAAACTGAGGCAGAGCCTGCTCTGGGTGAGAAACCCCAGCCTGGTGGCCACGTCCCTCTGTTCTGCCTGGAGAAGGCAGCCTGCCACAGTGCCCTGGCACGGGGCTGGCAGCTGCCTCCATCCTGCCAGGCTCCCACGTGGAGCAGTTTTGCTGCTGGGTTTGGCATGGAGTGGAAAGAGAAAAAAGAACATCCCTGTTGGCAAAGAAGCCAGGCCAAGGGGGGACCTCAGGCCATGCAGGCACAGGTTCTGCCCCAGTTTGCTCCCACAGCCTCATGCTCATAAGGAAGTGAGAGGCTCCACAGCCCTGGGATGCTGCAGCTCCCAGGTACAGACCTGCAGCTCCAGGTGCTGCTCATTAGTGCTCCCTGAACTGGTTTTGGGGAGAGCTCCCCTGCAACCCCAAGCATCAGGCAGAGGTGGCTGTGGGTCCTGCTCACCTTTCTGCAGCCGTGGTCATCCTCCTCCTTCTCCTGGCTCACCCGGCCTGGCTTCTTGCAGATGGAGGGCAGGGTCTGGTTGCACGGGCTGTCATTCCACCTCCCCTCCTGCACAGCGAGGAGAAGAGCAGCACTGAGCCCATCCAACAGCCTGAGGAGTTTCCCAGCCCATCCATCCCCACCTTAGGTCCACAAACTTTCCTTCCCTACATCGAATCCCCAAGGATGCTGTGCTGAGTCCCAACAAGCAGAATGAGCCAGGTTCAAACCCAGCTGGAGATGCTGCCCGAGGTATCCCTTCCCCCTCCATGAGGATGCTGCATGCCCTCTGTGGAGGTGCAGGATACAGATGCCCCCTGCCCCAGGCTCTCACCGGTCCCCAGATGGTCACACAGTCTTCCAGGCTGTCACGGAAGTTGTTGGGCTCAAAGGGGTGCCAGTATGTGAACCTCACGGGTGTCCCATCCGACCACTCGAAGTTCATCTGCAGCTTGAGGTCATTTAGGCCAATCCAGAGCTCCTCCACATCTGCTGGGACAGAAGGGTGGAGGTGAAATTCCCTCTGCCTGGCAGAAACCTTGCAGAAACCTTTCCAGTGGCACAAGCCCCTGTGACGGGACCACGTCTGCAGAGCACCTGCCCAAGCCTCACCGTGGGACTCAGCCCCCAATCCCAGTGGTGCCAGCAGGGAGGAGAGAGCAGGGCAGGGCAAGGATGGACCCAGGAACACAGAGGCACATTTGCCAGCAAGTTTTAGTGATGTCCTGGTACCAGCAGAACAGTGGAAGTTTGGACCTCTAGGCTCAAGTCCAGTAAGCCAATGGTTTTTAACCATTCCCTCCCATTCCATCCCATCTCTGCCTGGGAGTGCTGGCACATCCCCCTCCTTCCTCCACCCTCTTTCAGCTCCTGAGGGCATTAAGTCCCTTCAGCCCCCAGCCCCACTGCAGTCTGGGTCCCCAGATGTCCCCATGGGGGGTTGCACTGCCAGGTTCTGCCTCTGCAGAGCAAGTTGGGCTGCAAGAGTGAATAATTTGGCTGGAGGAGCTGCACATGTATGGGAGCAGTAAAACCCAAGCTGAGGTGACCCTAATGAGGGTGGCACAAGCAGGGTCTGGAAGATGGTGGCACAGATGGCCCCTGGACAGCCACAGGATTGTTCAGGCTGGAACTTTTCCCCATTGCATCCCAGCTCCAACACATCCTAGCACAGGAAACTTCAACCCAGTGACATCCAGGACCGGAGAAAGGTTCCTGGGAGGCCACAGGCAGGTGTTGCCCCTTCACCTGACACTTGTGCCCAGGGCACATTCCGCAGTAGGAGCTGCAGCCTCCTCCAGCAAGGCCACCAGGACATTGTTTCCCATCTCTTCCTAGGTTAACCAACTGGGACCAGTGCCACTCCCAGCTGCTGCTGCCTGTTTTCTCCCTCAGCACTGCAGGCTGCCAGGAACAGCTTTTCCATGTGCTGGATGGAGGCTACACCTGGGGCATGAGCTACTCCCAGCAGCACAGCACCTCCCAGCCTGGGGTCTCCTTTCCCTTCACAGCTCCAAACTCTGGAGATCATCTGACTTTGCAAACTCATCTGACTTTGCAGGCTTCATGCCACAGAAGTGACCTTCCTGTGGACCCTAACATGGGACAGGAAGGGTGCAGGGGGCTCCCTCTTACCTTGCTTGATCTGCTTGGTGACAAACTCCAGCTCAGAGAGGGTGTGGATGCTGACCAGGTCCCCCCCACTCCGCAGGCAGGTCTTCTTTGCCTCCTGCCAGGTCTTCTTCTCTCCCACCAGCCGGTAGCAGTTGGACTGGAAGGGCTGCCAGCTGGGCTCACAGTCCACCTTCACCTCTGACCACGAATCTGGCAAGGACATAAGGTAGCCTGAGGGCTCCTGTTCTGCTCTCCAACCCTCTATTTGTCAGGCAGTGGGCCATAGGAAGGTGACCACAGTCCCACAGGTTGCTCAGGAGACCAAACAACAGCCACACAATGGCAAGGTGCAGTCAATGGGGACTTTAGAGCTCCAGTGACAAACCCCAATCCCTTTTGCTTGCAGAGGTGGCATGGCAGAGACACTGCCAGCCCCTGGGGATCATGGGGAACCTCCTGCTGCCTTGATTCCTCCCCTACTACTCAACCTGTAACTGCACCTTGGAAGAGCAGCCTGAGAGGAGATCTTACTGATGGTTACAAATATCTGGTGGGTCAGTGTCCAGAATAAAGGACCAGTGGTGTTCTGTGACAGGATGGGGGCAATGGACATGGACCAGAACTCAAGAAGCTCCACCTCAACATGAGGAGAAACTTCTTTGGTGTGAGGCTGCTGGAGCCCTGGAGCAGGCTGCCCAGAGAGGTTGTGGAGTCTCCTTCTCCAGGGACTTCCAAGACCCATCTGGATGTGTTCCTGTGTGACCTGCCCTGGGTGACCCTGCATTGGCAGGGAGGTTGGACTGGACGATCTCCAGAGGTCCCTTCCATCCCCTACCATTCCATGATTCTCAGGGTATGCTCCTTGGAGAGGACTTTTCCCACATCCAAGCAGCTGTGGGGAACTCAACCACTGCTGCACCCCAGCAAGCTGGCGACACCATGGGCTGCTCCAGCACGCAGGCAGCATCCTCCAACCACGCTGAGATGGGAGCACAGCCAGCTGGGACACGGGGGCTGCCCACTCCGGCTGCCATGCTGCCCTCACTCACCTGTCAGGAAGGGGTCTGCAGTGGCATTTGGCTTCTTCTTGCAGACGTAGGGCAGGGCGATGCCGCAGTCGCGGTTCTGCCACCTGCCCGAGGACTCCGTGCGGATCACACCGCAGTTCTCCTCGCTGGGGTTGTCAGGCTGGTCTGGAACAGGGGGTGGGAGGGTAGGACAAGTTCTGAGGAGCTGAGGACAGACCTACCAATGCTGCCCACAAGGGCAACCCACCAGCAAGGTGCATCTCTCCCGGCTCCAACAGCCAAGGGAGGCTGTGAGGATGATGAAGGGACTGGAACGTGTCTGATGAGGAAAGGCTGAGAGCCCTGGGGCTGTTTAGCCTGGAGAGGAGCAGGTCAATGTTTACTAATATCTGAAGGGAGGGAATCAAAGGGTCAATTTCTTTGCAGTGGTGCCCTGTGACAGGACAAAGGGCAGTGGACATGGACCAGAACCCAGGAAGCTCCACCTCAACATGAGGAGAAACTTCTTTGGTGTGAGGCTGCTGGAGGCCTGTCCCAGGCTGCCCAGAGAGGTTGTGGAGTCTCCTTCTCTGCAGTCATTCAAAACCCATCTGGATGCATCCCTGTGTGACCTGCCCTGGGTGATGCTGCTCTGGGTGGGGGGGTTGGACTGGATGATCTCCAGAGGTCCCTTCCATCCCCTACTGCCATTCTGTGATTCTACAAAAACCCTTCTGGTTTGCTGTTTTGCACAGTGAGGTCACCCCACATGCCCAGCAGTCTTTCTCTCGCCTGGATGCAGGACCTGGGGCATCACCATTTTAACTACAAACGCTGGATGGCAGCCAGGGACACACATGGCACCAGAGCTGAACTGCCCCTGGCTGTCCCCAAACCTCCTCCTAGGGGATCACTGTCCCTGTGACTGCCCCTGGCTGATGGCACTGGGCATGACCACAGCAGCACTTGCAAGGGGTCCTTCTGCCTCTGAGCACCCCAGGGTTAGAGAAGGGTGACCACAGCTGGGGACCCCTCCTCAGCTGCACTCTGGCACCAAGCTGGGACACAACAAGCTTCCAAACCAGGAACCCCAACCCACATTACCCACAGGGCTGCTGAGGCCTTGCAGAGGGACATTCCCTACTCCAGCTCCACGGATGTCCCAGGCTGTTCCACAACCCCACAGGGTTCTCCATCCCTCAGCAGTGAGGGGACACCCCACAGCAGTCTAGGTCACTCCCCCTGCCACAGGACCATCTCCAGTGGTCAGAGGCTGTTCTCTGCCCCCCACCCCCATCACCCCCAGTGCCCCCCTGTCTCACCACTCTCCCAGTTGAGGTACTTGAGGGGTGAGTTGTCTGACCACTGCCAGCCTCCATTGATGTCCAGGTCGTTGAGCCCAATCCAGAGCGTGGAGCTGTACCCTGTCAGCAGCCCTGGGACCCACACAACCAAAGGGGCAGGATCAGTCCCACCAGCCCCAGCTCAATCCCCAGTCCCTCACCATTCCCAAAACTAACCACCCAGGGGGGGCAGAGAAACCTGGCAGCATGGTGCCAGCAGCTCTGCCCTGGGGTGAGGAGGGCAGGGGCAGAGGCAGGCTGCCAGCCCCTCACCATTGATGTAGGTCTGCTCGTGGATCTCGGTGATGCTCAGCAGGTTTGCCCCTTGCTGCTCGCAGCTGTTCCAGGCCTCCCGCCACGACAGCGTCGACTGGAAGTTGAACTGGTAGCAGCTGTTGGTGAGGTGGTCCTTGTCCCAGAAGGTCTCACAGTCATTGCCTGTGGGCATGAGCAGGCTGAGCACCCAACACAGCCCCACCTGTGCCTCCAAGAGATCCCAGTAGCCCAGGAAAGCCACAGAGAAGCCAGTGGAGCTGATCTGGCAGAGAAGAGGCAGGAAAGCCCCCAGGAGGTATCACAGGATCATAGAATTGTTTTGGCTGCAAAAGACCTCAAAGGTCATCGAGCCCAACCATCAACCCAACCCCACCGTGGCCACCAAACCATGTCCCCACGTGCCATGGCCATGTGTTTCTTCAACACCTCCAGGCATGGCAACTCCATCAGCTCCCTGGGCAGCCTGTTCCAATCCCTGACCACTCTTGCAGCAAGGAAATTCTTCCCAGTCTTCGATCTAACCCTGCCCTGGCACAATTCCAGGCCATTTCTTCTCATTCAATCACCAGATACTAAAGAGCCTGACCCCACCTCACTCCTACCTCCTTCCAGGGAGCTGTAGAGAGCAATGAGGTCTCCCCTCAGCCTCCTTTTCTCCAGACAAAACAACCCCCAGATCCCTCAGCTGCTCCTCCCCAGCCCTGCTCTCTAGACCCTTCCCCAGCTTCACTGCCCTGCTCTGGTCCCACTCCAGCCCCTCAATGTCCTTCTTGGAGTGAGGAGCCCAAAACTGAACGCAGGATGGTCAGAGGGTTTCTCTTCTCCCAGTGGGAAGCATCCCCCCCACTTACTCTTTATGGGGCAGAAGCCCCAGCGCTCGTCCTTGCCGTAGTCCTGGGTGGTGGCACACCAGAGGTGGCCGTCCTCCCGCCCCGTGCTGGTGCACTCGTGGAACCATTGGTTGTCATACTTGAAGGGGATGGTGCAGGGCTTCCCGTGAGAGTTGCCCTGGATGGTGTAAATCTCTGCAGAGAAAGAGGAGCCCTCATTTGAGGCTCTGCAAATAGGCAGCTGGAGGGAGGCTGGGGGTCAGTGGGGTGCCTGGGGGCTGCCCCGCTCTCCACCACCTCAGTCATAGCATCATACAATTGTCAGGGTTGGAAGGGACCTCAAAGATCATCCAGTTCCACCCCCTCCCCCTGCCATGGGCAGGAACACCTCACACTAGAGGAGGTTGCTCAGAGCCATTAGGGCTGCCTGGTTTGGCAGCCCCAGAGAGCTGGGACCCAGCTCCCCCGGCGGGCGGGCAGGACCCCGCAGCAGCTCGGCGTTCCAGGGATGGGTTTGGGGTGTCCTTAACGCCCAAGGAGGTGTTACCAGAGTAGGGCACGGAGCACAGGTCCTCCTCGGTGCCATAGGTCCTCCACTGGGAGCCTCGTGCCTGGTCCCCTCTGTCCAGGGAGGCGTTGGCAGGGCGGGCACCCAGGTGCTGTGCCAGCTGCTCGCCCAGGCCGCGGCAGCTCCAGCGCATGTTGACGGACTCGCGGTCGCACTCGTAGGTAGCCAAGGGGTGCAGCCCCGCCGTGGCGTTGGCCCCGTGCCACGACACCCCCAGGCACTGCATGGCCCCCACGTTGAAGAGGCGGTTCCGTGAGACCCATTTCCACTGCTGGGCCGGGGCGCTGGCATTGCAGCCCTTGGTGAGCCTCACCAGGGAGTCCTTCGTCTCCAGGCAGCCCTGGGTGCCTGTGTTGTAGATGAGGAAGGCTTTGGAGTCTGGGTGGAAAAGGAAAGGGGAAAGGGTTAAAGGGGTGCTGAGGATCCAGCAGGGTACCAAGCGTTGCCAGAGCATCCTGGCTCCCTTTCTACACAGGTTAAGTTTTGGGGTGCACCCCTGTGCAGTCAGGATCTAGGCTAAGTACCCAGCACACTGGGAACCATGGAGTCATAGAATCAACCAGGTTGGAAAAGACCTCAGAGATCATCAAGGCCAACCTATTACCTACCAACTAACACCTCCTGACTATCTAAACCATGTCTCCAAGTGCCACACCCAATCCCCTCTTCAACACCTCCAGGGATGGGGACTCCACCACCTCCCTGGGCAGCACATTCCAATGGCCAACAACTCTCTCTGGGAAGAACTTTCTCCTCACCTCCAGCCTAAACTTCTTCTGGCACAGCTTGAGACTGTGTCCTCTTGTTCTGGTGCTGGTTGCCCAGGAGAAGAGACCAACCCCTACCTGGCTACAACCTCCCTTCAGGTAGTTGTAGAGAGCAATAAATGACCCCAGGGTTTGCCCCCCGCCTGTCCTTGGGGTGATGGGCTGCAGGCAGGGTGATGTGGATGTGTGTTTGCACCCAGAGCTGGCAGAAGCCTCATGGCATCCCCCCAAAGCATCAGCAAGTGGCCTTTGGGCATCACAGCTGGTGCAAAGAGCTCACCTGCTCTAACAGCACCATTTTCATGCTGAAGGTAGTGAGAGCCTGGACCAGGTTGCCCAGAGAGGTGGGAGATGCCCCACATCACAGAATCACAGTGTCAGGGGTTGGAAGGGACCTCTGGAGGTCATCCATTCCAACCCCCTGCCAAAGCAGGGTCACCTAGGGCAGGACACACAGGAATGCATCCAGACGGGATTTGAAAGTCTCCAGAGAAAGACTCCACAACCTCTCTGGGCAGCCTGCTCCAGGGCTCTGTCACCACCCTCACCATAAAGAAGTGTCTCCTGCTGAGGTAGAACCTGGAACCATTCCAGGTCAGGCTGTTTGGGACTCAGAGCAACCTGCTCTAGTTGCAGATACCACTGCTAGCTGTGGAGGGCTTGGGCCAGATGAACCTTCCAAGCTCCCTTCCACTCCATGATTCCATGACCAGCAGAGCTGTTCAAAACTGAGCTCCCCCAGGCCACAGCGTTCTGAGGCATCCCAGCAAGCCCTGTGGCAGCACCAGAGGAGCCCATGCCAATGGCTGGGGCAGCAGCCATCTGCTCTGGATGGTGGAAAGCAGAGCAGAGAAACAGAGAGCACCTCCCTCAGTCCTGGCAAACACCTGCAGGCAGCTGTGGCTCCTGCAGGCATGGCCCCAGCCCCCGCAAAGACAAAACCTCCTGTGGGGATCCTCCAAGGTCCCAGTTGGAGCACTGGGAGGTGGGAACAGAGCAAGGGAATCGCTGCCAGCAGAGAAAGTGTCAGAGCAGATGTGGAGGGGAGAAAGGCTGATCTCAGCCCCAGCTTGATGCACATCCCCTGGTCCTGACTGCTGCAATCAGAGTCAGGGAATTGTTTCAGTTGGAAAAGACCTCCAAGACCATCCAGTTGAATCATCAACCCAACACCTCCATGGCCATTAAACACTGTCCCCAAGTGCCATGGCCACAGGTTTCTTGAACACCTCCAGGGCTGGGGACTCCACCACCTCCCTGGGCAGCCTCTGCCAGGCCCTGACCACCCTTGCAGCAAAGAAATTGTTCCTAATCTCCAACCTAAATCTCCCCTGGCACAATTTCAGGCCATAACCCATCTCTGCATCCCAACAGCAATTCCCTGACCCCCCCAGCATCACCAAGGTCCACTCCATCACATGAATCATCTCTAAAGCTGCATAAACCACACCCTGTGTTGCACCAAAAGCAGTGTGACCAACAGGGTGAATGATTCTCCCCCTCAATTCTGCTTTCATGACACCCCACCTCGGTCCAGTTTTGGGGTCCCCAGCACAAGGAGGACACAGAACTGTTGGAGTGGGTCCATAGGAGTCCACCAAGATGATCAGAGGGCTGAAGAACCTCCCCTGGGGGGAGAGACTGAAAGAGCTGGTGCTGTTCAGCCTGGAGAAGAGAAGGCTCCAGGGAGACCTTGGAGCAGCCTTCCAGTACCTGAAGGGGGCTGCAGGAGAGCTGGGGAGGGAGTTTTGACAAGGGCTGGGAGTGCCAGGACAAGGGCCAATGGATTGAAGCTTGAGGAGATTGAAGATGAGGGAGAAATTCTTCAGAGTGAGGGTGGTGAGACGCTGGAAAAGGTTGCCCAGAGAGGTTGCCACCTCCCTGGAGGTGTTCAGGGCCAGGCTGGATGAGGCCTTGAGCAACCTGAGCTGGTGGGAGGTGTCCCTGCCCATGGCAGGTGGGGGGTGGAACTGGATGAGCTTCCAACCCAAACCATTCTATCACTGGATGAGTCCACCAGCAAACCCAAGCACATCACACTGGGCCAAGCTGCTCCAGCTGCCATGGCATTTTCAGAAAGTACTTTACTCCTCCTCCTCACCCCAACCCCCTTCCCCCCCCAGCCAACACAACACCACATCAACACCACAACTTTCGTGTTGCTTTGGGCTTTTTTTGTTGTTTTTGCTTTAAAACCAACCCATTTTTTCTTCTCCACCACAAGCATCCACCAGCAGTCAAAGGGAACTCAGGGGCCCTGCTATATTTAGCTTTGGTTTGCTTTGGCTTTTTGCCATTCCAGGCATTTTGGGGGCTGAAAAGGTTTTCAGTTGCCATTGGCCCACACAACCTCACCCTGCCCCAGCCATGCTGTTGCAGGCAGCTCCAGCACGTTCAAGCAGCAAACAGCTCAGCTCAGAGAGCTTCCTGACCTGCCCCTGGAAGGAAGAGACAAACGGACATCCCCCATTTCACCTGAGAGCTGCAGCAGCAAGCCAGCTCCACATGGGAACCATGGAAACACAGAAAGCATCAGGCTGCAAAGGCCCCTCCAAGGTTATCTTGTCCAACCCCAGGGACATCTCCAGCTACAGAAGGTTGCTCAGGGTCCCATCAAGCTTGACCTTGAATGTCTCCAGGGATGGGACCTCAACTACCTCCCTAGGCAGCCTGTGCCAGTGTCTCACCACCCTCACTGTGCAGAACCTCCCCCTGATGTCCAACCTAACTCTGCCCTGCTCCAGATTCAAACCATTGCCTCTCATCCTGTCCCCACAGCCCCTTCTGAACAGTCCCTCCCCAGCCTGCCTGGAGGTCCCCTGCAGATATTGAAAGCTCTAAGGTCTCCCTGGAGCCTTCTTTTCTCCAGGCTGAACAGCCCCAAGTCTTGCAACCTGTCTCTGTAGAGGAGGTGCTCCAGCCCCTCTGGTTACCTTCATAGCCTCCTCTGGACTCCCCCCATCAGGTGCATGTCCTTCCTGTGCTGGGGGCTCCACAGCTGGACACAGCACTGCAGGTGAGGTCTCCCCACAGCAGAGGGGCAGGATCCCCTCTCTCCATCTCTGGCCATGCTGCTTTGGATGCAGCCCAGGCTGCTATAGGCCTCCTGTGCTGCCCGTGCCCATTGCTGGATCCTGTCCAGCTTTTCACTCACCAGGAGAGGGATCAGGGTGCTCAGCACTGCCTCGGGGCTGTGCAGCACCAGGCAGGATTACTGCTTGATGGCAGCCAGGCAGCAGCTGGGTGCTCAGAGGAAGCTGGCCAGACTGGAGGGGGCAGCCCCAGGGCAGGAAGAGCACAAGTATCATTTGACTCTAAAAAGAGAAGAGCTGGAGGTAGGAAATTATAGGCCAAGGGTTTTGGTCTGCCCCCCACACGCTGCAGGCAGCTCAGCCCACAGCTACTTTGCTTGAAGCAGGCAGCAGAGGCCACCCAATGTGTGTCCCCCAGTCCCAGCTGAGACCTGGAGGAACAGGAAAGCTTTGGCACCAGCTCAGCCCTGTCACCTCCCCAGTGCTTCCATCTGCTCCCCTTTCAAAACTCCCCCTGCAGCGAGGGCAGGGAGCTGGAGCCCCAGTGGGGAGCATCAGCCTGAGCTCAGGGCAGGGCAGCACAGGCAGCTGCTGCTCTCCACCCCAAACACACTTTTCTTTCACTTATTTATCAGGAATCTGGGGCTGACTTGACCCCCACCAGTGCTCATGACACTGGCAGCAGCACTTGGTCCTTGATGCACTGAAAGGAGGTTTCAGCCTCCCTGACCCCAGCCCCCCCAGCATGGCTAAGCCTGACAGGCTTCAGTGCCTACAAAGCAAACACCTCCCAAGACCACCAGCCCTGTTTTGCATGGTCCAGATCATCTCCCAGCCATTGCCTGCCTTCAAAACATGGCCACAGGCACTGTGCCACAGAGCCCTGGCCTGGATGGGGCTGGCTCCAGCTCCACTGTTGATGCTCAACACCAGGACTGACCACCCAAGTGAGCTCCCCCTGCTCCCACCCAGCATGATGAAGAGGATGGATGCAGAGCTGGGCAGGACAGGACAAGGTTGTATCAATGAATCCCTTCTCCCAGACTGGCATCCTGCAAAGCAAACCCAGCCCTTGCAGGATGCAGCTCCCAGAGGAGCATCCCAGGGGGACTGGGAATGTCCCCACCTCTCCCAGGGCCCTCTCTCCTGCACTGCCCTCCACAGCCATGGCACAACTATGGGGGACCCCTTGGTGGGGTTTAGCCCCCACCTGCAAACCTGAAACCCCACTGGCAGAGCCTCCCAACCACCCTCCAGCTCTGGAAACCCCACAGTGGCAAACTCCAGCCGAGCTTTCCCACGAGGAGCTGCCTTGGAGCACTGACAGCCTTCCATGCTTGTGGAGGCAGCATCCAGGAGTCTGTGTGGCTGGGACAAGACAGCCTCCTTGCTGGGGTTTGGCTTTGCTGCTTTCACAGCTCCTCCACAGAGGAAGTGGAGCAGGAGCAGGGGCAGGACATGCTGGAGCAGAGCTGTACTGAGCTGACCCTGCTGAAAAGGTCTGGGCTTGCCCCATCCCTAGAGACATTCAAGATCAAACCTGAGCTAGCTGGAGATGTCCCTCCTCCCTCAAAGGGGGTTGGACAAGATGACCTTTGAGGGTCTCTCCCAACATGCTGCATTCTATGATTCTGTGACCCTCTGGGGCAGCCCTGGAGGGAGTTTCCCCACACTCAGCCCAGCTCCAGGTTCTCCTCTTTCTTTTTCAGTTGAAAAAGCACAAATTTTTAGACAGCAGAGAGTCTGAACTGAAGGGAACTCAGCTCAACCCTTCCCACAACAGCTTCACCACCCCACAGCAAATAAGGGAAAGCTTCAAAACCTACAATTTCGGGGAGTGTGGGCAGCACTGGATGAGAGAGGCAAAAGGGACAGGGAGGCTCCAGGGGACAGAGGGGGCAGATGGAGAAGCACTGCAGCATGGCACACAGAGGTGTCCTCAGCATTGTTCTGTGCCCAGCAGGGCCCCAGCCAGGCCATCCACACCAGGACACCCAGAGCAGCCCTGCTCCCTTGCACTGGTCACCTTCCCAGCACCAGCAACAAATGCAGGGTGCAAACCTATGAGAGGATAGGCTAGAATAGAATAGAATAGAATAGAATAGAATAGAATAGAATAGAATAGAATAGAATAGAATAGAATAGAATAGAATAGAATAGAATAGAATAGAATAGATAAACCAGGTTGGAAGAGACCTTCAAGATCATCGAGTCCAACCTATCATCCAACACCACCTAATCAACTAACCCATGGCACCAAGCACCCTATCAAGTCTCCTCCTAAACACCTCCAGGGATGGGGACTCCACCACCTCCCCAGGCAGCACATTCCAATGGGCAGTCACCCTCTCTGTGTAGAACTTCTTCCTCACCTCCAGCCTAAACCTCCCCTGGCACAGCCTGAGACTGTGTGCTCTTGTTCTGGTGCTGCTTGCCTGGGAGAAGAGACCAACCTCTGTCTGTCTGCACACTCCCTGCAGGGAGCTGGAGAGAGCAATGAGGTCTCCCCTGAGCCTCCTCTTCTCCAGACTAAGCAGCCCCAGCTCCCTCAGCCTCTCCTCACAGGGCTGTGTTCCAAGCCCCTCACCAACTTTGTTGCCCTTCTCTGGACATGCTCCAGCAAGTCAGGGTCTGGAGCAGAAGTCCTCTGAGGAGCAGCTGAAGGAACTGGGGTTGGTCAGGCTGGAGAAAATGAGGCTGAGGGGAGACCTGGCTCTACAACTCCCTGAAAAGAGGCTGGAGCCAGGTGGGGCTTGGTCCCCTCTCCCTAGTAACAAGTGATAGGACAAGAGGAAATGGGGAGGTTGCTCCAGGGGAGGTTTAGGTTGGACATGAGGAACAATTTCTTCCCAAAAGAGTTGTCAAGGTCTGGCCCAGGCTGCCCAGGGCAGTGGTGGAGTCCCCATGCCTGGAGCTGTGTAGCTATTGTGCTGAGGGCCATGGTTTAGTGGTGCCCTGGCAGTGCTGGGTCAGTGGCTGCACTCAATGATCTTCAAAGTCTCTTCCAACCAAAAGGAGTCTGTGATTCCATGGCTGCACCCCAGTGACCCCAGGCTGGAGCAGCTCCAGGGCTCTGACTGCAGCCAAGAGCAAACGCTGGCCCCAGCATGGCAGTGCCCACACCCACCCCCTGCCACCCTCTGCCACCCCAGGGTTCCCCTCTCTGAGTCTCATTGTGACACCCACTCACTGGCAGAGCTCTTCCTGCAGCCCTGGGGTTCAGCCCTGTCCTGCAGCCACCCTGGTGAAGGTTCCTCTTGCCCAGCTGCCCTTTATTTGGGGTGTCCCACCAAATCCAGCTCGAGCCTGCTTGCACAGGAGGCTGAGCATGCACAGAACAATGGGAACCATCCTCTCCTCCAAGGTTTCTGCACCACAGACATGGCTGCAGATGTGGTTTGCTCCAAACCACCTGGCAAAGGCAGCAAATCCCCAAATCCCAGTGTGATGCCCCAGCCATGGCAGCAGACTGGGCTCCACTGGTGCTCCAAGACCCAGGAGCTCCTCGAGGGGCTGCAGACCCCCATGCAAGGAGAGCAGAACCTGCTGACAAAGACCTTTGTTTGCATTTGGGAGCCCAGGCTAAGGTTCCCCCCAAAACAGTCTTGCTTAAACCCACCCTTCACTCACATGCTGCCCAAAGGAACCTCCTTCCAACCTGAACCTCCTGGCTTCACGTGCTGCCACCCACCAGAAAGCAGAGCACAGCAGCCCCGAGCTACCTGATCCTTGCCAGCCCATTCCTGCTGCCCACAGGTGAGCAGCAGCTCCCAAACCACAAGGCTGGAGGAAAAGCTGTGGGAAGCAGCAGCCCTTTTCACTGTAAACAGGGTGAGGATGCACCAGGCTTGGGGGGGTGGGGGAGAGGAAGAGCAGCAGCACAGAAGCAAAATCCCCTGCAGTAAAACTCAACAGAAAACAAACACCTAAATGGTTGTCAAACACAGGAAGGCTTCAGCAGGCAGAGAGAGCCTCCCATGGCTCAGCCTGCACAGCCCTGTGGGAGGGGAGGGAACCCCTGGGATGGGGACAAACTCAGCCCCCACATTCATCCTCCAGTGACAGTTGGGAGTGCAGGGCTCCAGGGCTGCGCCCTCAGTGCTGTGCCTGGCCAGCTCCACTGGTGGATGCTGCAGGGGCTCAGAAAAGCCCCAGCTCCACCTCAGATTCCACATCAGCAGATCAAACACTCCTCTGGAAGAAAACCTCTGCCTGGAAAGAAGTCCTCAGCAAAGCCCAGAGTTACCACCACCGGCATCCACACCCCCAGCAGTCAGTCCAGGTGTGGCTGATGCCATCCCCAAGGTCATGGCATGGAGAGGAGCAAAGGCATGGGCATTGCCATGAGGAGCAGCAGCTTGTGGAGCCCTCCAAAGGCTGGGAAGGAGAAGTGGTGAAAGGAAAAGTGGCTGTGGTAGCTATGGGAGCTCTTAAGGGTCTTTCCCAACCAAAATGATTCTATGACTCTGTGCCTTGCTACCCACTATGGGGTAGGCACCAACTATGGGAGCAGCCTGGCCTGTGGGGAGGGCATTGCTGCTCCACCTCCCTCCTCAGCTGCTTTTGAGGATCAATGCCCTCTACACCACCCCTTAAAGAGGAACTTCAGGTTAAATAAAAGGGAAGGAAACACAGAATTAGCAGCCCCAGGGCACACTGTGAGCTTCTGCTCAGGAGGTGGCACAGCCACCACTCCTGTCTGCTTGAGAATCACAGAACCACTAAGGTAAGACAAGACCTCTAAGGTCATCAAGTCCATCAACCCCAAACCACCATGACCACTAAACCACGTCCCCAAGTGCTATGGCTCTTGAACATCTCCAGGGATGGTGACTCCAACACTTCCCTGGGCAGCCTGTCCTGGCGAAAGGCTGCTCCTGAACCCTCTGTTTGCTTGAGAGCCAATGGCAGACACCAATCCCCCACCTCCAATGCTCAGAGTTAGAGGTTTGCATCAAAACCCACAGGCTCACCCTGACCCAGCACATCCCTGGGGCTCAGCTGGGACCACACTTGGCCAAAAGCAGCTCTGGGTGCTCCAAGCCAAGCTCCAGAATAAAAGAGGGGAGTTCTTGCTTTGGTTTGGGTTTTAAAACCTAGGGACTAAGGACCAGATTTCTACAGGGGAGAGAGCAAAGCTCCTGGTGGCCTGGCTGGGGCCATGAAGCACCAGCACCTGCACTTGGAGCATAGAACTCTTCTTGGCTTGGCCAGCAGCACAGGGAGAAGCTGCTGTTTATATGGTGGGAGCCACAGGAGACCAGCTCCTTACTTGGCTGTGACCACAACAGCTACCTACCAGCCCAAGAGCTCTGGGCTGCCTCCTAAAGACCTTGGACGGGGTCCACGCTCTGCCTTTCAGCCTCTCTGCAGACATTACACAGTCCTGAGACACAGACACCCCCTGGGCAGCTCAAGTGAACTCCCCACAGCTGTGGCAGGAACCCTAGGATCCACCCACCAGTCACCACCAAAGGGTGGAAGGAGGTAAATTTCTCCCAGACCCTCTCCAGGCTCCAGCCCCAGAGCGGCAGCACACATCCAGCTGTCCCTGCTGACTGCAGGGTGCTGGACTAGGTGACCTCTAAAGGTGCCTTCCAACCTACAGAGTTCTGTGATTCAGAGCTGGAATTCCAGGTTTGCTTGCTCCCTGGGAAGGCAGGGAGAAGGCAGCAGCACCCACCTAATGGGCTCCAGCTGGGATGGAGGAGTGTGATGGACCCACCAAGACCACAGTGGGGAGCACCAGAGGATCCCTCCCAGGGCTCCCCACAGATGTCCTGACCCACAAAGGTCTTCTCACCCAGCCACAACATCCTGGCAGTGGCAGCCTCAGCCATGTTCTGGGGGCACCAATCTGGCCCTGGCTCATCTGACCACCCCCAGTTTATTCGCCCTGAAGCATCACTCTCCAGCACCACAGAGCTCCTCTTTGACCAGCAAATTCCTGCCCACAGCCAGGGGTGTGATGTGATGTGATGTGTGGGACAGCCCTGACACATGCTCCAACAGGTGTGGTTCCAGCAGAGCTGGCTCCAAACTGCCAACTTTTTCACCACCACTAAGGAGAACTCCCCCCAAAATGACATCACAAAAAGATCCAGAGATTGTTTTCTTTCCCCCCCCTTGTTTCCCCAGTACCATGCAGATACCAACACCCCAACTGGCACCAACAGGTGGCTCAGAATCAGGGATCCTCCTTTTTCACCATCTGTGCAGCAAGGATCAGCCCCTGGTGACCCACAGCCCTTTTGGTCTTTAATTAACATGATGTTTACCAGGAAGCTTTCCTCCCTGGGGGCCCTTTGCTTGCCATGTTCAGCACTGAAGACTGGGGACTCTGAAGACTTTCAAACCCCACCTGCAAGCACTCCTGTGTGGCCTGCCCTCCAGTCCCTTCATCATCCCTGTAGCCCTCCACTGGATTCTCTTGAGTAGATCCCTGTCCCTCCTGGAGGGGAGAGAGGAGAGGGGAGAGGGGGGAGGGGGGAGGGGAGAGGATAAACCAGGTTGGAAAAGACCTTTGATCTCAAAGGTCATCAAGTCCAACCTATCACCCAACACCATCTGATCAACTAAACCCTGGCACCAAGCACCCCATCCAGGCTCTTCCTATACACCTCCAGGGATGGTGACTCCACCACCTCCCTGGGCAGCACATCCCAATGGCCAATCTCTCTCTCTCTGAATCTCTCTCACCTCCAGCCTAAACCTCCCCTGGCACAGCTTGAGACTGTGTCCTCTTGTTCTGTTGGTGGTTGCCCGGGAGAAGAGACCAAAGTGATGCTCTGGGTGATGCTGCTTTGGCATCTCCAAAGGTCCCTTCCAACCCTTACCATTCTGTGACTCCATGAAATGGGGCTGCTCCCTGTAGCACCCCAAGTCATCACATCTGCATTCAGGTGGAGGAAAGGGCTCAGCCTCCCCATTCCCAGGCTCAGCACCACTGTGTCACAGGGCAAGCCCCATTTCTGCCCCTGCTGTGACAGCAGGAGGTGCAGCACAGGCCTGGGCTCTGGTGGGGATGGGGACAAAAGGTGCCTGAAAACCACCCCATGCCCTCCGCAGGCAGCCACAGCTTCGCTGTGGGGCTAAAGAGCACTGCCCAGAATCCCCCAAGTCAAGGCCCAGTGGTGGTTTTCTAATCCTTAATTAATTAAAGATGGGTCCTTTAAGAACCAGAGCATCTGTGTGGCTCTCTGCTGGGCTCAGAGCAATCTCAAGAATGAGAAAAATGTCGCTGCTGCGCCCCGACCTCAGCACAGCTCAAATTAATTAGAGCCCTGCTCCCTGGCCACACGTGGAGAGCCACATCTGATCAACTGCTTTAAAACAAACAACAACCACCACCACCACCAAAAATCACCAAAAAGCCAACTTGGAGGAAACGGCTGAGTCAGGGGGGAAGCTGGAGAGCAGCTGCTGCTCCCGCTCCCAGCCGGGAACCGCTCACGCTGGATGGAGCTCAGCAGTGAGACCTCCGGAGCTGAGGGCAACAGCTCTTTGCTGCCCTTCTCTGAGCACCCACCGAGGCACCAGAGCAGAGCCTCCCACCTGTGGATTGATCAGCTGGGAACAGGACTCAGCAGCCAGCAGCTCTACCCCCGCAGCAGCCATTTGCTTGGATCTTGGGGGTAAAATGTTTCCCTGGAAAACGTTTCAGGAAGAGCGAAGCAGGAGCGTGCCTCAGCCCCGCAGGGAAAGGTGCAAAATCCAGCCTGAAGGGAGAAACCTGCAACGTGGCTTTCACCATCACCAGGACCTCACGCCTGGAAACACCTTCTGAGGTACCATGGAGGTGTCCTGCACACTGGCAACCTCCTGGGACCACCACGGCGGTCTGGGTGGCTTTGGGGACAAGTTTAGCACCAAAAGGCTGCATCCCTTTTGCTTTTCGTTCTTGTGCAAGCAGCCAGCCCAGTCCCACCGCCCCGGCCGGCCTGCCTGGCTGCTGGGAGCGTGCCGGGGGCGGAGAGGTCCCCGGCTGTGCCCTGCCACGGCCGGCCCCTGCCACGGCCGGCCCGCTCTCGGCAGCAAGCCAGCAGCACCTCTGCTCCCCTTCCCTGCTCCCAGATAATCTGAAGACGATCGAGTTGGACCTTCGTGAAGCTGCATTTCCCGTGCAACAAACTCTTTCCATTGCAGAGGACAATTGGGGCGGGGGGAGCTTCATGCAGAGGCTACTCTGTTCCTCCTGCAGGCTCTAAATTCTTCTTTGGGTCACTTTTGCCCCCTCCCCTCATCACAGCTCCTGCCCGCGGGTCCCATGCTGGGCACTGGGTGCGTGGAGAAGCTGAACCGGCAGTGCACTCCCGGCGGGGACCTCATCCTGCCTGCAGCTTTGGTGGGATGGGAGCTGCTTGCCCCAGTGCCACAGAATCACAGATCGAGTCCAACTGTCAACCTAAGACTACCATGGCCACTAAATCATGTCCCCAAGACAGGTGTGTGGGTGCTCAGGGGATGCTGCTGAGATGGGGCAGCCACTGCTGATATCCCACCAAGGAGCCTCTGAAGCCCTGGCTCCAGCTTACCAACTGTGCCAGAGACAGGGATTTGGCAGAAGCCCCTCAAGGAAGCAAGAGCTCCCCAGGGACAGTGATGCTGGCTGCTGGGCCAGGCCCACTGAGAGCCTCCTTGCAAACTGGAACTCCTAGGACTCACCCACCCCCATCCCAAAATCCCAAGAAGCTGAGCTGCAAACCCATCCTGGTGCTGGGGGCTTTGGATGTGGCACCTCCACTGCTGCCATCCCCTGCCCCCAAGGGCCCAAGCCAGCGCTGCAGAGAGCAGTGGGAAGTTGGGGAGGGGGTGGGAGGGAGAACTGGGGGGTCCTCACCCCACTCTCCAGTGGGATGCTCAGCGGCAGCATCCTGGCACTGCAGCTGGAGGCAGCTGAAAGCTGCCTTGTTCCTGGCTCTGCGCGGGTGCAGGGTCGGCTGCCACTGCGCTCCCACCTCACCAGGACAGAGCTGCCTCTGTCCTCCCCAGACCTGCATCCCACCCGCATTTTCCAGGAGGAACCAGCCAGAATGGGGCCTTACAGGTAGCTACTCCCTGCTGGAATCAAGCAGCCCCTCAAAACCCACAAGAGAAGGAATTCACAGCCCTCAAGGAAATCATGGGGAGGTTCAACAGGAATTTGGCTGCAGAATGTTGGGGCTCAGCTGAGATGTCTCTGACCAGCAGGAGACCTGGCACTGCTCTCCTGGACATCCCTGGGTGGTACAGGGGTCTCCTTCCCCATCATGGTTTTAATGGCCATGATGGTCTTACATCGAAGGTTGGAGTTGATGATCTTGGAGGTCTTTTCCAACTCAAACAGTTCTATGATTCTAGGATCACTTCTCCTCTCAGACAATTTCCTCCCGCCATGTGGCTCCAGTCCCCGGCTGAGCCCTCGGTCCCCGGCTGAGCCCTCGCCTGGCATAGGCTCATTGCTCAACAGCATCACACCATGAAGCAACAGCAGCCCCAGGTCTGCCCCTTGCAAGCTGTCTGCTGGGAGAGTGGGGGGCAACGGGGGAGGGGAGGGTCCAGCGCCCTCCCGTGTTCCTGCTTCTCCGGATTTGCCAAACCTCCTCCTATAAAAGCGGCCAAGGGTTCAGAGTTGCTGCTGGTCAGGCAAAAGTTGCCAGTTTTGCTCATTTCTGTTGTTTGTTTGTTCCTTCCACAAGCCCAAATCAGCCCAAGGAGGCGACAGGAGCATCTCTGAGCCACTGCACTGGGGTAAAAAAAAGTGTCTGAAATGGCAGTTCCTGGGGCTGTCCCAAGCAGCCTCTGGCACAGGGTGTCCCCAGAAGGCTTAAAAACTAAAATAAAAATACAACCTGATGATTTTATTGCTTAAAAGAAATAAAGGCAACTTGCCAATACCCGCCGCCCCCCCCCCCCCCCCCCCCAATCCCACCGGGCACTTTCCTATAGGATTAACACACCGGGAGAGGGATGGAAACATCCAGCAAAACCCTTCGGTCCCTTCCCCACCTCCCCCTCCGCGAACTGCCCTCCCCGGGGAGACAAAAGGCCGGAGCGAGGTTGCGGGGTACCGCGAGCCGGAGGCCGGCCCCGACTCTCCCCACCGGAGCAGCCCCGGTTCGTCCCCCGCCCGACCGCGGAATGGCTTCCGCCGAGCTGGGCAGAAGCTGAGCGTCCGCAGGGCGCAGGGAGTGAAACTCGAGTCCCAAAAGCGAGCGAAAAGGCGGCGGAACGGGCGGAGAACAAGAGGCGGCGAAAACGGAGAAAACAAAACGCGGCGGAACGAACGGCGGCCGAGAGGAGATGAAGTAAAACACCCCGCGATAAGAGCAAACCAAACATTGCGGGAGGAAATCAACCTGAGCGCTGTGTCCCCCCCACACCCCACACCCGCACCGCTCCGCACTCCCCGGAGTCCTGCTGTCGAACCCCTCCCCGGGCAGAGCCCCGCGAACCGCCCCGCGAGCCTAAGCCTGTTTGGGAGGGGGACCTCCTCCATGCCTCTCATTCTGCTTTCGTTCCTCGCTTCCTTCTCTCCCCCCCGCCCCGAAAAAAAAGATAATAATGAACTCGTACAAAGCGAGGGGTGTCGGGGGAGGAGGAAGCGGGGTCCCGGCAGCAAGGGGGGCCCTGGGGGGCAGGAGAAAGAGGGAGTCGGTAGAGAAGGAGAAAGGAAGGTCGAAGAAAAGGGGTGTCCTGGTAATTGGGGGGGGGGGAGGAGGGGTGTCAGAGGAAGGGAGGTCCTGATAATGAGAAGGGAGTCAGAGTAAGGGGGAGGGGGAAGTCGGAGAAAGAAGGGGTCGGAGGATGGGAGGGTCCCGGCAGTGGAGAGACTCGGACGAAGGGGGGTCCTGGTACGGGGCGGAGGGGGGAACCAGAGGAAGGGGCGGCTCAGTGGAAGGGGTGGGGGTGCCCGCAGTGCGAGGGGATCGCGGCAGGGATGGGGGGAGAGGGTCGGAGGAAAAGGAGATCGGATGAAAAAAGCGGGTTCCCGGCAGCGGATCCCACCTGGGTGCGCGGCGCCGAGCAGCAGCTGGAGGCCCAGGACGCAGCAGCCGAGGGGGGCGCGGAGAGGCCGCGGTGCCGCCGACCCCCTCCCCATGCCCGGCGCTGCCCCGCTCCGCTCCGCGCTGCTCCCTCGCCGGGGCCGGGGGACGGCGGAGGGGTGGGCAGGGAGGGACGGAGGGAGACGGCGACGCGGAGGAGGAGGAGGGACACCGAGAATAGAGAGGGCGGGGGGGTGGGTAGAAGTTAAAAAAATTCCTAAACTAAGGAAAAGCAGCAGCCCAAAGCTTGAGCGCCGGCCCCAGACACTGCGTCAGCCGCAGCCCGGCTGCCCTCCCGGTGGGCCCAGCCCAAAACAGCGGGCGGGGGGAGCGGGGAGGCGGCGGCTGGGGCTCCGCCGAGGGGGCGGCAGCAGCGGCCCGGGCTCGGGAAGGACCCCGCGGTTTGCTGCATGGCTGGGGGAGGCGGAGTGAAGGGAGGTTTGGGGGTGAAGGGAGGTTTGGGGGTGATGGGAGGGGTGGAGAGCGAAGGGAGGGTTTAGGGGTGAAGGAGGGGCTTGGGAGAGAAGAGGAGGTTTAGGAGTGAAGGGGGGTTGGGAACGAAGAAGGGGTTTAGAGGTGATAAGGGGGGGTTGGGGTGAAGCATGGAGCGGCAGCCTGCGTGCACAGCCTAGCCAGGGTGTGCCTGTAGCTCCCCGGGCATGGCTGGCTCTGCACACACAGCGGGGCCACGCATCCCGTGCAACCCCAATGCCCCCAGAGCAAGGCCCACGGTGCTGCCAGCCCCAGGGTGGGTCTCACTGTGTCTCAAGCAAACAAGCATGGGGGGGGGCATCTCCACTGGCCAGATGAGCCGTGGGCTGCTGCCAGCTGCTGCAATGTGGCTTTGGTTGCACTTTTGGGTGCTTGGAGGAGTTAGAATCAGAGAGTTATTAGGTTGGAAAAGACCTCTAAGATCATCAAGTCCAACCATCAGCCCAACACCACCATGGGCTCTAAACTATGTCCCTTAGTGCCATGGCCACACATTTCTTGGAACACCTCCAGGGATGGGGACTCCACCACCTCCTTGGGCAGCCTGTTCCAGTTCCTGACCACTCTTGCAGCAGAGAAAGGTTTCCTAATATCCAACCCAAACTTCCCCTGGTGCAACTTGAGATTGTTTCCCATAGTCCTTTTGCTAGCTACTTGGGAGAAGAGACCAAACCTCACCTGGCTCCAGGCTCCCTTTCAGGTAGTTGTAAGATTTCCAGGTCTCCCCTCAGCCTCCTCTTCTCCAGACTTCTTCCATCCCAGGCAAAGCACTGCTGAGCCTGGCCTGCAGAATCCTCCGTCCATCCATCCCTGCAGCACAGAGCTGTGCAGCTCCTGCCTCTCCTGTGGGTGGGGGGTGCTGAGATTGGGCACAGCTCATTGCACCATCCACCCACCCTGCCTGGAGAGCAGCCTCATCCTTCCAGCCACGGGGTGCTGCTGCAGGGCTCCAGCTCCCTGGGGCTCTCTGAGGAGCACAGGGTGAAGAGTGTCCCATCTAGATGTATCCCACATCCAAGGGCTGGATGTAAAAGGCTCTACAACTTCAAAATAACATTGTCATATCGGTTTTTTATACCTCCCCTCCCAGCAGAGCTGCCCAGACTCCCAAGGACCCCCCAAAGAAGGCAGCTTATGTGGGGAGTGCTGGAAACTGGCATTTTCCTGGCTTTGTGCAGCTCTCTGCATGGGGAGGACCCACTGCAAACAGGAGCCACCTGGGCACCACAGATTGCTGCTCCTGGAGTTTGCCTTTGGTGCTAAAACCTGTTCACACCTTAAAAACCATCAGCACCAAACCAGTGCAGCTGCTCACGCCTCCCTGGAGGTCTGGCTGGAGGTAATGGGTCACCCCAAGGCACTTGGAGGAGATTCAACATCACCTCTTGCTTGAACTAAAGAGAAAACCCCAAGTTCCCAAAACCTGGAGGAGAAAATCCCCATGGAACAAAAGGAATCATTCAGGCTTTGGCTCAGCTGGGCATTGCCCTGCCCAGGTGCTGCAGAGATGGCTTCCCTCCATTTCTGGGGCCATCAACAAAGCTTTGAAGGAGGAGTTGGGAACATCTGGAGGTGTGCTGGGTCCCAGGTTATGCACACTGAGTGGTTTGGCTCAGAACTTCCCCTGGGAAGCCCCAGGTGCAGGCTGCTGTCCACTATGTGCCTCTGCTCATGAGGGTTATGCCCAGACCCATCTGAAAGGATTCAACTTGGTGGTTGTGCTCTGACCTATCTGAAAAGCAGCAAACATCCTTCCCCTGATGGCTGAAAAGGCCTTGGCATTGCCCATGGTGTGGCAACACGGCATGGTGCAAAGATCTGGTGGCACTGGCACGGAGAGAGAGAGAGATGCCCATTGTGCCCATCCCATGGGAGCATCCCTGAGGATGCAGGAGGCTCACCTCATCCTCGAGTTCTCCAGGGATTTGGGCAGCACAGGAGGAAGCTCATCAGAGAAGGCTAATTGCAGGTGGGATGATGGCTTGGATGAGGCCAGAGGGCATTGGAACAGGCTGCCCAGGGTGGTGGTGGAGTCACCATGCCTGGAGGTGCTCAAGGAATGAGTCGGTGTGGCACTTCGGGGTATGGTCATGGAATTGTTGGGTAGAAGGTTGGGCTGGGTGACCTTAGGGGTCTTTTCCAACCTTAATGATTCCATGGTTCTGTTAGAGGACAGCAGAGGTGCCTCAAGGGGGGAGCAGGAGCTGGCCCCCAGGCAGCGTGAGGCAGGGGACACGTGTGAGGCAGCCACAGGGTGTGTGGCTCCTGTGAAAACAAATGAATCCCTTGTTTCCCAGCAAGGCAGGAAGGACCTGCAGAGCGGTGCCAGGATGGGCTTTGGGGATGCAAACGCTCTGGGGGGGCCCAATTAAGTACATCAGCATCTGGGCTGTTTGCTTTTTTAAGCCAGGGATTACTTTTTAATTAGGGCAGCGCTGGGGGAAGAGCCTCACTCGCCCTCCTCAGCTGGGCATGCACCAGCAGCTGCCCACAGGGGTTTCACAGCCTGGAGAAGAGGAGGGAATTGCCCAGATCTTTGGCCTTCATCCTTAAAACATGGAGACCACTCCTGAGGGCTGCCACCTATCGAGGTGCCAGCAGCTGGCCACGATGGAGCCGTGAAGTGCCACGAGTGGGACCCTCCATCCCTTCCCGGGAGGCAAATCCCATGCAAAGGGAGGGACACTGCAGAGCTGAAAGGCTTTGGATCCCGCAGAGCATTGCTGCCTCCTGGCATGGTTCATCCCATGTCTTGGAGGCCCCTACACGCTGTGTGATTAGAAGATAATTAGCACTTCCTACTAATTAATTCTTCTGACGTGGGCCAACAGCTCCTCACCTCCCCTCCTCCTAATCCGGTTTAGTACCAGTTGAGTTGCTACTCATCGGGGTGGATCAGGAGGAAATGCATTTTTCCCTTCTCCTGGGACCTTTCTAAGCTGTCTGACCTCCCTGGCCCTAACGAGCTGCTGCCAGGAGAGGCAGCCGCATGCAGGGCTGGCCCGCGGCACCGCGGCCGTGCTCTGGGGACAGCCCCTTGCAGCAGGCAGTGGATGGGAGCAGAGGGCTTGTCCTGGGCTTACCCAGTGCTGGGGACAGTCAGTGTCTGCAGCTGATCCCTGCAGCTGGAGCAGAGCTGTCTGTCCCCTAGTTGGGAAAACCATGGAATCATAGAACTAGTTCAGCTGGAAAAGACCTAAAAGATCATCCAGTCCAACCAGCTGCTGGGGTTTGGCCAAAGCAATGTGGCACATGGGGAGTGGTCACCATGGTGGGGCTAGGAGGGGGTGAAACAGCTTTGGCTCAAGTTTAGCTCACCCAACAGAAAGACTTGGAGAACATTCCCAGAGGTGGATACACACCCCTTGTCCACCTTTGGCTGGAGCTCTGCCCTGTTCAGGAACAGTGGCAGAAAATGGCTTAGCCAGGATGCTCAACTGGAAAATGTAACTAAAGGAGCTGTGGGCTCCAGCTGCCAGGGGTGGGAGGGAAAACTCCCAGTTGGAAGCTGGGGTGCTCAATGGCAGCAAGACTAGACTAGACTAGACTAGACTAAACCAGGTTGGAAGGGACCTTTGAGGTCGTCAAGTCCAACCTATCACCCAACACCATCTGATCAACTAAACCATGGCACCAAGCACCCCATCCAGGCTCTTCCTTACACACCTCCAGGGATGGGGACTCCACCACCTCCCTGGGCAGCACATTCCAGTGGCAAATCTCTCTTTCTATGAAGAATTTCTTCCTAACATTCAGCCTAAACCTCCCCTGGCACAGCTTGAGACTGTGTCCTCTTGTTGTGGTGCTGCTTGCCTGGGAGAAGAGACCAACGCCCACCTGGCTACAACCTCCCTTCAGGGAGTTGGAGAGAGCAAGAAGGTCTCCCCTGAGCCTCCTCTTCTGCAGGCTAAGCAACCCCAGCTCCCTCAGCCTCTCCTCACAGGGCTGTGTTCCAAGCCCCTCACCAACTTCGTTGCCCTTCTCTGGACACCTTCCAGCATCTCAACCTCCTTCCTAAACTGAGAGGCCCAGAACTGGACACAGGACTCAAGGTATGGCCTAACCAGTGCTGAGTACAGGGGGAGAATGATCTCCCTGCTCCTGCTGGCCACACTGTTCCTGATGCAGGCCAGGATGCCATTGGCCTTCTTGGCCCCCTGGGCACACTGCTGGCTTATGTTCCGCCTACTATCAACCATTACCCCTGCGAGTTACTGAGCCTGGGACTGATACGTTTGGTGTTTGCTTGTGTCAGTGACTTTAGAGGGCAGGAGCTGGGGACCACAAGAGCAGTGTCTGTAGCACCAGGCTTGAAGGCAGATGCTCTGAAGGAAGACTCTGCACCAAGCCATCAGCCACCTCTGAGTGCTGGCAGGTCCAAAGAGTTTGGGGGGTTTATTTTTAGGTTGGATATTAGGAAAGATGTCTTTACTGGAAGAGTGGTCAGGGATTGACACAGGCTGCCCAGAGAGGTTGTGGAGTCCCCAACCCTGGAGGTGTTCCAGAAGCACGTGGCCATGGCACTTTGGAACATGGTTTAGTGGTCATGTAAGTTGGGCTATGGTTGGGCTTGGTGACTTTAAAGGCCTTTTCCAATCCTAATGATTCCATGATTCCATGACTTCAGAGCCTGGTGGAAGTGTGTGCCATGAACAGGAAGGCTCCATGCCCTGCTCAGTCATGCTCTTCCAAGGGTGTCCCCCTCACCCCATGGCTCTCCACGGGACTGGGGACTCCAGGAGAGCAGCAGTGGCCCCAGAGCCCTGCCTGCAGGCAGTGGCTGTGGAGGGGCTATAACTCCCTGTGGCGGTCACAGCCGGGGATGTCTGCGTGCTGGGGACCAGCACCACCTGCCAGGTCCCGCCGCGAGCTCAGCCTCCATCCGCAGAGCCTTGGCCTCATCCTGGCCCCCAGTGAGTCCATCCAGGCCAAGATCAACACCCACCTGGCAGCAGCTGCCGCGCTGAGGTCACTGCTGAGGGAAGAGGCAGTCCTGGCGCCTGCTGGCTCCTCTCTCCCCCGCGCCGGCAGCAGGGGATGGCCACGTCGCGCTCCCTCCATCACCAGAGACAGGCTGGGGACAGCCAGGACAGCCCCAGTCCAAAAGCCCAATCCAAAGCCCGCTGCTGGGCCCTGCGTCGCAGGCAGTGAGGGGTGGTCAGCAGCCGCCTTGCTGGGATATGGGGCTTGATATGTCCCCCCCAGCACAGCGAGGAAGCTGCACGGGGGTGCAGCAGGAGACCTGCCCCCAAAGCTCCAGTTTGCATTTGCACCTTTCCCTCCAGGGATGAGCCCAGGGGACACTGTGTGGGGGCTCAGCAGCTCCACGGCCCTGGCCGTGCTGCTGGCCATCAGACACCCAGGCAATGCCTCCCAAGAGTTTGGTTTTCCCGAGCATTGATGGGTTCAGCACTGGGAGCAGGGGCTGGGTGCTGGTAGCCAGGGCTCTGCCAAGCTGGGGGTGTCAGGGAGCTCCCCTCTCCTGCTCTGCAGTTTGCTCCCCACACTCCTTGCTGGGGTGCCGAGACAATGCTTGAGATCAGCCTGGGCTTTGCTCAGCACTCAGCTGCAGAGAGAAGAATCCTGGCCAAAAAGAAGGGCCACTTCCCTGCCTCCAAACAGCCCGTCCCCTTGGCTCTTGCAAGGAGCAGATGGGATTTTGCCAGCTGCCAGGGGCTCTCCAGGAGCTGAGTCAGCCCTAGACCCCCTCCCCAACTCCCAGCACTGCTAAAGGGGTCCTGTTTTGAGAGCACTGTGCCTTTTGGGCTCTCTGCTGCTCTCTGCTCTGCAGCCCTTCAAAGTCAGGCAAGTTCAAGCTGCAAATAATTTATGAAAACCAGATGTGCTCGCTCAGAGCTGCCACGAGGAATTTCAAGGCGCTCCAGCCCTGGGAGGGCCAGCACCAAGATCCTGCCCTTCCGCCGCGGGGGCGAGAGGAGGCCAGGGGCTGCCCTCTGAGCCTTCCCAGCCTCCCCAGGGCTCCTGGAAGGGCACCGGGAGGAATTCCAGCCCCTTGCAAGAAATCTGCCTTTTAGCAAAACACTTTCTCTGCATGACACAAGAGCAAAGGAGCAGAGCTGGGCTGCGGAGCGGGGAGGGAAGGCAGCTGGAGAGCAGCAGGGGACAGCACATCCCGAACAGCATCTTCCTCCTCTGGAAGCGGGGACGGGACTGGGAAGCAGAGATCCCACCCTGTCCCGCGGCCCTTTCCAGCCGGAGCGGCGTGGTCCAGCGGCCACGCTGTCAGTCCCAGATGCTTTGTTTCCACCTCTGCCGCTGCCTTACCTCATAGGCACGGCCGTGTCCCCTTGCCCCTCCATCGCCCACCAGTCCCTTTAGCCTGCAGGGGCTTTGGCCCCAGCCCCAGCCGGTCCCCCGAGCCTGGGTGCGAGCGGGTGGAGCGAGCAGAAGCTGGGATGAGCCAATGCTGAACAAAGCAGGTTTTGAGCCCTGATCTCGTTGCAGGGCTGAGCCAGGCCAAAAGCGAGGAGGTTGCCGGCACAGCAGCCTGTGTCCCATGGCCCCCGGCCAGGGCGTGCTCGTGGCTCCCGCACAGCCGGCAGCTTCGGTCAGGAGAGGACAGGACTGAGCAGAGCTCTGGGTTTTTTCTTTCCCATCAACACAAACCAGAGCCAAGCACCTTCTAAACCCACTGCCTGTGCTCCCTGTGGCTGCTCAGCTGGGGATGGGAGAGCTGGCCTGCACGTGAAGCTGAGCCTCCCCCTCCTCCCCCTGCTGCTCCCCACTGCATCCCTGCACTTTTAGCTCCATCCAATGTGGGTTCAGCTCCAGCCGGACCACTGACCCCTCTCCTCTACCCTGCCCCTACAGCCCAGCTAATAGAAGGGAGAACAGCTCCAGGCCAGGGCTGCCTGCAGGCTGGTAAAGCTTGTCCCACAGTGGTGGGGCAGATAGTGGCTGATCGTTTTCAGGCTGTACTGGATCAGCTTGAAGCACTGAGTCTCCCCTGCACCGACACAACAGTTGCCTGGCGTGTGGAGATAAAGAGCAATAGAAAGCCACATCCACACAAGAAAAATATTCCTCACTTTGAGGGTGCTGGAAGCCTGGAGCAGGCTGCTCAGAGAGGTTGTGGAGTCTCCATCTCTGGAGGCATTCAGAACCTTCCTGGACATGTTCCTGGGTGATTTACTCTAGGTGAACCTGCTCTGTCAGGGGGGTTGGAGTGGATGATCCTCAGAGGTCCTTCCAGCTCCTACCCTTCTGTGCAGTCCAGCAAAAGTCCACTGTGAGAACAAAGTTCTGCAGCTGCAGGATGGAGGGAAAAGAGGCTGCAGCAACCCAGCCCAGGGCAAGATGCAGGGCTGGGAGCAGAGGGGAGCAGGCAGTGCTGGTGTGCAGCTCCCTGGCAGGCAGCACATGCTGGTGGCTGTCCCATCCTCCGTGCCTCCACGCAGGGAATGTGTGAAACCAGAGCCCCGGCGCCCGCTCCCGGCAGGCACAATGGGGTCCTTGTGGCCAACACGCCTGCTCCTGGCTGTGAACGTGGCAAGGGGAGGCCAAACAGCTCCACGTTTGCTTGGCCTCTCACCCCCACCCAGGGCGATGGCTGTGGGGCACCCGGATGCCCCCAGGAGCTGTGCTGGGGCCAGGGGGAAGTGGAGACCACGGGCAGGACAGGGTGGGGTGGTGGAAATTCAGAGGCTTGCTGCAAAAGCTCATCAGTGCTTGGTAGAAAAGCCACTTTGGGGCTGGGTCTTGCTTCTGTGTGCTGCAAGCCTCCTCTCCCTCTCTGTGCTGGGAGAGGAAACGTTTAAGCCTTGGCTGCTTGAGCACCCAGAAAATAACCTCCCCTAGCAGCAAGCCCCAGGGAGACACTGGCGGCAGTAGCAAAGCTTGTGTGGAGGGTTTGCCAGGTCACAAAATAAACTGGGACTGGCCCATTTGGCAGAGGGGAAGCTCATTTCATAGCGTGACTGCTAACTGCTAATGCAGGGGGTGAAGCATCCAGCCAGCAGCCCCTCACACCCTGCTGGCCTCAAGCTGAGCGCCTAACCCCGCGCCTATCCCTGCTCCCGAGCACTCCTGCTGGGTACCTCCCCCGGAGGCTCTTACCACGGGACGCCTCTGCCTTCGCTGCCAAAACGCTGCCGCCACCTCCCCCTGCCCAAATCTGCGTCCCATCATCGGAACTGGCACAGGGGGCTGAAAAATAATCAGTTGCAGCAGCAGGGAGGGAGCCGAGCGGCTCTCGGTGTTGGGTTTCACTCAGACGAAGCTGACTCGCAGTCAAAGCGCAGGGAGGGTGACGTCAGGTTTGCAGCAGAATCCCCAGCCCCAGCCACGCTGCCTCCCGAGGAACCAGGATCTGGCAGACAGGGACCGTCCTGCTTCGCGGTGGGGATGCCCTGCACAGAGGCCGGGAGATGCCTGCAGAGGAGCTGGGTGTGAACCGGCCCTCCCCAGCTTATTAGCCCGGAGAAAAGCAGACTCGACCTCTGCAGCTGCCAAGGGCCTTCTGCACTTTCTGCTGTGTGCTTGTTAAAGCTGACAAGACTCGGCCGTGAGAAAGTAAAGATGAGGCTCTGGTCACTGCTCGGTGTGGTTATTCTTGGTGATCCTGACCAGAGCCTTGACCACCCATGGGCTGGGGAGCAGCCAGGAGGTTGTGGCCACCAGCTCCTGGCCCACCCAGCCAGGGCACAGAGTTCAACAGCAATTTTTATCAGCAGACACCAAACCAGAAGAGGTGAGCTTCATGTGAACACACATGGCTTACCTAGGCAGCTGCTGCTCCACTGGGAAGGAGGAACAAACCCACCTCAGGCGCCTGTCTCGATGCTCCACAAGACCAAGGCCAGTAATTAAATGAGACTTGGTAATTTACAGCCATTCCCACTCCAATGCACAAACCTCACCCCTCACAGCATCACAGTACAGCAGAGCTTGGAAGGGACCTCCAGAGCTCATCCAGTCCAACCCCCTGCCAAAGCAGGAGCACTTAGGGTAGGCCACACAGGAACGCACCCAGGTGGGTTTTGAAAGCCTCCAGAGAAGGAGACTCCACAACCTCCCCGGGCAGCCTGCTCCAGGGCTCCATCCCATTCACTGTGAAGAAGTTTCTCCTCCTGTTGAGCTGTTGAGTGCAGCCTTCCTCCATCCTTCCTCCTCTTGTCCCACGTCGGCTCGGCGCCGGCAGGCAGTGCGAGGGGGCCAGTGCCAGCGCCACGGAGAGCAGAACAGCAAGAGCCAGGCAAATCAGTTTCTTAAAACTTAGTTTAATATCCATGTCTCATCTGTTGGGCAGAGCCAAAACAGTCTGGCCTGGTTTAAGTTACAAATTCTTCATACACTTCTCTTTAAGTAAATGAACAGTGTGGCAATCGGGGGCTGTTATTGGAAGTGAAACCCATATTACCAGGGGAAGGTGCCACAGCCAGAATTCTACCAGGGTTCTTCACTGCTGTCAGCCCCAGGAAGGCCAACGCTGCCCCCAGGCCCCTTGGATGGGTGTTGCACAGCAGGAATAAATGCATCTGACACAAAACTAATCACACCCACAGAGATAGCACACACTGGATGGCCGAGAAACAAGGGGGCCGGGATGGGAAAAACCCTGCTAGAATTCCCCTGACGTGGACAGACACCAAGTCAGCAAATGGGGTGAAGCATCAGCCCTGATTTCACCTGGCAGAGGCTGAAGAGATGTCCAAGTGCTGCTTGCTGAATAGTTAACTTCTAGAGTAGAGCAGCAGGGCTGGGAAATGATGGCTGAGGATTTAAAGATGCAGTAATTTCTTGTCTTGGCCTAAACCACTCCAGTTTAGGGACCAGCTTAGCCCAGGTGCAAGTGAACACATCCAATGAAAAGCCCAAGAGTCACTACAAAGCCAGCAACACAAAAGCAAAGCAGCAGAGTTCTCCACTTCCCAGCTCTGCTGCTTCATTTTCACAGCTTCCTCCCTTTTCCAGGTAACTCAAAGCTCCTGCGCAGGTTTAAGTGTAGTATTTGCAGAGGGTGGCTGACATAAGGCAGACAAGTGGTGGTGCTCTCCAAGAGTGCATGGTGGAGAACATCACCTGCCATGAGACCACCCTTTGGGTACCAAGTGCCCCCAACAGCCCCCACACTGCTGGTGCTGTGGGTACAGTCCTGGAGGTGCCACAGAGGTCTGGCCAATGGGCTGGGAGGTGTGCACAGGGCAGTTTGGTTTTAACTCCCACCCCACATCACAGCAGTGCCCCCCTCAGCCCCTTTCTGAGGCAAACCCTGCTCTTGAACACTACATCTTTAAATATTTCTGGCTAGGAGCTCCTGCCACATGTTAGGAGAGCTCCAACCTGGCTGCCACATGTTCAAGTGCTGTGCTTTTTGTGTTTTCAGTTTTCCTTCAGAGTGGGGAAAGCAGGGGGCAGAGTGGGGACAAGAGGTTTGTGTTTCACAGCAGGCAGGCTCCAGCTGAAGGTGCAAGACCCCTCCAGGCAGACTGCAGAAGGGAGGCAATAAGTAAGGTGGCTGCTCCCCTTCTGACCTTTATCTCACTCCCTCTCATCTGCAACTGGATGCAGAGATGGCAGCAAGTTAGGAAAGTCAGCAAGTTCGAGCAGTGTTAAGGGAGAGAGGAAGCTTTGCTGCCAAGTCCCCCAGCTGAGAGGAGCAGACAAACCTTCAGCCCAGGAACAAGAGCTGTGCAGGACAGGGTGAGCACCGAGCACACCTGTGAGCCCCTGAGCTGTGCTCCCATTCCTTCCCTTTGGCTGCCTGCTTCTCCCCAGCCAGCAGGCTCAGGAGAGCAGAGAGCAGGGCCCAGACAGGGGAGGGGTTCCAAAAAGAACAGCACTTCACAAAGCAATTCCAGAGGTGCCAACCGTTGGGAGGGCTGTGAAGCAGCAGCTGAAAGCCACCTGGTGGTGTGAGCTATGAGCCACTGCCACCACAGGAGATCCACACAAGCCCTCTCCTCCTGTGGGTTCCACCACCCTCCCGAGGTGAGCCCTTCGAGCAGAAGCCACCCCAAGGGGAAGCAGAGAGCTGCACCACCCCCAGGACAGCCACTGCCAGCAACCTGCTAATAAGGGTTTCACTTTTGAGAGCAGAAAACTGTGGTCTTCCAAAACAAAACAAAAACAAACCAAAAGGTCATTTTTTGTTTTTCCTTTGAAGAAAAAAACAAACCCAACAAAACCCAAACCCAAACCAAACCAAACCCTGAACTTAAGGAGGGGGTAAAACCACTCAACCTAGAGTGCCAGGAGCAGGCAGGATCGACTTTGGTTTGGGTTTTGGTTTTTTTTTCCCCTCCCCTCCAAAGGGCAAAGAAGTCATAACCCCATCCCCCCCCCCCAGCTGAACCTTGGTGCTTCCAGCTTTGGTTCAGGAGATGTTACCTAAACTTTTTATTCAAAGGAAAAGAAACCAACAACAACAAAAAAAAAAGGGGGGGGGAGGGGGGAGGGAAATAATCAACAACAAAAAAAAAAATGAGAGAGAGAGAGAACAATGTTTAAATATCACCACTGGACTAGCCCAGTCTTTGTTTGTTTGTTATCCAAAGTCCACATTCTTCATCTGAAGCACACACACACACACACACATGGCCTCCTGGAGTCCCCAAGGCTGCCCCCCGGCCAGCAGTTCACAGTACATGGAACCATGTGTTTGTCTTGGGGGGGTTTCCTTTTGTGTCTCTCTGGTCTGGTCTTTTTGTTTTGTCTTTTGCTTGGTTTTGTCTTTGTTGTTTTTTTGTTTGTTTTGAAACTGAGTTTTTCCTCCTTTTTTTTTTTTGTTTTCTTTTTTCTCCTCCTGTTTTTCCTTCCCCCCCCTTTTCCTTTTTCCCCCCCTCTCTTCCCCCACACAAGAGCAGCCACCCATGGGTTGGTTGGTTTGTTTGCTTGCTTGTTGTTTCCTGCGTGGTCACTGATTGGGATCAACCTCGAAGCCCCAGTCTCTTCTCCACGTGGCTTGGCCTAGATTGCTGAAGGGTTTTGGGGGGGGTGGGGTTGGGTGGTGGTTTTTTTTGTTTCTTGATGGGTTGATGTTGTCATGCTCTAATGGATGGAAACAAAAGCAAGAGAAAACAACAACAAAAGAAAGAAACAAACAAAGCAGCACCTGGTGCAGGTTTCTTGAGACCCTCCGTTCCAAAGCTGTTGTCCCCAAGTCTTTCTGCCGGGCTTCTCGAGCAGTTAGGGTGGGTGGGTGGTTTGTTTTTGTTTGTTTGTTTTTGGCCTATTTTCTCTGTCTCAGTTTGAAGAGCTGTTATTGGATGATCCAGAGGTCGATGCAATGGCAGCTCCAGCTGGGCTGCTCGTGGAGACAGACTTGCGGATGTGAGGCAGCAGGTAGGGGTCACAGGCCAGCTGCTGGACGTCTATCCGATCCTCCTTCCGGTAGGCCAAGCAGCGTCTGATGAACGCCTGCAGGGACCCCAAAAGCAGGCATCAGCAGATGGGCAGAAACAGGAAGCCTCCTTGCACATAGGACTCCTTGGGAGCAGGGCCAGAGTGACAACCCCAGCGCCACCACTGCTTCCCCAGTGACCGCAGAGAATCATAGAATCAAAAAGGTTGGAACAGACCTCAGAGATCATCAAGTCCAACCTGTCACCCAACACCTCATGACAACTAAACCATGGCTCCAAGTGCCACATCCAATCCCCTCTTGAACACCTCCAGGGATGGGGACCCCACCACCTCCCTGGGAAGTTCACAGCCCAGCTCCTGCACCTGAAGGTCATCCTTCCTCAGGAGGGAGCACAGGGGCAGAGGCACTCACAGCACTGCTACCATGGAATCAGGGGGTTAGAAGGGACCCAAAGAGATCATTGAGTCCAACCCCCGTGCCAGAGCAGGACCATACAGTCCAGATCAGGTCACACAGGAACACATCCAGACAGGCCTTGAAAGTCTCCAGAGAAGGAGACTCCACAACCTCTCTGGGGAGCCTGTGCCAGTGCATGTGACCCTTACAGTGAAGAAGTTCCCTCTTGTGTTGAGGTGGAACCTCCTGTGCTGCAGCTTACATCCATTGCTCCTTGTCCTATCAGAGGGAGCAAGTGAGCAGAGCCTGTCCCCTCCCTCCTGACCCCCAGCCCTCAGATATTTATAGACATTTATTAAATCCCCTCTCAGTCTTATCTTTTCCAGGCTGGAAGGGACCTTTAAAGGTCTATCCCAACCTCCCTGCAATGAGCAGGGACATCTCCCAAGTAACTAGTGACAGGAAGAGAGGAAGTGGCCTTAATTGTGCCAGGGGAGGTTTAGGTTGGAGATCAGGAAAAATTTCTTCACTGCAAGAGTGGTCAGGAATTGGAACAGGCTGCCCAGGGAGGTGGTGGTGGTGTCCCCATCCCTGGAGGGATTCAAGTGTGCAGATGTGGTGCTTCAGGTTCAGTGGTCATGGCAGCTGGGTTATGGTTGGACTCAGTCTTAAAGGTCTTTTCCAACCTTAATGATTCTGTGACCAGGTTGTTCAGCATGATGGAGGAGGAATTTCTTCAGGTTACCGCTTTTACCTTCCTGCCATCCACACAACCAGCTGCCAGCATATTTGAAGGGCCAGCAGCAGGCAACAAATCCAGTGCAGCCCCCACCAGGCCACTCATCCTCAGCCTGACAACACCACAGCCACTGCCTGCTCTCTGCAGCACAGCATGTTAGGGGTTGGAAGGGACCTCTGGAGATCATCCAGTCCAACCCCCTGCCAGAGCAGGACCATAGAATCTAGCACAGGTCACACAGGAACACATCCAGATGGGGCTTGAAAGTCTCTAGTGAAGGAGACTCCATAACCTCCCTGGGCAGCCTGTTCCAGTGCTCTGTGACCTTCACAATGAGGAAGTTCCTCCTCATGTTGAGGTGGAGCCTCCTGTGCTGGAGTTTATATCCACTGCCCCTCGTCCTGTCCCAGGGTGCAACAGAGCAGAGCCTGTCCCCTCCCTTTTGAGGAAGACCACTGCTGCTGGTTTTGGAGAGAGCAAGAGGACAGAAGCACCAGTGCCTGTCACTGACTGACAGCCACTCAGGGCAAGATGGTTTGTTTACCTTTGCTTCTGGTGTGACTACTGGCTTTGGAGGGAACTGCACCTCGGTAGCTTTCAGAATTGTGTTCTCCTGCAGAATGTCTTGTTGGGACTGGTTGTGACCAAAGGGCTACCAAAAACAAAGCCAGGGAAGAGAGCTGTTAAAGGTTGTTGACAGGCCTTAAGTAAAACCCAAAGCCCACAACACTACTGTGTATCATCACTTGAGATCAGCAGTTCTCTGGGCAGGAAGCCCATGGATGTTGTGAAGGTGCTAGAGATCCCAGCCAGCTGAACAGGACACACTGCTCCTGCACTGCAGCCGAGCAGAAGGGACCGAGCTGCAATGTGTCTGGGCTGTTTCCGGCCCAGCCAGGAGGGACCTCCACTTGCTTCCAGACCCTTTGTAGGTCAGCTTCAGCACATGCAAGAGGGCCTTCATCTCAGCTGACAGGAGATTCACCCACTTCAGTCTCTGCTGGGCTGGTTCCACCCTTTCTCTGACAGATCACACTGAGCACCAGCCTGCTTGTCAGCACAACACTCTGTTGCCAAGGAGGCGTGAGAACAAGAGTCAGTGGAATCCTCCTCCTGCTCCAACCTGCTGCTTCTGTTGGTTCCAAAAGAATTACCTTGCCTCAGGACAAATCAGCTTTTCCTGACTCTTCCCTCCCTCCCAAAGCCATCCCAAGAATTTCTAGAGTGGCTCTTTGTACTTGCAGCCATCAGGCAGCATCAGGCTCAGCAAGGACTTGGCACACTGAAAGCATCACAAGACCAGACCAAGAGCCTCAGGTGTACCCCAGAAGGTTCACTTGTCCTGCCTGCCCATAATGGCCTCAGTGGGAACACTCCCAGAGGAAAGAGATGCTCTGCAGAACCCTGCTTCTGAGACCAGCCATCTAGAGCAAAACAAACCAACCTAGTAAATTCTCTCCCCTTCATTAGTATGGACTCTGCTGTGGAGCTGAGGGCAGGGAGACAAGACTGAAGCACCTCCTAGGCCTAGGGAGGAGGAGGAAGCAGAAACCCAGGGCTGCCTCTCAGGAGGTTTGGGAATCACCAATGGGGAAGGAGTGAAAAGCCTTCTTACCTTTCTGCCATAGAGACACTGATAGAAGATGACTCCCACTGACCAGACATCAACTTTATTGGAAATCTTTGGAGGTTCCTTCCCAACCACAAAACATTCTGGTGGCAAATACCTGAAGAGAAGGCAGGGACAAGAGGTTATGAGCAGCATCTCTACATACTGTCAGTCATTTTCTTTGGAAAGGAAGGAAACAAGCTTCTGTGATCAGATATTGGCTTGTGATTCTCCCTGCTCACTGCCGGGGGGTTGGACTAGAGGACCTTTGGAGGTCCCTTCCAACCTATAGCACTCTATGATTCTATGACTTGAGGGACCCTGTTTCATTCCTGTGCATCTCTGGGCCAAGATCACCAACACACATCCCTTTTGGCACACATTCCTCCTGGGAACAGCCACCCCAAGGACTCTCCAGACATTTGTGGTCTGAGCTAGTCAGCACAGTCAGTCCCTTTTCAGCACAGCACACAAAATAACCCAATCCTCTTTTATCTTCAGAGCTGGCATTAGTTGTTAAAAGGCCTTGGCCAACATTTCCTCCATGGAAACACACAGCCAAAAGGCACACTTGCAGAAACACAGCCCCCAGTCCACATCCTAGTTAGAGGCACTCAGACTCACTCAAACTGCAGCTAGCTTCACTTTTAGGAGCAGAACAAAACCATACACTCCAGAGAGCCCTGACAAATGGTGCTGCTCAGCTGCTGCCCACTGTGGCACTCTGCATCTGGACAGTGGCTAAGGGTCACGTTCAGTGGTGTGCACCACAGGCCTTGCTCTCAGCCATGGAGTAACAACCCTTGGCACAGAGGATAAAGCATTGCTGAGAAGGTCCTTCACACAACACAGAAAAGCAAAGCTCTGGCTCCAGACAGCACTCTGACATCTGCATCTTCTCTAAGAGCCAACTATGGAATTTCACCTCCTCATTTCAGTGGAACACCCTTCCCATCTCCTTGCTGTATCCCAATTTCCACAGCCTGCTCCTCCTTCCTTGCTTAAACTGTTAGGCAGTGCCATTATGGAGTGTGAAATAGCAGCCAAGCTCCACTCCAGAGCTCAGCAGCACACAGCATATGCAGGTTTTCACCAGGCCCTTCGGGTAAGAGACTGTTTGCAAACGTACCAACACCAACCCGCTGAAAAGCAAGAGGCTGCCAGCCTCCAAAGGAGCAGTGTGACAGCAAGAGCACTTTCCAGGGTCTCAAACCTCAGGCTCTCAAGCTGTCACAGACAATGGCAGCACACACAGAGCTGAGACAGATCCAAAGCTGTTTATAAACTCCTCTTGATCTGGAAGTTGCAAGTGCCCCAGGCGACTCTTACCAGTAAGTCCCAGCCCCCTGCGATGTCAGCTCCATGCCGTCCACAGAGTTGTAGCTGTCATCATCCATGATTTTGGAGAGGCCAAAATCTGTGATTTTTATCTCTCCACATGCAGTACCATTGACTAGAAGAATGTTACCTAGACAGAGGAAGGAAACAGCCCCTTGGGGTACACACATCCAGCAGGAAAAAACACCCCAACAGGACCAAGGAATGAAACTGAACTCCGGCACTCCGCACCAGAGCACAAAGAGCCTACAGTGAGCTGCTGCAGCCTGGGGTACAGCTTTTAACACTCGGCACTCTGAGCTCCTACCAAGTGCTGCATCTCATCTGCCCACCCTTCCATGAGCCCAGTGGCTCAACACTGCTTGGAGCCTCCAGATTCTGAGCCCTGCTGGCCACGGGAGCCTGATGCTGCTGTTCTGCTCCCTCCCAAAGGTCCCGTTGGAAGGGCAGGTCAAAAAGGAGGATTAAGGAGAGCAGTACACACACAGCTATGACTCATTCTGCCCAGAAGTCCTGACTTGCCCCAGCCTCTCAACAAACCAGAAACTCTTTCTCTCCTTCCTGGCAGTGCTCCCCACTGCTTTCTAAGCTCAAAAAAAAAAGGACAATTGCTGCTTAGGCAAGAGACTTTTACAAATCCATCGAGGCAGCTCTCCCTGTTTGTCCCAAAGCCTACAGCAAAGCAGAACTGTGCATGATGGCAGTGGATGAATCACAGCTTTAGACAACTGCAGGCAGAGCTCTGCAGTGTGCTCAGATAGCATGAGGACAGCTGGGGGAAGAAAACAGGGTCACTAGAACTAGAGCAACAGCACCACCTCCAGTACAGATTCCTCCTGCTGATGCAATGAACCACATCACACAGCAGTTACACAATGCTGATGAAGTGCCACCAGTACAGGAAGACAAGCCAGGGCTGACTGCCCAAAGAGGTGGAGGAGCTTTACTGGACTAGGGGAACAACAAAAAAGCTACACCAGTGTGCATCACCCCAAAAGAGAGCACTTCCCTTTCCCACCTCACAGCTCTGCCGAATGGTAGAGGGAAATCTGCAGCAACATTTGGAGAGGACCTTCTCCAGGGCAGATGTCACCGAGTTCAAAGGCAGCTGGACTGCACGTCCTCAGCTTTGTGAGCTGCCACACCATGAACAAACAAACACTTCCCAGTTAGCTTCTGCCACCACATCTTCAGGCAGATGATTACAGAAAGAATGAGCCAGAAGAATGGGAGCATGAACCACAGTGGTAATTATGGGAACCTTGATGAAGCAATAACACAAGCTCTCCACAGCAGAATACAAGCAGGACATTAAGAAACCAAACACAGACACTTGGTGGCTGGAGGGCCAGCTCTGAACAAGGAGCCTGCTTTTTCTGGAATGCTGCTGCTTCCTTGGGTTATGTTGCAATTCTGGGAGACAAAACCCTCCTCACAGCATGTTCCATGCATTTGAGTTCTGATTGATTCTTGCTGCAAGTTAACTTTTCCCACACAGCCCCATCCCCTTTATGCTGTCTGCTTCCCCCCAGTGTACTCAGCACCCATCCTTAAGCACCTCAGCTGGCAGCAGAGCATACCTGGTTTAAGGTCATAGTGTATGATGGGAGGTTTGATCTCATTTAGGTATTTTAAAGCATTCACAATCTGCATGATAATGGACCGTGCCTCTTTCTCCGACATTAACTTGTGCTGCTTCAGGTAGAAATCCAGATCATTCCCCTCACAGTATTCTAACACTGTACAAAACCTGGAAGCAAAAGAGGAATTCTTGTCAGTAAGGCACCTGATGGAAACCGGAACACTTTCTTGTTGCTTGACTCCCCTACACATCCAAGTGCCAGGTTCTGCACATGGGCCACAACAACCCCAGGCAGTGCTACAGGCTGGGAGCAGAGTGGCTGAGAGCAGCCAGGCAGAAAGGGACCTGGGGGTACTGCTGGACAGTAGGCTGAACATGAGCCAGCAGTGTGCCCAGGGGGCCAAGAAGGCCAATGGCATCCTGGTCTGCATCAGGAAGAGTGTGGCCAGCAGGAGCAGGGAGGTCATTCTCCCCCTGTACACTGCACTGGTGAGGCCACACCTTGAGTCCTCTGTCCAGTTCTGGGCCCCTCAGGTTAGGAAAGATGTTGAGCTGCTGGAAGGTGTCCAGAGAAGGGCAACAAAGCTGGGGAGGGGTCTGGAGCACAGCCCTGTGAGGAGAGCCTGAGGGAGCTGGGGTTGCTTAGCCTGGAGAAGAGAAGGCTCAGGGGAGACCTTCTTGCTCTCTCCAACTCCCTGCAGGGAAGTTGTAGCCAGGTGGGGGTTGGTGTCTTCTCCCAGGCAAGCAGCAGCAGAACAAGAGGACACAGTCTCAAGCTGTGCCAGGGGAGGTTTAGGCTGGAGGTTGGGAAGAAATTCTTCATAGAGAAAGTGATTGCCCATTGGAATGTGCTGCCTGGGGAGGTGGTGAAGTCCCCATCCCTGGAGGTGTTTAGGAGGAGTCTGGATGGGGTGCTTGGTGCCATGGTTTAGTTGATTAGGTGGTGTTGGATGGTAGGTTGGACTTGATGATCTCAAAGGTCTCTTCCAACCTGGTTGATTCTATTCTATTCTAAATTCAGACTCCTCCAGCCTATTCACACCAGTCTAAAAATAAGCTGCCAGAGTCCTCAATGCTCAGCAGTGCAAAGGTCAGAGATCCCTCACAGTTAAGTGTGGGGGGCTGCCCAGGGGGGTTGTGGAATCTCCCTCTCTGGAGATATTCAAAACCCACCTGGATGTGTTCCTGTGTGATCAGGTGTAGGTGACCTTGCTCTGGCAGTGGGGTTGGACTGGACGAGCTTCTGAGGTCCCTTCCAGCCCCTAACACTCTGTGATTCTGTGAACTGTGACACCCAGAATTGGAAATCTCTATCAGCTGGGATATTTGCCCAAGCCAGCTAAGAGGAGGATTTAAGGAGAAACTTCTTTGGTGTGGGAGTCCTGGATCCCTGAAGCAGGCTGGTCAGAGGTTGTGGAGTCTCATGCCCTGGAGAGATTCCAAACCCACCTGGACAATGTGATCCTGAGCAACCTGCTGTGGGTGACCCTGTTTTAGGAGGGGGATGGACTGGGTGATCTCTAGAGGTCCCCTCCAACCCCACCATGCTGGGATTTACTACTACAGCACTACATCCAACATGAATGCAGCAGACTGGTTTGTGAGCTGGCATCTCTAGAAACCCACTAATGTTCAAACTGCCTCAGACATCTCTGCAGCACAGCCTGCAACACTGCTGTGGGTGTTTAAGATGAAGAGGGGAGATACAGACTAGAGATTAGGAAGAAATTCTTTAGACTGAGGATGGTGAGACACTGGAACAGCTTGCCCAGGGAGGCTGTGGATGGTATTGTAGTATCATATATCAGTCAGGGTTGGAAGGGACCACAAGGATCAGCCAGTTCCAGCCCCCCTGCCATGGGCAGGGACACCCCACACTACATCAGTCTGGACAGAGCCTCAGCCAGCCTGGGCTTAAACACCTCCAGGGCTGGGGCCTCAACCACCTCCCTGGACAACCATTCCAGGGCTTCACCACTCTCATGGGGAAGAACTTCCTCCTCCCCTCCAGCCTGAATCTCCCCACCTCCAGCTTCATTCCATTCCCCCTAGTCCTATCACTCCCTGAGATCCTGAGCAGTCCCTCCCCAGCCTTCCTGTAGACCCCCTTCAGATACTGGAAGGCCACAAAGAGGTCACCTGGGAGCCTTCTCTTCTGCAGACTGAACAGCCCCAACTCCCTCAGTCTGTCCTCATAGGAGAGGTGCTCCAGCCCTCTGCTCATCCTTGTGGCCCTTCTCTGGACATGCTCCAGCACCGCCAATGAACGTCCAAGGCCAGGCTGGATGAGGCCTTGAGCAACTTAGGGCTGGTTGGAGGTGTCTGTGCCCATGGCAGGGGGGTTGGAACTGGATTATCTTTGGAGTCCCTTCCAAGCTAAACCATTCTAGGACTCTCTGGTCCCTCCTGGGAGGTTTCAAGAGACCAAATGCTTTGTCTGTAGTGAAGGGGTCAGGCCAAGTGAAAGGCCACAGCAGCACAACACTTACGAGTCAGTATCCAGCGAAAAGTAGTCGTAAAGCTTCACTATTCGAGGGTGATCCAGTTCTTTGTGAATTCTGTACTCTCTACATGCATGTCTGAAAGGAGGCAAGTCTGAGCATTAGCCATACAGGGGACTCAGCTCTGAGCTCTGCAGGCAGAGACAGCCAACACACCACATCACGCAGCAGCCCAGCCCTGCTCAAACCCAGGCGCACCGCGCGGACGGCCGAAGAAAAGGCAAAGCGAAGGAGGAGCTGTGCAGAACAGCTCTGGAGAGCCACAGCATCTGAGGGCATCTCAGACTCTGGCAGTGCTACAGAATAACTGCTCTTGATTAATGGTGCTGCCTGCCAAAACAGAATAACCTCTTTATAAATCGTTAAGGGATCCCAGAGAGCTGAACAGAGACATCAGCACACTCTAGACAACCACCCCAGTGCTCAGCAGCCCAAGGGCCAGGCTTCAAACTCAGCTGAGCTGGTCCCAGGGACTTGCTGGGGAACTAAGATCACAGCCTCCCCTTTGAAACTCTGTTGAGAAGGTTTGGCTGCCATTCTGCACAGCTCATGGCACTAGGAGCTCCCAAACCAAGGCTTCCTGTACCTCCCCTCAAAGCCATGACCTACCTACAGGCCTATTTGTGAAGGGATTCTAGGGAGCAAAGGGAAAGGGATGGCTTTGGGGGAGCACAGTGCAGGTGTGCACCTGGGAGCTGGGCATGAGCAGCTGTTTCCTACAGGAGCATTTCAGAGGGGCAGAAGTCACTTTAATGCTTCTGGTACTGGTGTTTTAAAACCTTGTGTCATGGTGTTTAATCAAATCTGTGTGTTATGTTTGGAAGCTTTCTGATCTGACCATAACTTCTGCAAGGAGCTACTGGGACAGAGACTGGCTTTTAGCATGTGGCAAAAGAGGGGAGGGGGAAGGGGGAAAGACGCAGCAGAGGGGAGGGGGAAGGGGGAAAGAGGCAGCAGAGGGGAGGGGGAAGGGGGAAAGAGGCAGCAGAGGGGAGGGGGAAGGGGGAAAGAGGCAGCAGAGGGGAGGGGAAATGCCAACAGAGGGTAAAAAGTTGGCAAAGCAGGAGACAAAGGCAGCCTGATGACAGGCACTGGATACCCAAACCCAGGCTGGATCTGGAAACATGGCTGTCTGCTGTTCCAGCCTTACTTACTTGTGATAGTTTTCTTTCTTCTCATCTCTCCAGTTTTTGTTTAACTGGTGGATTTTCACAGCTACATATCTCTGTTCTGTTAAATCAAATGCCTGCAGAGAGAAGAGCTGAAGATCAGTAGGAAGCACCACTTCAACACCCCCAAAGCAGACAAGCTCCAACAGGGCACTGTCCCCACCCAGGAAATAAGCATCAGGACAGAACTGAGTGAAGAGCAAACCCACATTTTGATGCAATTAGCTTCACCCACGAAACCAAGCAGCTCTGAAAACAATTGAATGTGCTTTGATCTGGCCTCCCCCATGGGCTCTAACTAATGCTGCCTTTAGCTTGACATCTTAGCACCAGAGCTACAATGGGACCAGAAAGGCCAAGTTCCCAAAACACAGCCAGTTCATCACACTGGGGAGGGCACTGCCATTATTCCCCCAAGCCACCTATAATTTTCTACACTCAGTTAGAAGGGTACAGGGGGTTTTCCATGTGTTGTTTCACACTGGCAGCTCAGCTCTCCCTCTTGGAGCACAACGTTTGAGCTCTTCTAGAAGCTGGAGGAGTCAATGGCAGAAGTGTGTAAATCTTGGGCTGTAGTTCTCCCTCCAGGTCCTTACTGTTCAGACAGTCTTTAAAAGGCCAGAGCCCTGCAGTTGTGCTCTTGGAGGAACACAAATCTTTTACCTGGTGTGAAAGCAGCAACAGCTGATGTACAGGACAGGGCAAAATCCCACTACAAGCACACAAGGATAAGCTTTGTCCATCCAAAATGTTGTCTATCTGACTCCTAATGCTTTAGAGACTGGCCAAAACCCTGGAGAAGAAGGGCTAAGGGTTTCTTGTTTCAGTAACAGAGCTACAACTCTCAAGCACAGTCAGGTGGGAAGCATTCACAGCCTTTTACTTTCACCTGTGGAGCCAAGGCTTTCTACTTCACAGAATCACAGAATGGTTTAGGCTGGAGGGAAACTTGAAGACCATCCAGTTCCAACCTCCCTGCCACAGGCAGAGACACCTCCCACTAGACCAAGTTGCTCTAAGCCTCAACCAACCTGGCCTTCAACACCTCCAGGAAACAGGGCATCCACAACCCTCCCTGGGCAACCTGTCCCAGTGCCTCCCCACCCTCACTGTGAGGAATTTCTCCCTAACTTCCAGTTGAAATCTGCCCTCTTCCAGCCCAAAGCCAACTGCTCCTTGCTCTATCACTACAAGCCCTTGTAGAAAGTCCCTCCCCAGCTTTCTTGCAGGCTCCCTTCCAACCCTGAGCCTTCTCTTCTCCAGGCTGAATATGGATTCCTGCTTTACATAAGTACTTGGGCAGCAGAGCTCCCAGGAGCAATTCAGAGTGCTCAAATGCACAGCCCCCTCTTTATTTTCACTACCTGAGCAGCCCAGCCCCACTCTGGCTGAGATATCTATTGTTGTCCTGCATCAAAACAACAACTGACTGAAGTTTGCAGGATTTGCATTGGCAAAGTTACTGTCACTCTAGCCAAATTCAACATGAATGAAGAACTGCTGGGTGCAGACAAGGAGTATTTACAAGTGGAAAGGTTTTGAGCATAAGTCAAAGAGCAAGCACCACATTATCCCAGCTCTTGGCCATGCAACAATGCTGACACACAATTAATCCTCAGCTGCAGGGGAAGTCCCCAGACTGCACACCCCCCCCCCCCCCCCAAGGCTGCTACTTCACAGTGTAAAATGAGGACACAAGGGAAAAAAAAACCAGCCTTCTACCCCCAGGAAATGAAGGCTCTTGTTATTTACAAGAGCTCTTTGCCCTTGTTATTGCAGCTATTTTCTCTTCTTCACAGTGAGGTTAGAGTAGGGTAGAGCAGAGTAGGGTAGAGCAGGGTAGGGTAGAGCAGGTTGGAAAAGACCTCAGAGATCATCAAGTCCAACCTATCACCCAGCACCATCTAATCAACTAACCCATGGCACCAAGCACCCCATCCAGTCTCTTCCTAAACACCTCCAGTGATGGTGACTCCACCACCTCCCTGGGCAGCACATTCCAATGGCCAATCTCTCTTTCTGGGAAGAACTTCTTCCTAACCTCCAGCCTAAACCTCCCCTGGCACAGCTTGAGACTGTGTCCTCTTGTTCTGGTGCTGCTTGCCTAGGAGAAGAGACCAACCCCCACCTGGCTACAACCTCCCTTCAGGTAGCTGTAGAGAGCAATAAGATCTAAGGTTCCGGCTTGCTAAGCCATACCCAACACAACTTCACTACTGCAGGTGTGTGCAGCCCTTGAAGGAACAGGTGGTTTGCTTCCCTGTCTTGCAGATTTGCTGCAGCCCTGTCTTGAAGTAACACACCTGGCAGGAGATCTGACCTCTGAGGGCAAGGGCAGCAGCTCACAATCTGAAGCCCCCGAACGCAGGCCAGATGCACCACGTGCTTTGCCCTCCCCTCCTTCCCTCCACAACCACACACAGAGCCCAGGGAGCAAACCAGGGTGAAAAAAACAATCCTGCTGCCTGCAGATCCCACCACAGACTGCCACTTCCACCTTACCTTATATACTTCACTGAAGCCACCTCTACCCAGGAGATGTAGCAACAAGTATCTATCGTTTAGCGTGGGATGGTCTTTGAATCTGGGGAGAAAGGCACAGGTTGAGAACACCACCAGAAAGAATGCAACAAGTGCACCACTGGATTACAGCCACCACACGGCTCAGCAACACAACAAAACACTACAATGGTGCCAGTGGCTAACAGGTTTGATACTATTTGATCAGTTTGCACTGGTAAGAGACTATGGAGTGGTAGCTTGATGCGCTGGGAAGCCTTTGTCATGGGTGAAGCCGTAACCCTGTGCCACCCCCCAGGTGACAAATGAAGTTAGGACATCAGTTTAAAAGGGATTCATGTGTTTGCCCATATGATGGGGGGCAAATGAAGTAACTGTTACACATTCCTGGCCCTGAATGCCATGTGCTTACTGTGAATTATCTTCATTGTGTATCCTTTTCAATTCCCTGATATGTAGATTTCTAACCCTCTCTAGCCGTTCCAACTCCGCCTGGATCTCTGCTTCTTCCTGCACAAGGGGAAGACAGAAACAAAACACAGCACTGAAGTGAAGCACTTGGCATTGCCACCTGGGTTACAGAAATTCATGGAGTCACAGAAGAGTTTGGGCTGGGTTGGAAGGGACCTTAAAGCTCATCCAGTTCCAACCCCCCCTGCCACGGGCAGGGACACCTCCCACCAGCCCAGCTTGCTCCAGGCCTCATCCAGCCTGGCCTTCAACACCTCCAGGAACAGGACATTCATGACCTCCCTGGGCAATCTGTTCCAGTGTCTCCCCACCCTCACTGCAAAGAATTTCTTCCTAATCTCCAGTCTCAATCTTCCCCCTTCCAGCTTTACTGCCCCTTGTGCCTGTCCCTATAGGGGAGGTTCTCCAGCTCCTCGCCTCCTCTCTACCCTCTCCAGCAGCTGCAGGTCCTTCTTGTGCTGAGGGATGCAGTGCTGCAGGTGGGGTCTCAGCAGAGCAGAGGGGCAGAATCCCATCCCTGTCCTGCTGCTCTCCCTGCTTTTGATGCAGCCTAGCACACAGCTGCCTTGTGGGGGACAAGTGCAGGTGTAGCTCCACTTGTGAAGGAGTTACTGGTAAATAACTTGTGTGGGAGATGAGAGAGAAGGTCACAGCCAGCCAAGAGCCAGGTGGAAGGTGAGAGGAATAAAAACTGACTGGGCAGCTTTGTGTACATCCCCACACAGACAGGAGCAGGCAGATCTTGACACTTCCCTTGTTTTTAACATATGGACTTGATCTTAGAGATCCTTCATGATTCTATGATCTTCAGTAACTAGGAAGCATTGTTACTCTGGCCCTGCTCCAGCCCTGCTCCAGCCCCAAGTGCTGTGGGGCTGTTTCTGTAGGATCTCTCTGCCTCTGCTGGGACAAGAGAAAGGAGACAGCTCTTGGAAGTAAGGATCAGGGATGTCAAGATGATAAATGGGAATGGGGCAGCATCTAGAGGAGATGGACACTGATGACCTCATTGCTCTCTACAACTCCCTGCAATGAGGTTGGAGTGAAGTGGGAGTTGGTCTCCTCTCCCTAGCATCAGGTGATAGAAGGAGAGGAGATGGCCTGAAACTGTGCCAGGAGAGGGTTAGGTTGGAGATGAGGAAAAATTTCTCTCCTGCAAGAGTGGGCAGGGATTGGAACAGGCTGCCCAGGGAGGTGGTGGAGTCCCCATCCCTGGAAGTGTTCCAGAAGTGTGAGGCCATGACGGTGTTAGGTTATGGTTGGAATCAATGATCTTAGAGGTCTCATCCAACCAAAACAGTTGTAAGATTTAGTGACAGCCTTGAAGGACAACATTGGGTCCTATCAGCAGTAAGTGGTCAGAGTGTAACTTAATGCCCTGTGGAAGTCTTGGCAGACTGGAGAGCTGGAAGTCCTAGTTCTCAAACACAACACTGTGGACAGGGTTGCAACCCATGGAAGCATGTGCCTTGAGCAGCATTATTTGGTAGCTGTGACCCAAGAGAGACAGCTATCCACTTGTCCTGTGACTCCTCTGTTCCTTCCCTTCTCAACTTGTTCTATTTTTAAGCCTAAAGAATGAACCAGTTTCCCAAAGTGGAGAAGGGTAAGCATAGCTTCAAACAATGCCCCAATCCCAGAACATGACTTCACTTTCCAGTAAGCTCCACTTCCAAATGGATTCCTCTGTTCCAGGCTGGCACACGAGATGCCAGCATGGATGGACCTGCAATGAATCCATTCCAGCCATCTGGAAGCTGTACAGCAAGCATGCCTCTGGCATACCCCTGCCTGTCTCCCTCTCTCTGCTCACAGGGCAGTAAAACAGGCAGGGTGCCAGCAGATTCCATGTGGGCATTAACATTCCCTTGCCACTGAAAACAACAAGGAGCACAGTAGCATTAATGAGGCCTTGCATTCAACTTGGGTGTCAAGGTTACAGGAGCAAAACTTAAGTGTGGAGCTCAGGCCCCACCTGAGAAAAGAAGGTCTCCAGCAATGCATTTCCCTCTTTGTTTCATGCAGGAGAGAAAAATCCTTGGCCTGAGCAGGGATCCCAGCTAAGCAGCAAATGGCAGAAGAGATCTATTCCTTTGCAGTACTTCATCTGCTGAAGCATCCCAGAGCATTTATTTGTAGCTTGCTGCAACTGAAGGGTAACCAACAGCCTCTCTGAATATAGCCTCCCTGAGAGGTGCAGTTGCTACTGAAGCCAGTGTGTGTGGAAACAGAAAGGCAAGGCAACCACTCCACCAGGGCTACCTTCCAAAAGCCCAAGAGATCTGCTGGGGCTGTTACTGATAATGCTGGCTACTCAATCCAGCAAAGAAATAAATTCTTTACAGTGAGGGTGTCCAGGGAGGCTGGGGCTGTCTCCTCCCCGGAGGTGTTCAAGGCCAGCTTGGGTGAGGCCTTGAGCAGCCTGTTCTAGTGGGAGGTGTCCCTGCCCATGGCAGGGGGGTGGGAACTGGATGATCTTGAAGGTGCCTTCCAATCCAAACCATTCTGTGGAAGTCAATGATGGCTGCAGCCTTTGGTGTGTTCTCATTTTTTTCCCTTGGTCCATTCCTTCCTGTTCCCCCATATCAGACATGAGCAGAGCCCAGGACTAGGCAGATCACAGTGGCAGAGTAAGATGCTCCAAAACAGTGGAACTCCCTGCAGGAAGTCCTAACTGCAAGGACACAGATATCTATTTACTGAAGCTAAGAACATCCTTCCTCAATGCCACTGCCTTGGGGTAAAAAGATAAATTACAAACTCCTGGGCATGGCTTTCAAGCCCCAAGAATCTCTCAGTTACCAAACAAACAGCAGTGACCTTGACAGAGAGATTTTGGAGACTGCTTTGTCTTGGAAGGGACCTTAAAGATCATCCAGTTCTAACCCCCTGCTATGGGCAGGGACACTTCCTACCAGACCAAGTTACTCAAGACCTCATCCAAGGTGGCCTTGAACACCTCCAGGGTTGGAGTCTCCACAACTTCTCTGGACAACCTGTTCCAGTGCCTCACCACCCTCCTGGGGAAGAATTTCTTCCTAATGTCTAATCTAAATCCAGCTTCTTCCAGTTTGAAGCCATTACCCTTCAGCACTCCATACCTTTGAAAAAAGGCCCTCTCCAGTTCTTCTGCAGCCCCTTTCAAACCTTGGAAGGTTGCTCTAAGGTCTCCCCAGGGTCTTCTCTTCTGAATAGCCTCAACTGGAAGGTGTCCAGAGAAGGGCCACAAGGATGAGCAGAGGGCTGGAGCACCTCTCCTATGAGGACAGACTGAGGGAGTTGGGGCTGTTCAGTCTGCAGAAGAGAAGGCTCCCAGGTGACCTCTTTGTGGCCTTCCAGTATCTGAAGGGGGTCTACAGGAAGGCTGGGGAGGGACTGCTCAGGATCTCAGGGAGTGATAGGACTAGGGGGAATGGAATGAAGCTGGAGGTGAGGAGATTCAGGCTGGAGGTGAGGAGGAGGTTCTTCCCCATGAGAGTGGTGAAGCCCTGGAATGGGTTGTCCAGGGAGGTGGTTGAGGCCCCAGCCCTGGAGGTGTTTAAGCCCAGGCTGGCTGAGGCTCTGTCCAGGCTGATGTAGTGTGGGGTGTCCCTGCCCATGGCAGGGGGGTTGGAACTGGCTGATCCTTGTGGTCCCTTCCAACCCTGACTGATACTATGATACTATGAACTCTCAGTCTGTTTGCAGCAGAGGTGCTACAGCCCTTGAGACATCTCCATGGTCTTCTTTGGACCCACTCCTTGCCCTTCTTGTGTTGGGGGCTCCACAACTGCACACAGCATTCCAGGTGGGTTCTCACCAGGGCATTCATAGAACACTCCATCAATCAGCTTCCCACAGGCCTTTGGTGCAGGGGGTTCTCACCTTTTTAAGATGACCTAGCCGGAGTTTGAAGATTTCTTCCTGTTCGTGGTACTCCGCTAACGTTAACCTGCACAGGAGACACAGACCCCGAGGCATCAGGCATCAACATCAGACAAAGGCAACAAGCTGTTAGGTAAACTCTGCAACTGGTTGTACTTTCCCCCCCCAGTCATCAATATAAACGAGAATGAAAAGCCTAAGCCCTGATCATAGAATCAATAAGGTTGGAAAAGACCTCAAAGGCCATCAAGTCCAACCTGTCACCCAACACCTCCTGACAACTAAACCATGGCACCAAGTGCCACATCCAATCCCCTCTTGAACACCTCCAGGGATGGGGACTCCACCACCTCCCTGGGCAGCACATTCCGGTGGCTAACAACTCTCTCTGTGAAGAACTTTCTCCTCACCTCCAGCCTAAACTTCCCCTGGTGCAGTCTGAGACTGTGTCCTCTGGTTCTGGTGCTGCTTGCCTGGGAGAAGAGACCAACCCCTTTAATCTTCCTGAATGAAAACCTCTCTCATTCAGAGGCTAGGAACTAGTTTCAGGGGGGCATGTTTCAAGTTGCATCATGGGACCTTCCTCTCCTTGTTAAGACACAGTAAGAACCATGGAGCAAAGAAGAAAGATAACTCAAAAGGAGTTTAGCTGCTTGCTTCTCATTCAGCTTTCAGAAACTAGGGAAGCAATCATGTCCCTGTACATGGCACTGGTGAGAGGGTGAATCCTGAGTTCAGTTTTGGGCCCCTCACTCCAAGAGGGACATTGAGATGGTGGAGCAGGACCAGAGAAGGGCAACGAAGCTGGTGAAGGGTCTGGAGAACAGGGCTGGTGAGGAGCAGCTGAGGGAACTGGGGGTGTTTAGTCTGGAGGAGGCTGAGGGGAGACCTCACTGCTCTCTACAACTGCCTTGAAAGGAGGTTGGAGCCAGGCTGGGGGTCAGTCCTTTCTTCTCAAGAAAAAAGTGATAGCTGTTAGCCTTTGGAATGTGCTGCCCAGGGAGGCGGTGGAGTCCCCATCCCTGGAGGTGTTCAAGAGGGGATTGGATGTGGCACTTGGATGTGCCATGGTCTAGTAGTCAGGTGGTCTTGGGTGATAGGTTGGACTTGATGATCTTTGAGGTCTTCCAACCTTATTGAGTCTATGATAGGATGAAACGAAGCAATTTAAAGTGAATATTAAGAGCAGTTTCTTCACTTCGAAGAGTGCTCAGACATTAGAACAGACTGCCCAGGGCAGTGCTGCAACCACTGTCTCCAGGAGTGTTTAGAAACCACGCAGATGTGGCACTCAGGGAGATGGTGGACTTGGCAGTGCTGGGTTAATGGTCTTTTCCAACCTTCCAGGATGTGTTTTCAACCTGCCTCAAAGGCAGCCTCTGTAAGGATTTCAGAAGAAATAAATCTTCCTCCATTTTGTACCTGATCCACATCAGTCCAACAAAAGCATTTACAGCCCAACTAATGATTAAACAAACAGTCAGCACAGTTGCTTCAATTTGCTTCCAAACCCACTGTTTTCACAAGCTAAATCACTCCACACAAACCACATCCATACACTGGCAAACAGTCTGCATCAAGGACACCACCAGAAGCTCTTCTAAACCACAAAGATAATGCCCTGAAATCCATCAGGGAAGAATGATAAACCAGCAAGAAGCAGAGAGGAAGAGAGCTGGAAGCACAAAAAGACTTAGCAGCAAACCCAGGTGAAACTGGATCACACCAAGGCAGGCTCACACCAGAGGGAGAAGCTCTCTGGGTAGCAGACACCACCATGACTTCCAGGCACAGCAAGAGCTGTGCTGCCACCTCTACAGAACAAGCCACACCACAGCTGCATTAGGTAGGCTGCTGGGGAAAAATATCCCTGTGGAAGTGGGGAAAGTCTTCTCCTGTCCCTTAAAACTGAAAGGTCACCATAATGAAGAGTCAAGACATCCATGCCCAGGCATTCCATTTACTTCTCCAAACTCCTGCAATACAGGAGGACAGCTTTGAAACTTGCTTTAATGCTTCCTAAGCTGCTGTGGCCACAAGAAGGGGTCAATGTCCTCTAGTCAAGCTAGTGATGGGCAGAAAGCACACAGTGCCCTCCAAGCCAACAGCCCTGATGTGCAGGCATCACCATCCTGTGTGGGGCACCCCTGAGGTTGCAGAGAGCACCCTGGATTTCCTGATTCACCCAGTCATGTGCCAGCCCTGCTGTGACTGCAAAAGGCAGTGGCAGCATTTGCTTCACAGGCACTTTCAAAGACCAAGAGTTCAAAGGGCTGCAGGAACTCTGACGTCAGGTCGTGCCCAGAAGATTTAAGAGTGCAAAAAGCAAAGTGCCACTGAGAGGTTATGCTATTGGTCCATGGCAAGAAAAAGAAGACTGTGGGACCAAGAGGGCAAAAATTGTGTCCTGGAGTGTTAAGTGTGTCCAGCAAGCTCTCCTCCCACTCTGCTCTGCTGAGACCACACCTGGAATACTGCATCCAGTTTGGGGCTCCCCAGTTGAAGAGAGACAGGGATCTGCTGGAGAGAGTCCAACAGAGGCTATGAGGATGATGAAGGGATTGGAACATCTGCCCTATGAAGAAAGACTGAGAGAGCTGGGGGTGTTTAGCCTGAAGAGGAGACTTATCAATGCCTATATCTAAGGGGTGGGTGTCAGGATGAAGGGGCCAGGCTCTTTTTGGTGGTGCTCAATAATAGGCCAAGGAACAACAGGTACAAGCTGAAAGAGAGGAAGTTCCACTTCAACATGAAGAGAAACTTCTTCACTGTGAGGGTGCTGCAGCCCTGGAGCAGGCTGCCCAGAGAGGTTGTGGAGTCTCCTTCTCTGGAGACTTTGAAGATCCATCTGGATGTGTTCCTGTGTGACCTGCACTAGGTGACCCTGCTCTGGCTATGGGGGTGGGCTGGATATTCTCTAGAGGTCCCTTCCAACCCCTAGCAGCCTGTGATTCTACGAGGTAACATCTTTTCAACTCACAAAGCTCACTGCAAGTAATGTCCCAAGTCTCTTGTGAGATACAACTTTCCTGTCTAAGGAACTCTCAGAGCATCAGTGACTTCAAAAGAGGTAAGAAACAAAAAGGAAGATCTTCAGTAAGAAGAAAGCAGCACTTCAACTCCTTCCCATTTCCCTGACTCAGAGACCTGTGAAGGGCTGCTCTGGAGATACAGGTCAGTGCTTAAGGCACTATCTTCAGAGAGAGGGAGCATCTTCCTTTCTGCAGCACACCAAATGAATGTTTGAAAAGCCTCACCAGAAGGTTCAGGGGAACCAAGGCTTCTAAATGCCTGCCATTTGGGGTTTTTTTCCCTTTAAGAAAGCACCACAGATCACAGTGATGCTGAAATCACTCCTGAGGTTGCAACACTTCAGCCAGACAGTGCTTTGCAAACTTGATGCAGCAGGAATACTGAAAGTCACTGTATTCAAAACCCAAGAAGCGAAGCTCAGGCAAAGCCTGGACTCAGCAAAGATTCATGTTTTACTCCAAAGAAAACTATTTAGAACTGCAGCCAGATGTTGCTGAATGCCAGGCTAATTCCACAAGATTCATTTGTGCATGGAGTGAAGCCTAGAGGCAAGGCAAGATTCCATTTGAACATCTCTCCTATGAAGAGCCCTGGGGCTGTTTAGTCTGGAGAAGAGAAGGCTAAGAGGGGATCTGATTATTGCCTATGAGTATCTGAGAGGTGGGTGTCAGGATGAAGATGCCAGGCTCCTTTTGGGGGTGCCCAGTGACAGGACAAGGAACAATGGGTACCAGCTGGAACCCAGGAAGTTCCACCAGGGCATGAGGAGAAAATTCTTTACTGTGACGGCGATGGAGCTCTGGAACAGGCTGCCCAGAGGGGTTGTGGAGTCTCCTTCCTGTGTGACCTACTCTAGGTGACCCTGCTCTGGCAGGAGGGGTGCACTGGATGATCTTTTGAGGTCCTTTCCAACCCCTAACATTCTGTAATTCTCTGGGGACCTTCAAAACCTTTCTGGATGTCTTCCTATGTGACCTGCCCTAAATGATCCTAGTTTAGGCTCGAGGTGAGGAGAAAGTTCTTCACAAAAAGAGTTATTGGCTATTGGAATGTGCTGCCCAGGGAGGTGGTGGAGTCCTCATCCCTGGAGATGTTCAAAAAGGGATTGGATGTGGCACTTGGAGCCATGGTTGAGTTAGTCAAAGTATCACCAAGGTTGGAAGAGACCTCAAAGATCATCGAGTCCAACCTGTCACCACAGACCTCATGACTAAACCATGGCACCAACTGCCACATCCAATCCCCTCTTGAACACCTGCAGGGATGGGGACTCCACCACCTCCCTGGGCAGCACATTCCAATGACACATGACTCTCTCTGGGAAGAGCTTTCTCCTCACCTCCAGCCTAAACCTCCCCTGGCACAGCTTGAGACTGTGTCCTCTTGTTCTGGTGCTGCTTGCCTGGGAGAAGAGACCAACCCCCCCCGGCTACAACCTCCCTTCAGGGAGTTGTAGAGAGCAATGAGGTCTCCCCTGAGCCTCCTCTTCTCCAGGCTAAGCAACCCCAGCTCCCTCAGGCTCTCCTCACAGGGCTGTGCTCCAGACCCCTCCCCAGCTTTGTTGCCCTTCTCTGGACACCTTCCAGCAGCTCAACATCTTTCCTAACCTGAGGGGCCCAGAACTGGACAGAGGACTCAAGGTGTGGCCTCACCAGTGCAGTGTACAGGGGGAGAATGACCTCCCTGCTCCTGCTGGCCTCACTATTCCTAATGCAGCCCAGGATGCCCTTGGCCCTCTTGGCCACCTGGGCACACTGCTGGCTCATGTCCAGGCAGCTGTCAATCAGCACCCCCAGGTCCCTCTCTGTTTGGCAGCTCTCAGCCACTCCAACCCCAGCCTGTAGCTCTGCATGGGGCTGTTGGGCGAGAGGTTGGACTTGATGATCTCTGAGGTCTTTTCCAACCTCACTGATTCTATGCTCCCACAGCGGGGTTGGACGCAACGAAAGGACATTGAAACACTTGAGCGTGTCCAGAGAAGGGCAACAAGGCTGGTGAGAGGCCTTGAACACAAGCCCTATGAGGAGAGGCTGAGGGAGCTGGGGTTGTTTAGCCTGGAGAAGAGGAGGCTCAGGGGTGACCTCATTGCCCTCTACAACTACCTGAAGGGTGGTTGTAGCCAGGAAGGGGCTGGCCTCTTCTCCCAGGCAACCAGCACCAGAACAAGGGGACACAGTCTCAAGCTGCGCCAGGGGAGGTTTAGACTCGAGGTGAGGAGGAAGTTCTTCACCGAGCGAGTCATTCATCATTGGAACGGGTTGCCCAGGGAGGTGGTTGAGTCATTGACCCTGGAGGCGTTCAAGGGGAGATTGGACGTGGCACTTGGTGCCATGGTCTAGTCATGGGGTCTGTGTTGATAGGTTGGACTCGATGATCCTCGAGGTCCTTTCCAACCTAAGTGATACTGTGATACTGTGTGATCACTGGAGGTCCTTTCCAACCTCTCCCCTTCTAGGACTCCCCTCTGATGAGAGCACTCAGTCTCGCCACGGCCCAGGAAGGGAGGGGACCTACGTCTCGTTCTCCGCTCCGTTGGTCTTGTTCTTGCGCTGCTTCTGCTCGGCGCTGGCCGGAGGGGTCTGGCCCATCGCAGGGGGCTTCCGCTTTGCTAACAGTTTTCTTTGCCTTTCTATTTCTTCCCGCTGGGAATTTATCCTTTCCTGTTGCCTGGAAAGACAGAAAACAAGAGCAGAGAAAGCCATGAAGCAGGGTAGCTAACGGTATGTACCTGGCTGCTTCCGGCTCTTCCTGGCTCGCAGCAGTGAATTTCGGCTCGGCTGGGAGCAGCATTTCTGGGCAGAAAAGGAGGGGGGAGATGTGCCAAACATCATGACTCAGATCCTTCACAAGGTATTTTTGCATAAAAGGGGATTCTCTTCCTGGCCCACAGAAACCTTTTAGCAAGTGAAAGGTTTTATTCATGCAGAGGATATCCAATACCAAGGAGCTGCTAACCTCACGGAAAAGCCAGAGGTCCAGGGCAAGTCCCTCACTTTCCAGACACTCTTTCCTAGAAGGCCCTGTTTTAAATATCAGACTTTCCTGTAAAAAACTATTCCTGAAGCCTGGCACTGTCTGAAAAAAGTATCCTTGCACTTCAGGGGTCCAGTTAAAGTTCCCCTTAGTTTTCTGCAACATCACTAACACCATTCCCAACTGCACTAAGGAAAGTCTCTCCTCCAAGATAAAAAAAGATTTGATCTTAAAACACTTTGCAATGATAAAAGAGACCTGGGGGTGCTGATTGACAGCAGCTGAACATGAGCCAGCAGTGTGCCCAGGGGGCCAAGAAGGCCAAGGGCATCCTGGCCTATATCAAGATTAGTGTGGCCAGCAGGAGCAGGGAAGTCATTGTGCCCTGTGCTCTGCATTGGTTAGGCCACACCTGGAGTCCTGTGTCCAGTTCTGGGCCCCTCAGTTTAAGAAGGACATTGAGAGACTTGAAGGTGTCCAGAGAAGGGCAACAAGGCTGGGGGGAGGCCTTGAGCACAGCCCTGTGAGGAGAGGCTGAGGGAGCTGGGGTTGCTTAGCCTGGAGAAGAGGAGGTGCAGGGGAGACCTTCTTGCTCTCTACAACTCCCTGAAGGGAGGTTGTAGCCAGGTGGGGGTTGGTCTCTTCTCCCAGGCAACCAGCACCAGAACAAGAGGACACAGTCTCAAGCTGTGCCAGGGGAAGTTTAGGCTGGAGGTGAGAAGAAAGTTCTTCCCAGAGAGAGTTGTTAGCCATTGGAATGTGCTGCCCAGAGAGGTGGTGGAGCCCCCATCCCTGGAGGGGTTCAAGAGGGGATTGGATGTGGCACTTGGAGCCATGGTTTAGTTGTCATGAGATGTTGGGTGACAGGTTGGACTTGATCTCTGAGGTCTCTTCCAACCTTACTGATTCTATGGTTCTCCGTGTCCCCGCAGTCCCTGGGGAAGCAGTGCTGGCGCTGGGGTTGTCACTCTGGCCCTGCTGCCAAAGAGTTCTCTGTGCAAGGAGGCTTCCTGTTTCTGCCCATCTGCTGATGGCTGCTTTTGGGGGTCTATGATAAGAGCATTCTTGCAACTTTAGGTCTAAATGACTTGAGCATCTCCATGCTTAATTCACTTTTAAAAAGAGGCTGAGACTGCAAGCAAATATCCCTGAAGTATTCCAGGTCTTAGAACACAAAACTGAGGAAGAATTCTGAAGTCCTTCAGCTGTGCCTAACAAGAGCTGCACCTCTCTAGCAGGCTACAGAGAAGTGCTATGAATTTAAAGATCACACAGAGAGAGCTCTCTCCAATGCAATTAATTTGCCAAGTCCTACTTCAAGGCCTAGGCCAGGTGGGAATTTCCTGGCTATTTCCATTAACATCCTGCATAAAAGGTCTCTGATCTTCGTTTCCAGGTTTCTGCAGCCCCTTTGATCGCTGTTACCAGGAGGCAGAAGAAGTTAAACAGTATGGATTTTCTCTTCTAAGCTTCTCTACTTTCTGCTTAAAAAATAAATTAAAAAGCAGCTAATTAGCCTGCCTTGACTAATGTTTGCAAGTATGCAAAGCAAATTGATTGACTCATGACACATGCAACAGTTTGGCCCACCCTCTATCCTAAACACTGCACAGCCAGGGAGGTGCACTGAGAACAGAATCATAGAATGCTTTGGGGTGGAAGGGACCTCCAAAGGTCATCCAGACCAATCCCCCTGCAGTCAGCAGGGACATCCTCCACTAGATCAGGTTACCCAGAGCCTTGTTGAGCCTGACCTTGAATATCTCCAGGAATGGGGCCTCAACCCCCTCTCTGGGCAACCTGCTCTGATGTTCCACCACCCTCAGGGTGAAGAACTTCTTCCTGACATCCAATCTAAATCTCCTCTGTTTTCAAACCATTGCACCTCATCCTATCACTACAGGCCTCTGTAAACAGTCCCTCCACAGCCTTCTTGTAGGTACTGGCAGGCTGCTATTAGGTCTCCCTGGAGCCTTCTCTTCTCCAAGCTGAACACCCCCAGCTCCCCCAGCCTGTCCTCGTAGCAGAGGTGCTCCAGTCCCCTGATCATTTCCATGGCCCTCCTCTGGACCCAATCCATCAGGTCCATGTCCTTTCCATGCTGAGGGCTCCAGAGCTGGATGCAGCACTCCAGGTGAGGACTTAGTGCACAGCTTACTGCTTCCCAACCCAGAGGCCAATTCAAACAATTCCATTCCAGTTCAGTTCTTGGGAGGTTTAAGTGGAAACACATTTCTCACTTCAACACAAACATGTTCCCCAGCAGCAGCAGCAGCTCAGCTCCTCTCCCATCCTGCCATGCATCAGCCACACCATTCCCACAATCTGACATGCATGGCATCACACACAACTGAAGATCTTTTCCATCTCTGAAGTTAAAGGGTGTTTGTCCTCACTTGATGAGGTTCTGGAAGGCGTAGCCATCTGTCCACTGCTCGGTGAAGGAGGCGCCGTGCCGCACGGTGGTGAAGTGCCCCAGCCTCAAGCGGTCCTGCATGCTCTTATCTCGGCATGCCATCTTCTCCTGCTTTGACTGAAAACAAAACACAGGCAAAAAAGAGAAGCCATAAATTAGCAGCTAAGAGCTCTGCTGTCTTTTAAAGCTCTACCAATTCTTATTACTTGCCATTGTTTCAGCTCTGCTTATCTGAAACCCAGCTGAAAATCATTGATCAAGCTGTTGCTGGTGCTTCGCCCTGCTCTGACAGCTCTTTGTTTGCCTCCTTTCTGACATTTTAGCCTCACCTTGCCTTCCCCATTACTGTCTGAGCAGTTCTCCCACTCTATCATCAGCCTAGAGAAGGATTAAAACTATCCCTTTTGTATGAATAGCTTTGCTAGACTCCAGAGTGGCTCTGATCAGCCCCTTATTCACTCCACCAGGAGATGAAGGAAGAAAACACAACTTGAATCACTGTCAAGACTAAGCTACAGTGATCAGCCAGCTCAGTCCTACACTTGCACCACTCCCAGAAGTGACACAATCTCAGTTAGGTCACCAACCAGCAGTATGGTGTCACTCACAGAGCATTTGTGTTAAGTGAAAGGAAATTTCCAAGGCTCCAGATGAGAGCAGCGAAGTTTCAGTCAGTCGAGAGTAAAGATGAAGCAGCAAAGCTCCTCCCTGGAGCTGCACAGCACCCATCTGGATGCCAGGTCTAACCAACACCTAGCCCAGTTACAAGTCCTCCCTGAAAGGGGAGTCCCATGCAGCCAAGAACAATCAGCTCTGTGACAAAATCACCTCAAACAGACTGGATGTACTGGCCAGCACCCTGCTGCTTTTGCCCACCCAGTGCCCACAAACAATAGATGTGATTGGCCAGCAGGTGAAAGAGCAATCAAAGCCCTGCATTGTTTAACCATCAGGAAACCTGGAAAACTTTCAACACTGAAGCAGGCTGGACACTGGCAAACAGCAGCCTGGCACTTTCCCCAGTGTCTTTAATATGCTGTTTTGAGTGTTACACAAAAAAACCCCACCATCTCCAGCTTTGCTCTGTGAAAGAAGGAAAGGTCTAAATCACTTGCCCATGTCACAGAGTGTATCTGGCAATTTCACTGCACAATGGGACACTGCTCTTCTACTGCCAGAGCTGGGCTGTGTTGCCTTTTGGATCTAAGAGTTTCCAAATCAAGCTATGCCTGATGCATTTTTTGCTCAGACTTGAAGGGTGATCTCCCCTCCCTTGCCTGAGACTGTGAAAAACCACCGAGCCAAACCATTCTGAACCATATCAGAGAACCTATCCTATGAAGCCAGGCTGAAAGAATTGGGGATGTTCAGCCTGGAGAGAAGACTCCAAGGAGACCTTCATTATCTGAAGGAGACCTACAGGAAGGCTAGGGAGAGATTGTTTAGAAGGGTTTGGTAGTGATAGGACAAGGGGCAATGGTTTGAAACTGGAGCAGGGGAGGTTGGACATCAGGAGGAAGTTCTTTACAAAGAGGATGGTGAGACACTGGAGCAGGTTGCCCAGAAATGCGACTGAGGCCCTGTCCCTGGAGACATTCAAGATCAGACCTGATGTGGCCCTGGGCAGCCTGATCGAGTTGGAGGTGTTCCTGCTGACTGCAGTGGGGTTGGATAAGATGCCCTTTGAGGGTCCCTTCCAACCCAATGCAGTCTATGACCTTCAGCCTTAGGATTCCATTCCCGCTTGCAGAGAAATCATTCAAGACAGAATTCCGGTTGCTTTTCATCACTGGAGCCACAGGAGCAGGTTTTCACTGCTTAAAAGGAAGCCTGAGGAGTTTTCAAGGCCATGAACCAGGACTGCAAGTGCTCACCTTCTCTATGAGAAGCTTCTTGCTCATTGTTACACATCTATTCAACCGCTCCTTGTACTTCTCCAGCATCTTCTGCTGCTCATCTATCTGCCGCCTCAAATCACAGTTGGCCTAAAAGCGAACAGAGAAGAAAAGCTTTTGACTTTAAACCACTCCAAGAGGCACACTTAAGCATCACCTAGGAAGAGGTTTCTCCAGCATTAAAGAAAGCAAGCCAGCAGGATCAAAAAGAAAACCAAAAGAAGAGAGACCAAGTTCCTCTTAAAACACCTAAGCCAGGCTCTTCACTTTACAGCCCACTCAAATCTTAATGCCTCTCTGGAACAGGAAAGTACCTCCATCCTGCTTTACATCACAGGAACTGAACACAGGCACAAGGAATTTGATCAATTTTTTTTGGTTGGTTTTTCAAGCATTTAAGACCTTGCCATGTTATCACATCTCAAAATAGCTTTGTCACCCCTGGACTATCCTCCCTCTGCAGCCACAATACTGGCAGGGGAAAAGGATGGGGAACTCCCTTTGCACTTTCAATTAGACTCTTGTTCCAGTTACTATCCAGCAGCCCCACCACACAGACTGCTCTCAGCAGCAGCTGCTGCTTTTACCACCACAGAGTACAGCAGGATGTGATGTGCCACTGTTTGCATTGATGACAAGTTCACTTAGCCATCTCCCTTCCAACCAGCAGCCTGCTTTCTGATCAAACAGCAAATGGTAAAAGGAAGAAAGAAATCTATTTCCTGCTTCACAGATTGTTTCCTACAAGCCCACATCTCTGTGTCTCTCTACAAGCTTGTCTTAGCTCTTTTAGGTGCTGAGACCAGACACAAACACAGAGAGCTTTCCCTCTTCTCCCTTTGTTTCTAATCCTTCCCAACACAAGAGGTACCCCTCCAGCTGATGAAAGCTTTATCACTCACAACTCCTCCATTAAGCCATCCTTGATTTAAAGTTATTTATCTTCTACTGAAGAACATCAGTGGGTTAAGAGAAGCTTTATTCTTTAGGTTTGACCTAAAGACATTCTCCTCATCTCTAGACACGTCACAGAATTGTCAGGGTTGGAAGGGCCCTCAAAGATCATCTGGTTCCAACATCCCCTGTGCCATGGGCAGGGACACCTCACACTACAGAAGGTTGCCCAGAGCCACATCCAGCCTGGCCTTGAAACATTCCAGGGATGGGGGCTTCCACCACCTCCCTGGGCAACCTGTTCCAGTGTCTCACCACCCTCATGAATGGACATTTTGCAACACACCCTCCCAGGCTACTGAGAGGCTACTGAGCACGTCACTGACAGAGCAGAGTCAGCTCCTCAGTGTTCAGAGGGACTAATTCTGAAGAGAAACACATTAGGTTAGCTAGCAAAATAAAGTGTGCACCAAAAAAAAGTGTGCAAACAAAAAGTGTGCAACAGGTCAAAAAAAGGCCAAGAACAGTGCTGAGGACACGAACCCTGCACTGCACAGCCAGACAGGCAGTGCCACACTGCCTGTGGAGCCAAACAGGCCCAGAGTATCTGCAAGCCAGGTAATTACCTTTCAGGGGTGAGTGGATTTGTTTTACCTTGCAAGTGTTGGCTCTACAAATGGCACACAAAATCCTGCTCTGCAGCCTAGCTGGCACACATGTTCCAGGTGTCTTTAAATAGCAGCTTTTAGCAGACTTGTCCCACTTTTAGTACTTACTCTTAATAAGTCATCTATCCTCCCCTCCTTCTTCTCCAAGTCAGAGTTCTTGCTGTTTTCTAGTGCAGATATTTTTTCCATTGTGAGGTCAGACTGCAGGGGAAAATCACAACAAATGGCATGTAAGAAAACCAGCTGGTATTTCCTAGTGAGCACAGTGTAACCCCCTCTGATCTAACAGCTGGTCTAAGGAGGAACTGACCCCCTGAATCCTACCAGTCAGGGGAACAACTTCCTCCCTTCTTCACTTTCTCACTCCACAGCGAGCTCCTCCAACACAGCAAGCAGAAAGCTGCTCTGGAGAACACAGACTTGTCACAAGCAAAGGGCTACAATATCCTGTGTCCTGCAAATTTTGCTTCTGCAGCTGAGTTCTGCCCACTCCTTGGGTGGCCTCTGACATTCACTGTCCTGCAGTGTGCCATAGCCCACACAGGAGAAACAGGCTTAAGAATAATGCAGCAAATTCCCAGCCTCAGCTGGAATCTCAGATTTATGAGATCTCTCATGGCTCCAGACAACCACCTGCTAGATAAAAGACAATACCTGTAGGTTCTAAGGTGGTCTTGACAGAAAACACAGGTCTTCATTCCAAGGTATTACAAGAGATTGACAGCAGGAATATCAAGTATCAGGCACAAGCCATTGCTCATGCCAAACTGATGCATTAGTACCTGCTAAGCTTTATAGTTCCTGAGTGAATCCTATTTAGAAAGTTTTATGAGGTGTAGCACATCTCAAATACCTTCAGCAGTAAAGTGAGAGCTATGCCCAGGAACAGAGGACAAAGGACAGGTACTCTATTCTCTAGCAGAAGGAGTAATTCCAGCTCAGCATTCTCATTAACAGTGAGGAAGAAAAGGGGAAGAAGCCAGTGTCTACATGAAGGCAGCACCTAGAGCAGCCAGTGGAATCTCTCTCCATAGAGAGATCTCAGGTACCTGGCTGGCAAGTGGCTATCCTGGGTTCTGAAAAGAGTTGGCAGAGACTTATCTGTGTAGTTTTTAGCATAACCATTCCCCAGAGTTCAGGCTTGCCTGGAAGCCAGCAGCATGCAGTAAGAGAGAAACCTGGCTGACAGTTGCTTCTCTACCTATGTGCAGTATGGGAATGATCACAAAGAGCACCTGCCAGCTCTGCACACCAAGCAAGGTGAGCCTAAAGCCCAAAAGACAAAGGGGAGGGCTGGGCAGGCCACCTCACTTCTGCCTGAGAAACAAGTTTCTGTCACTGAAGGCAACGTGAAGGCTGCAGCTGCTCAGCCAAGCAGCAGGAAGGTTCTCCAGTGACTGTTACATCGTTTTGCCAAGTGCACTGCCATGCTTGCACTGCCAGATGAAGTCACAGTTCAGGATGCATGCTCCTGACTTCATGACAACTCAGAGCCCTGCCTCAGAGCACCTGGAGGGCCCCAGCACCAACTGAAAACACTGAGAAAAGTCCTGCTGACACTTGGCTTGCTTCTGGCACTGCCAGAAGTGATTCAAACTGGAAATCACTGAAAGATTTGGTCTTTTTTCTTGTTGTGGTGGGGTTTTGCTTGGTTTCTTGGTGGTGATGGGTGGGTTTTGTTGGGTTTGTTTCATATTGTTTTCTTCTAATCTTATCAACCCCAAACAGGTTTGAAAGGGAAAACCAAGAACACTTAAGTGTCCTCATCATACTAGTCAAGCATCTTCCTGGATTCTTTGCCTTAAGCCTGGGCTCTAGCTAGACCTCTGGAGACCACCATGACGCTGAACACTGGCAGAAAACTTGCTCAGATAATGTGTTAAGACTTTTCAAGATGCACCCTGTGGACATGCAAAGCACAGGAGAGAACAAAACCATCTTGCTCACTCCAGGAGGGACCACTATTCTCAGCACTGGTGTTGGGAGAGCAAGGCCTGCAATGTGGAAGTTATCTCTGGCAGCTTCTCAAGTTATGGCATTGCTCCTGCCCAAGAATTCTCCATGCACTAGCAAGAAATCTTCACAGACCAGTATTTGAACAACACAGACAACAGATGTGACCCTGCTGACAGCAGAGCTCAGAGATTTAAGTATCCCCAGAGGTAGAATTGCTCTTCTTCATGCACAAAGAATTTGTACCACCTGCTGGGGAAATGGAGAATGAACTTCTCCCAGCAATAAAATCATCTCTGACACAGACTGATGGGTGAAAATGATTGACACAAAACTGATCATTTCAAAACCACTCAAGGGAAGAGTCAGTCACAGAGAAATCAGAGAGAGAAAGACAACTAAAAGCAGGCATGGAGAAGAAACAAGCACTGCAGATAAAGCTGAACATCCTTGTAAGCAACAGAAGAAGATGACACAGCTAAAAGTAAATCTTTCCATAAAAGCCACAGAAGAACCTGAATTTAGAAGGCACTGAAAAGACAGCAGCAGAGTCAGAAGAGCTATTCCTCTTCTGGAGTCCAGGTCAGTGGAGAGGAACACATCACATTCCACCTTGGCAGGACAAACTATTCCATGGGTGCAGAGGTCAAAGCACTTGCAGCTGGACTGTGGGTATTTGTGCTGTTAGCAGTGTGGATGCAGCAGGGCTGGAGCAGAGGCATTCACAGCTGTCACTCAGCTTTGCTTCACATCTTCAAGGTGAAGAACTGAGGACACACCAGAACTGCAGCAGACAGCTAAGGTGTTCCTCTCCTCAGCACATTCACATGGCTGTACTGACACAGAAAAGCCTCAGGACTGGACAGCAACTGCAAGCATCCTTTACAGGCTAAGGGCTGTTCAGAGCCATCCACTTCCATCCACACCGAGTTGGGACTACTTAAATCTTTTCACTGGAAGCATTTTGTCTACTACCCTGGCATGGAAGACAAGCTGCATCAAGCTTCAGTCTCATCCCCAAGACATGGATCAGCAAGTTATACCTGGGACTGTTTGTGCTGGATGGAAATCTGTTTTTGGGAAGTGCAGGAATGCTCAGTGTTCCCTGATCCAGTAGAAGATGGGCTGCCTTGCTGGGCCTGGAAAAGAAAGTCAGTGCATGGTTATATTCCACTTGTGCCTGTGCAGATAATGCTGATCTTCACAGCCAGGGGCAGCCTGGCCTGGGCACCAAGCTTTCCTGTTCAAGTTTAAGAATTCTCTAGAGATTTAGTGCAGTAAAACAAGAGAGTCAGTTTCTTTCAGGAAGCCTGGCCCAACCTGCTGAAAGACAAAAGCTTTTAAAAGCCTAACATAACTCATGTCAGCTGAGAGCAAGCCAGGCCAAAACAAACACTTCTCACAGCAAGACCAGACTTCATTCTTTTGTTCTTTCCCCCCCCCCATCTATCAGATTAGCCTCTCAGATGCTGTTATTTTGATCTTCAGAAGGTTCTGAGCCATTAATAAGACAACATGAGTTTTAAGCTAACATGCAAAGCCTGGGATTTAGAACTCTTCACAAGGAAGATTCATAGACTCACAGAATGGTTTGGGTTGGACCGGGGAAGTTCCAACTTCCCTGCCATGGGCAGGGACACTTCCTACCAGCCCAGGTTGCTCAAGACCTCATCTAACCTAGCCTTGAATACCTCCAGGGAGAGTGAATCCACAACCTCCCTGGGCAACCTGTTCCACTGTCTCACCACTCTCCCTGTAAAGAGCTTCTTCCTAATCTCCAGTCTCAGTCTCCCCTCCTCAAGCTTCAATCCATTCCCTCTCATCCTATCACTCCCAGCCCTTGTCAAAAGTCCCTTCCCAGCTCTCCTGCAGCCCCCTTCAAGTACTGGAAGGCTGTGCAAAGGTATCCCTGAAGCTCTTCTCTAGGCTGAACAGCTTCAACTCCCTCAGCCTGCACCCACAGGGGAGGTTCTCCAGCCCTCTGATCATCTTTGCGGCCTCCTCTGGACCCCACTTCCAGCAGCTCCACATCCTCATGGACTTACCAGAAGACGTCAGAGCGGGTCACCGCCAAAGCAGGCCGCGCCTGAACTGCCGGCCGGCTTCCACATCCCCCAGCCCTCAACTAGCAACATCCCTCCGGGCCGCAACCTTCCTGCGAGCTGCTCACCGAGACAAAAGTAAAGCAGAGGCCACCTCCCCTCTGGGCCAGCTGCTCACTCTCTAGCCGCTGCTTCGCCAGCATCACCGACATCAGGGTTGGCAGAGCAGAGTGTTCCTCCTGCGCCTCCTTGGCTGTGCTGCCGTCTACCCCATAGAGCGGCTGCTCCACTCGCCGCTGGAACACAGGCAGAAAAACACACAGTCAGCCTTCTTTCTTTTATCCCTCATATATATATATAAAAAAAACTGAAATAGGAAAAATAAAATAAAATAATAGGATTCTCTGACTCTGCCAAAACTGTTGTCAGGGAAGCAGCAGCTCAGGAATGGGCCGGCGGCAAATGGCGAGGGATCAGAAAACTCAACAAGAGGTGGCAAGAAGGCCAATGGCATCCTGGCCTGCATCAGGAACAGTGTGGCCAGCAGGAGCAGCGAAGTCATTGTGCCCCTGGACTCTGCATTGGTTAGGCCACACCTGGAGTCCTGTTGTCCAGTTCTGGGCCCCTCAGTTTAAGAAGGACATTGAGAGACTTGAAGGTGTCCAGAGAAGGGCAAGGAGGCTGGGGAGGGGTCTGGAGCACAGCCCTGGGAGGAGAGGCTGAGGGAGCTGGGGTTGCTTAGCCTGGAGAAGAGGAGGCTCAGGGGAGACCTCCTTGCTCTCTCCAACTCCCTGCAGGGAGGTTGTAGCCAGGAGGGGGTTGGTCTCTTCTCTCAAGCAACCAGCACCAGAACAAGAGGACACAGTCTCATGCTGTGCCAGGGGAAGTTTAGGCTGGAGGTGAGGAGAAAGTTCTTCCCAGAGAGAGTTATTAGCCATTGGAATGTGCTGCCCAGGGAGGTGGTGGAGTCCCCATCCCTGGAGGGGTTCAAGAGGGGATTGGATGTGGCAGTCGGTGCCATGGGCTAGTCATGAGGTCTATGGTGACAGGTTGGACTTGATGATCTTTGAGGTCTCTTCCAACCTTGGTGATACTGTGACTCCCAGAACAATTGTTTTGATAGCAGACAGCAAAAAATGCATGGAGTTAATGATTAAAAACGAAACCCAACCACCAAAATACCAAATGAACATACAGAGGACAGAATTTCCTGTCAGTTAACACCCCCCTGCCTTGGCAAACCCATGGATTTCGGTGGGGCAAAACAGGCTGGAGAGCCAAGCAAGAAATGATCTTGGAGCGTTGTGGTTTTGGTCAATGCCTTTAAAATGATCCTGCTTATAGAATCATGGAATTGTTTGGGTTAGAAAAGAGCCCTGAGGTCATCCAGTCCAACCATCAACCCAGCACAGCCACTAAGCCATGTCCCCAGGTGCTATGGCCACAGGTTTCTTGAGCACCTCCAGGGATGGGGACTCCAGCACCTCCCTTGGGGTTTGTGCAGGGCTCATTTTCAAACAGCTCATGTCACGATGCTGCTGTTCAGCTGGCGACAGAAACTGACAACTGCTAAATTCAACAACTTAACCATGTCTAGGACCCAGCATGTCATGGTAAGCTCATTCCTGTCAGGAGTGGGATCACAGGGTGGGAGGGCTTGGAAGGGACCTCTGGAGATCTTCCAGTCCAACCCCGCTGACAGAGCAGGGCCACAGAGTCCAGTGCGGGTCCCACAGGAACACATCCAGATAGGCCTTGAAAGTCTCCAGAGAAGGAGACTCCACAACCTCTCTGGGCAGCCTGCTCCAGTGCTCTGTGACCCCTACAGGAAAGAAGTTCTTCCTCATGTTGAGGTGGAACCTCCTGTGCTGGAGTTTCCATCCACTGCCCGTTGTCCTACCACAGGGCACAGTGAGCAGAGGCTGCCCCTGCTCCTTTCTTCCTGACCCCCAGCCCTCAGATATTGATAGACATTGATCAGATGCCCTCTCAGTCTTCTCCTCTCCAGACTAAACAGCCCCAGGGCTCTCAACCTTTGGTAATAAGGCAGAGCTCCAGTCCCCTAATCATCCTCATAGCCTCTGTTGGACTCTCTCAAGTAGATCTCTGTCCATCTTGAACTGGGGAGCCCAGCACTGGATGCATTATTTCAGGTGAGGTCCAATCAGGACCAATATCCTGCAAGGCAAGCAAAGTGCTAACACATTTCCACCATATGCCAAAGATGCAGGACACCTCTGAAGGGCCATCTCCATTCTCCAGCTGTAATACAGGAACTGGACTCAGTCAGAAGAAGAATCAGCTGAGCTACATTGATTACAGCACTCAGAACCTCATTGCCTCACTTCCAAAGCCAGCCCATCATTGCTAAAACTTGGCAGTATTGGGTAATAACCATCCAAGTCCTTCCCAACTGTAAGTCCAGGCCAGGCACATGCCACACAGAAAGCAAACAGTCAGGTCAGGCTTCAGTTTGTCTTAAAAACCTAAACTGCAACCTGAAGCAATTTTCTGGCTACCAGTGCAAATGCCAAGAGTGTAACTTTCTGCCCCAAAAGGAGGAGAGCAAACTTGCAAGAGTCTGAGGAGCTGCAGATCATTCTGATCACAGGAGAAGGCAGGCAATTGAAAGCAGTCAGGAGATTTGGAGACAAGCAGTAACATCCTGAAGCCATTACAGTTCCTCCCCAAGTTCTGATTGCAGAGAATTATCCAGCACAGATTAACTCTCAGGTTTGGAGGAGGTCTGTCTCACTGTGAAAGACATTTTAACACTCTGCTCTCTTCCTAAACCACAGTGACATCTGTAATGGGGAAGATACTCAACCTTCTCCAGTTTTCATTCCTCCTCCTGTTTTTTTCCCCCTAAGCTTAGCTCAAACTGTTGATATTCAGTTTGGAAGAAGAGAACAGATCTTGCAAGTGCAGACAATATTTTGCTGTGAATAATCAAACATTACAGGCTGAGCTGCAAGAGTAAGGAACAGAAGATCAGAAAGCACAAAGAGCAGCTGTGGAAGGAGAAAGACAAACTGGCCAGGCTGAAACTACCTGGAACATCAATATCAGCCACACGAAGAATACTCTGCTCAGACTTCTGCCTCCTCAAGGCATACAAGTGGAGAAGAAAACCAAAAGAAGAATCCACTTGCCCCATTCTGAACACCTGGAGGGTATCTCAGCTGTTGAAGTAAAGAACTGGCCCTAGCACTTCACACATCTGCAGTTCAACATCTGAAGGGGACCTACAGAAAACTGGGGGGGGATTGTTTAGAAGGGCCTGTGGTGATAGGACAAGGGGCAATGGTTTGAAACTGGAGCAGGGGAGATTCAGGTTGGACATCAGTAGGAAGTTCTGCACAAGGAGGGTAGTGAAATACTGGAACAGGCTGCCCAGGGATGTGGTTGAGGCCCAGTCCCTGGAGACATTCAAGGTCAGACTTGGTGTGGCCCTGGACAGCCTGATCTGGTTGGAGGTGTCCCTGCTGACTGCAAGGGGGTTGGTCAGATGCCCTTTGAGGGTCCCCTCCAACCCCATGCATTCTGTGATTCTGTGGCCTGCACAACTCAGAGCTGCTATTTGTTCTATTAAGTTCTCTTTGAAGAGATGTATCAGTGAATTAATGTGAGCCAGGAGAGGGCCATTCAATTAACACTAAATGTATCTAAAAACAGGCCTGAGGCTCTCCCCTGAAGCAGCATTACAACCCTTCTGAAATCCACCAACACCTCCTGAGCTCTGAGCAGTGCACTTGGGGTGGGGATTTAGCTCAGTACACATTCATGGACTGTGCAAAGGTCTCTGCACAATCATGTAATCAGTAAAGGCTTTGCATTTGGAATGCTAACCTCTCCCACCATGCTCTCTACTTCTGTGACATTCAACAAAGGCTGAAATTTTGTCAAGTGAGGCCCAGGCAACAGGCAGAACCAGAGATCAGCCACTAGAGCCTCGGAATATTGCTTTGCTGGTTGAAAGAAAAGGCTTTAGCTGCTCTGTGCTGAAACAGCTTAAACACCCTGGTTATTTCCTCACATTCAGATCTTGCAGAAGGTGCTGCCACAGCAAAATGGAATTATGTAACAAGAGCAACAGATGTGCAGGATACACACAGCTCTGCAAGCTTTGCTAAGGCTCCTGACCAGTCACATGTGAGCAGAAGGAAAAGGCCTTCCCAACCTAATGAGGGCATGGATGTGTTTCAGCAGAGCCAGGGTCCACTCAAGATCACAGAATGGCTGAGGTTGCAAGGGACCTCAGAGATCATCCACTCCAACCTCCCCACCATGGGCAGGAACACCTCACAACTAGACTCAGCTGCTCAAGGCCTCATCCAGCCTGGCCTTGAACACCCCCTGGGAGGAGGCATCCACAGCCTCCCTGGGCAACCTATTCCAGAGTCTCACCACCCTCATAGTGAAGAGCTTTCTTCTAAGATCCAGTCTAACCCTGCTCTGCCTCAGCTTCAAACCATTCCCCCTTGTCCTGTCACTTTATGAGAAGTTCCTCTGCAGTTTTCCTGTAGGATCCCTTCAGGTATCAGAAAGCAGCTCTAAGGTCCCCTCCCTGGAGTCTTCTGTTCTCCAGGCTGAACACCCCCAGCTCCCCCATCTTGTCCTCACAGCAGAGGTGCTCCAGCCTTTGGATCATCTTTGTGGCTCTCCTCTGAACTCACACCAACAGCTCTGTGTCCTTCTTATACTGGGGACACCAGAACTGGACACAGTATTTGAGGTGGGGTCTCACAAGAGCAGAGTAAAGGGGAAGAATCCCCTCTCTTGCCCTGCTGGCCATGGTCTTGATGCCGCCTAGGATGGGAATCTCCTTGTAGCAGTGCTGAGCAAGCACACAAGATGCTCCTAACTGAGAGAAGACCACAAGCTCTGCTGGAACACAGGATAACTAAGATGTCAGTTCCACAGGTACCTTGCTAAAATATCCATCCTGTATGCTTTAAGGGCGATGTTCCTGTTAGCTCCAACTGGAGCAGCCACTGTAACAGGGTCCTAGACATCTGCTCTGCTGCAGAGCTCAATTTCAGATTGTCAACAACCAGAGCTGAGTAGAGAAGCAGCCAATTGGCTCACCAAGAATCACAGAATGGAAGGGATTGGAAGGGACCTCCAGGGGTCATCAAGTCCAACTCTCCTGCCAGAGCAGGATCAGCCAGGGCAGGTCACACAGGAACACACCAGGTGGGAGAAGGAGATTCCACAACCTCTCTGAGCAGCCTGCTCCAGGGCTCCAGCACCCTCACGGCATAAGGTTTCTCCTCAGGCCAAGATGAAACTTCCTGTGCTCCAGCTTGTGTCCATTGTCCCTTGTCCTATCACTGGGCACCAGTGAAAAGAGCCTGGCCCCTTGGTCCCCAGCTCCTCAGGTATTTGTAACCATTACAGAGATCCCCTCACAGGCTGCTCCTCTCCAGGCTAAACGGAAGGAGACAAGTCTTCCCTGTTCAGAGCTTTTCACAACCCCATGGATCCCATGCCACCACCTGTGGCCCCGGGGGGGAGACTTACCGGCAAGGGGTTGGATAGAGAGTGCTGCGGCGAGGACCTGGCGACGGGCGGCACGCTCCTGCCAGGGCTGGTTCCTGGGCCGCTTCCCCCAGCAAACTGGCCAAGGGAACACATTGGATCATCAGCAATGGCACACGTGGGGGGGTTGAAGCAAATTCAACAAGAGACAGGAGAGACATAATCATCTTACAAATGAAGCCTGACAGAATCACAACGGTCAGAAAAGCCCTCCCGAGACCAAGCCCAACCACCACCTCACTGCTGCCAGGTCCACCTCTAAGCCATCCCCTAAGTGCCACACCTACACAGCTTTGGGAACCCTTTCAGAGCTGGCAATTCCATCACTGCCCTGGGCAGCCTGGTCCAGCCTTAACCACCTTTCAGTGAAGAAATTCTTCCTCATTTCCAACCTAAACCTCCCCTGAAACAACTTGAGACCATCTCCTCTTGCTCTATCACTTGCACCTTGGGAAAAGAGACCAACCCCAGCTCACTCCAACTTACTTTCGGGGAGCTGTAGAGAGCCAGAAGGTCTCTCCTCAGCCTCCTTTTCTTTAGGCTGAACACCCCCAGTTCCTTCACCTGCTCCTCACCAGCCCTATTCTCCAGACCCTGCACCAGCTCTACTGCCCTTCTCTGGATCTGCTCCAGCCCCTTGACATCCTTCTTGGAGAGAGGAGCCCAAAACTGTACCCAGCATTCAAGATGTAGCCTCAGCAATGCCACGTACAGGGGCACAATCACTGCCCTGGCCTTGCAGGCCACACTGCTGCTGGTCCAGGCCAGGATGCTGCTGGCCTTCTTGGCCACAAGGACTCACTTCACCAAACTGAACATAAACCAAGTTGAAAACCCTTTACATTTCACGCACTGTTTCCAGCAGACATTCACATGTACACTGAGTGTATTTTCCTTTGTAACACAAAAGGATATTAACTTGCACACTTGGATGTAGATCAGTTCTTTACTGGAGAATTAGGAAGCTCACTCCCCACCAGGAGAACAATCTAACTGTGCACCACAGGGGTGCTGAGAAATGTACACCTTCACTTAAGTGTCTCTGCAGCCACTGTGACAGACAAGGCAGGCAGGAGTTCCTAGGTTCCTGCCCCCCCAGCGGGCAGCACTGATAAAACACAGTAGCCAGGAAAGAAGTAAGCACTGGTAAGATCTTAATTCCTGACTCCAAGTTACTCAAACAAGGAACATGCTCAAGAGGAAAGCCAGGAGCTCTGGATTGTGCAGACCTAGGGAACTCCTTTGCAGACTGTCCATCACTGCTCTGGGGAGGGGTCTGTCTTTCATGTGGTGCCAGACTCCCGTAACAAGCTTTTCTGAAGAGGGAACCTTATAAACAACTTCTTGCTCCCATCAGCCAGGCTCTTCAGCAGCACTGGGCCCTTATCAAGATATCAGAGATAACGTCGTGTGACATCCAGGTCCCGAAGGAAAAGTCACCCTCAAACCTCTACTTCTGTAGCTGCTCTCTTAAAAATTGCTTCAGCAACTGTTCAAGGAAGTGTTGATGTTAAAATCACCTCCCAAAGCCTATCCTCTGCCTAATCTGATTTGAGCCTATCAGGTTAACGTCGTCAATCAGTGACTCCAATGATGGCTTAGCAACTGCTGTCACAGGCTCCCATCTCCAGACTGGCCATCGTGTCAGCTCAAGCAGATGCTTCGAACAATGTAAAGATACTCACCTCGAAATAATCACTAATTTTATGTCCTCTAGGAGTGCCTTTTCCTAAGAAGGAAAACACAGGATGAAGAAGATAAGAGGACAGAAGTTCTGATGCCGCTTTAAAGAGCTTCTCCTCTATTCTGACGCTCCTTTCCCCCGCAGAAAGGTGCAACACCTATCACAACAAAAGCTTCTGCATAACAAAAGACTGCCCCAGGGTTACAACTCCCCTGCTGCCGCTGGGAGGGTTTGCAGTTGACAATTCAATTAACTCTCAGCTCCAAACACTGTCAAATCCAATCAAACACCATTTGCACTTGCTAAAGTACTCGGAAAACACTAAGCCCTGCTGAATGGGGCACAGCTTCTCCACCTTTTCCTTTCGGGTAAGGACAGAGCAAAGGCTACTTTGAATCCTCTGCCTTCAGGTGAACGGCTGGGTATCAGATCTCTCACAGGCACTTCTGTAAGAGTTAGAGAGATAATTAGTGGTGGATTAATATCAGCTCGTTAAAACTTAGCCCTTTTGTCTCATTAAGTATTATCAAAGCAGTTTTGTCAACACAACCCTGGTTACTTTCTTGCCTAGAATAAAAGCAAGCTGCCCCTCTCCCCATTTGCCAGAGAATCTGAGCTTGGCCATGCTGGGTTCTCCTTAGCACTCTAAGTCTCTGCCCTACACTGGAGCACATTTTGTTCTTTCTCTGTTATGGGGAGAACTTACTTAACCAAGCCAGGCATCCATCTCAAACAGCAAGGAAGAGAGTACAGCCTGTATGTTGAAGGCTGGCTGCTGGATGTGTAGTGAGGTGGGACCACAACACCACTTCCCAGAAGCCATCTCAAGCCTCTGGACAGCCTGTCCCATCAAAACACAATCATTTGTGTGGAATCAGCTGAAGAGGAGCATTTTCCTGCCAATGAGGATAACAAGGCTCCCAGAAGAGAACTACAGCATCATGGAGGAGTTCATAACAAGCTGCCTGACACACCCTTGAGGAGAGCCATTAGTTTCCTAGGACACTGCCTGTGCTACCGAGCGTTCAGCAATGCTGCAGCAGGGTCAGGAGGAGGAGTTACCTTGGCTGGTCTCATAAGCTTCTGCTTTCCTTTTCCTATTCCGCTGGTCATTCTGTTTTTTCTCAGGAGTCTGTTAAACAATACTTCAAAATTAACATTGCTGCAGTTATTCCAAGACTTAAAGAAAACACCAAAGCAGAACAACTCTTGCTCCATATCCCCCAGTGGCCATTTCACTGCTCTGGTGCCGGGTTTGTGTTCTACCGCTGGTACTTAAAGAAACAACTGCTCTCAAAGAGCTGCTACCTCCTGATGGATGTGCTGCAGAAGGGAGAGGACACCCTGAGGAAGGAGGGTAATGCTTCTCCAGCTGCAGCAAGCCAGCCTGTACTGCACAGCTGCCTCACATGCTTAGCAGAACAAGCTCAAACACTGATAAAAACCTGTGTGAAGCGTCTCAAAGTGCTTGCAGTACTGGTACAAGGGGAGTCGTGGCAAGAGGTTTGAACCCAGCCATCCAAATTTGCAGCCCAGTGGCTACTCACAGTCTGCCAGGACAATTCCTCTTTCCTGCAGCTAATGCTTCTTCCCAAAGCCCTTTGCAGGGGGCTACAGGAACCATCCTGCCCACTGGTGCACAGCTGTAGCCTTACTCAGGCAAGGCAGAAGTCCCCAAGACGGCAGGCAGGAGAAAGCTGCCACAGAGGCAGTAAATCATCTGGATGTATCTCTCATTAAAGCCACAGGTCAGCTGCATCTGTCATTTCTATGAGCAATCAGAGACCTGAGGGCAGCTCATCGGTGGACACCAATATATTTATGCACAGACACACTAAAGGGCACAGGGGGAAGGCTTGAAGCCTCCACAAGTGGCTGTGTACAAGGCTAGCAAACCTAGATGGGCAAGGGTGGAGAAGAGCCCTGGCCTGATGGTTTCCCTGTCACCAGGGTCACTCATGTGGGCAACCCTGCTGGGAGCATCAGGAAGCACTGCACTAGAAGCAGCTTACTGTGGCTGCTGGCAAGAAACACATCTTGTAATTTGCATCACCAACATCAGTTTAAAAACATCTCTTATCCCAAAGGGTCCCAAATAATTTCTGAGCTATAGGCTTTACAATCACTGCAGCCACCACTAAACTGTAGCCTGGGGACAGGAAGAAAACCACAGCATGCAAAACACAACTCTGGGGGAGGGAAGGCCATGGCCAGAAAGCCTGTGGTAAACCCAAGTTTCATGCTCTCTGGAAATCAAAGTCCAAAGTACCCAGTTTGAACAGCTCAGCCAAGAGAACTTGCAGAGAGTGAGCAGTGAAATCAATCTCTCCTTTATATCCTGTCAAAGGAGGCAAAGCTGACACAGCCAGAATCCAACCCTGGCTGTGTCCCTAGTGGATGCTGGACATCCACAGCCCCATGTTACCAGCTAAGCAATCCCCAAGGTGTTATTGTTTGGGAAGAGGATGGAGAGGATGTTAAGACAAAGGTTGCTGTTGTGTCCAGAAAGCATTTTTTTTAGGGGAAGAATGAGGGGACTGAAAGCTCCACAGAGACTTGAAGCTCCTGTATGTGTGGAAGGCACTGGCATGGCCTCCTCACTGCACAGGGAAGAGCAAGTCCTGAGGGCTGGCGTGGCGGCAACACCACAGGCTCCATTACAGCCTCCATGGAGCTGTAAGGGTGTTAATGAGATCCAGTTCAAGTTGGTTTTCCATTCAGGCCCTTACATAACCAAAATTACACACAACATTAGCTGTTAGGCCTGAAAAAGCAGCAGGGAATGGCCGGCTCGGTGACGTCAGCTGGGTTCATTTAAATCACTCCACACAAGCTCACAAATAAATGCATGGAGGAGAAGCAGCATGAAGGCTCAGGTTTCCATTATTAACTATATTTGTGTGGAGCTGAAGGTGTTTTCATTCTTAAAAGACAGCCTCCTATCAGTGTTGCCACGGGAGAGAGGGAAAGATGATCCCAAACTTACCTGGGAAGTGAGTGGGAAGTTCTCTAAGTGCCTAAAAAGGCATTTAAATTGGAGGTTTTAACTTAATGAGTGTGGAATTGATGTAAAAACCCACCTCCAAAAGCTCCTCTCAGCTGCTTTAAGAAGTGTTTTGCAATGGTTAATCCCACAGCACCAATTCTCACCTCCCCACACCATTCATAAAGTGCTCTCTGAAGGCTTGTGCAGATTCCTCCTCTCTGCTGGGTAAGACACTTTGCCATCAATGATTTCTGGCCTTTTGCTTGGCCCAAATTGTATCCAAACCCAGCAAACAAATCACAGTGCAGCTAAAACCAACTTCCTAAACTGAGCTTTTCTGGATGCTGTGATTTTGGGGTTGGGGAGAACTTCCCTGTCAGGGGCATGAAGAGTCAAGGAGCTTCACAGCACGGCCCAAAGAGTGCAGGGTTAGGCTCAAAACACTTCCCCTAGCCCCTTTCACACCCCAAAGCACACTGTCACCCACTCACACAGCTCCTCCTGTGCTCTGAGTCCACCATGTCTACCTTAAATCCCATCACCACAAGGATTTGTGCCTGCTTACCTCCAATTCTTTATCACTCAGAGAACCCACGCTGCACAAGCTCTGGTTGGAAGACTCACTATTTAGTGGACCCTAGTGAAAAACAAGCAAAGGCTGTTAGAGACAACTTCCATCCACAGCAGAGAGGTCCTAGCAAACATTGCATCTCAGGGCTAACTACGCTGCTCTAAGTCATGTGGATGCAAGCAGCACCCAGGGGGCCAAGCCCTCAGACACCTGGTGGGGCACTAAAAGCCTGCAGGAGTTGCTTGGAGCAGGGCAGAAGGTGGCCTGCCAGTTGGACAGGCTTTCCTCAGCAAACTGATCCAGCCTCTGCAGTGGTATTTCTGTAACAATTCATCTCCTGCCTGCTGTATTTAACCACCGCCACACAACAGCTACAGCAGCATGCAGCAAAATCCCAAACAACTGGGTCTGAGAAACAAACCTTCTGATTTGATGAGCAGCAAATACTTCCAAGCTCAGCTCTTCAGGCAAGCATCTGCTTGACCCTGGGGGCTAAGAATTCAGAGGCATTTTCCATCTGGCAAGACAGCTATTACTGTTATCAGATGCTGGCAGCACCACTGATTTTTCTATGAATGTGTGTGTTTCTTAATGCTTTTTTTAACACTAAGACTGTGAACAAGTCAAAGCTGTGTTACCAGCAGTGCTCTAGGATGTTTTATGCACCCATGGCTGACCTTGCCAGGCAGCAGTTGCTCCTACCAAGCTCGAACACAAATTCAAGAGGCTGGAAGAGAGTGCCCAGAATGGTGTCCAGGTACCTACAACACTCCTCCTGCATCTCTGCAGGCTCTGCTGGTTCCACATCTGCCTTTTGATGCATCCAAGCAGTTTCAAACCCCCAAAATGGGGTTTTTTAAACCTACCTCAAAACTGGTTTTAAAAGGAAAGAAAAGTGAATCATGCAAAGTTGCTGTGTTGTAGCCTAGTGCTCTGACACAAAAGTATCCTCCTCCAGATCTAACTTAAGAAATCTACACATTTGACACAGATAGGGGGGAAAAAAAAACAAGCTTCACAATCACTGATGGAATAGATTAACAGGAAGAATGACATGATAAAGCCACCTCTCCATTAATAACCTGTGAGCATCTTTTCCCAAAGATCCCTTCTATTTTAGCACTCTGATTTTTTTTTTGGCACCTACCAATCAGCCTTTCCTCATTTCTCAGCTTATACTTGAGCAGAAGACTTAGGGGAGAAGCCTTGATACCCCAGAGAAATCCCACAGGAGTTGGGTTTTGAGGGGAGCAATTCTCTCTTCCCCATTCAAGAGAAATCCTGGCAGCAGATGAAACCTGTGACACAACCTGCCTATTACTGAGTCCAATTTGCAAGCAGGCAGCCACACAATGGAGAAGTTCTGTTCACCTTCTGCATTCCGCTGGGAATGTTAACCATCAAGTTTGTTTCCCCTGAAAGGCCAGGCTTAGCTGCTGCAACAGAAAGCAGAGCAGCACCTGAACAGCTCACAAGCTACGTGGTCAGCATTCCCCTTTGAAAGCAAATTACTTGAAGAAATCCTACAGATGATACTCTTTAAGCCATACCATTGCCCCTTCAACTCATCACACAAGTGGCTCCAGACCAGAAAGATATTTCACCTCAACAACAGCTGCTCTTTGAAGAAAGAAACAAGCTCCTCACCACCCAAGGTGATGGCTCACAAATCCTACAGATCCAACTTACAGGGGCTGGCAGTGATAGGATGAGAGGGAACGGATTGAAGCTTGAGGAGGGGAGAGTCAGACTGGAGATTAGACAGAGATTCTTTACAGTGAGGGTGGTGAGACTCTGGAATAGGCTGCCCAGAGAGGCTGTGGGTGCCCCCTCCCTGAAGGTGTTCAAGGCCAGGTTGGATGAGGCCTTGAGCAAGCTGATCTAGTGGAAGGTGCCCCTGCCCACGGCAAGGGGAGTTGGAACTGGATGATCTTTAAGGTCTCTTCCAACCCAAACCATTCTATGAATCCATGAACTCTGGGTCATTCAGTCCTTGGCCAACAGGACTCAAGAGAGGTGCCAAAACCAACCTCGGCTCCACCCACATGGAAGCCTTATTGATTAAAAAAGATCAAGCGGTATCTTATGGCAAGTGGCAACAGAATGTTAAATTTTTCCACCCATGTATAGAATAAACCAGGTTGGAAGAGACCTTCAGGATCATTGCATCCAACCCATCAACCAATCCAACCCACCTAAACAACTAACCCATGGCACCAAGCACCCCATCAAGTCTCCTCCTGCAGACCTCCAGTGATGGTGACTCAAAAGCTTGTTTATAGACTGCACTAATACTGTCCCTCTACAATCCCCCACTTCCTCCTCTCCTGAACTCAGCTCCCAGAAGCACATCCAAGACATCAACCTTCTGTGTGAGTGTGAAAGCTTCAGGGAGTGCAGGGGCATCTCCACAAACCAGCACATGCTGCTCTCAGATGGACAGGCTGGGGGGGGTTGTCTCAGATGAAGAAGATGGAAGTGAGAATTGTTTCCACATTTGCTTAACTCCTGCTTAACTTTCCTGCAAGTGACAGAACAGCTGCTCCCAGAACACCACACTGGAGCTTTTCAGGAACACTGTGGTTGAACAGGCATGTCAGTGGCTTGGGATGGGTCAGTGATTCAGCTATTCAAGGGTCACCTGCAGGAATAAACTGAAGAGGCCTCCTGTAGTTAGCCAGGATCCTAAAAGGTCTTTTTTTTCCCCAGAAACACAAGTTTATCCTTTAAGCTTATAGTGACAGGATGAGAGGGCATGGATTTAAGCTGGAAGAGGGGAGAATTAGATTGCAGATTAGGAAGAAATTCTTTAGAGTGAGGGTGGTGAGACCCTGGAGCAGGTTGCCCAGGAAGGTAGTAGATGCCCCCTCCCTGGAGGCATCCAAGGCCAGGATGGATAAGGCCTTGAGCAGCCTGGTCCTGGGGAAGGTCTCCCTGCCCACAGCAGGGAGGTTGGAACTGGATCATCTTTAAGGTCCCTTCCAACCCCTATCATTCTGATTCTATGATTCTCTCCAGTACAAAAAAATCCTCTGTTTGCATCTGGATGTAAAGTGCTGGAATGAAAGCAGCTGGAGAGAAGCCTAACACAAAATCCACTACATTTTTCTTACTCCAGTACCACAACTACCAGCACTGACTACTCTGTGTGGGACATTTACAGCTCCAGCAGTTGGAATCAAATCCATTTTTTGTGTCAACAAAGGAGCAGTTGAGATCTGAACACAGGTTCTTCAAGAGCATAAAAACTCTTCTCCCTTCACTTTAGAAGTTCCTCTAAGGAAGTACACTGACAAAAATTGTAAAACTGAAGTCAACACAGCAGCAGAAAGGGTGAAAAGGAACTCCCCAGTTGTGGGAGCAGGGAAGAACAGCTTGGCAGATCACAGGATGGTGGGGGCTGTTGGAAGGGACCTCTGAAGATCGAGTCCAACCCTCCTGCCAGAGCAGGACCACCTAAAGCAGGTCACACAGGAACATGACCAGGCAGGCCTTGAATGTCCCCACCACCTCCCTGGGCAGCCTGTTCCAGTGCTCTGTCATCCTCATAGCTCCTTCTCGTGTTCAGATGGAACTTCTGATGTTTAGGTTTAAGCCACTACTTCTTGTCCTGTCACTGGGGGCCACTGAGAAGAGTCTGGCCCCATCTTCCTGACACCCACACCCTTAGATATTTGTAAGCTTAAGATCCCTCATCAGCCTCTTCCTCTCCAGGCTAACCAGCCTCAGCTCTCCCAGCCTCTCCCCATGTATTAGATGTACCAATCCCAAATCATCTCAGTGGCCCTGTGCTGGACTCTCTCCAGTAGCTCTTTGTCCTCCCTGAGCTGCAGAGCCCAGAACAGGACACACTACTCCAGGTAAGGCCTCACCAGTGCAGAGTAGAGGAGGAGGACCTTGACCTGCTGGACACAATCCTCTTAATGCAGCCCAGGATGCCATTTGCCTTCTTGGCCTAGAAGCGTCCAGCAAGTCCACTGCTGTGTGCACTGATACTGGGAGCAAATGCACAAGTAATTCTTTCTAGGCAAATTCTGACCCTCTCCCCGATCAACTTCTAGAGGGCCTTCCACTGACACTTCTCTTACAGCAATGGATTAGGCCTCTCTTACAGGCAAGGAGCTGAAGCGTTTTGTTCCATGTCAGGTTTTGAGGTGTTCCAGCTATGGAAACACAAACTGTTCCTTAGAGCTCGCTGTGCCGGAAGCAACAAAGATGCAAGACCTAGGATGGTTAAGGAACAGGGCCCAGTCCTCAGCTGTACCTCTTCTCATGTAGTTATGCAAGAGAAAAAGCAAGTTTTCCTGATCACCCTGCTAGATACCTGGTTTCACACACAACCTCAAGTGAGCAACAGGTTTAGACAATGGATCTGAGCATCTCCCCTTGGATCAACACTCAGTGTGTGCATAAAAAAATCCCCAAACCTTTCAAATTGATGTTTTATCATTCCTGACTGTTTATATTTAACTCAGCAACTGACACTGGATAAACATTCAGCCCTTAATTTAGCACACCATTAAGAAGTGGTCATGGCCCAAAAGGAATTAAAGGAACAAACCTGAATTTTTTTTTTTTTGGGGGGGGGGGGAACCAAACCAACCCAGAAGTGATGGCAAAGAATAACGAGACTGGAACACTGCTGGGGAAGTAGCAGGAGGGAATAATAAACATGCAATGGTTTACACAGGAAAGGCTTATACATTTTGTTCCTGAAGAAGTCATGTGGCTTTTCTAGCATAGACTACTTTGGGATAATGCTGCACTTCTCTGCTATCACTTCCAGCCCACTCATCCACTGTACCCTGTCAAGAGACTTGGTGATGGGGCTCAGCAAAAATCCAAACGACGTGGGTCATCTGAAAGCAGCTAATAGTCCCTACAGTGTTTACCCAAATGACAAGCACCAGAACAGCACACACTTCCTCCTCCACAAGGAATTTCTCTCCCAGATAAGCTGGCATGCTCTTTTCCCTTGTGATTCACCTATCAACTGCTGCTTCTCAGTCCGTGACCTACCTATGCACAACAAAAGCTCCATCTTGAGGAGTGGATGCAACAGTAGCAGAGGCTTGCAAGACACCTACTCAGAGGCAGGAATTTAAAGCCTGTCCACTCACACGCCTTGGTTAGTCACTTCTCCCTCTGCAAGAGCCTTGGGAAGGCCACAAAGGAAGCAGAGTGGTTGAAGTTCTAACAGAAGCACCTTAGCCTGGTAATAGCTCCCATTAGATTGCCTGTAACAAAGCCAGCCTGACTCAGACCGTCCCTACCATCTCCTCCTCAAGCCTACCTGCTTGCCTCACACGATCTATGCATTTCCTTAGCCTCTCCAAGCTCCCAAAAATGGTCCCTCAGGCCTGTCCACAGCTCTTGCATTGGGCACTCTCCATTCTGTGCTCTCCAGCCCCTCGTACCAAAAGGGAGCTCTAGGAACTCCAGCTGCCCAGCCAGAGCCTCCAACAGGGACTTACAGCAACACGCATTGCAAAACTCCTGTGCTAATTCAGTGGCAGGCATGCTTCATTACCCCAAGTCTAGGTAACCAGAGTTGTTCTGAACTCTGCAGCAAATCAAGATTTCAAAGGGGGAAAAAAAAAGTCAGTCCTCAGCTCCACTAAAGAGTTAGTGCTGACTCCACACAGGCTTACACCAAAGCAAAATGGTTGAATGGTTTACAACTTACCCTGGTCTAGTGCTGCTGTATAAGACAGGTTAATTAACATATTCTTATTTCAAGTACCACATAAGTATGAGAATTACAGCCTGCTTCTTAATGGGGCTCTTAGCAGAGCTTGGTATTACAGGCAATAATGAAATTCCCCAATCACTCAGGTCTTTTTGCCACGAGAAGTTAATCTACTATCAGATGTTCACAGGTAACCTCCCCTCTATCAGATGGATAAGCAGATTTGCAACAGGATTTGCCTTGCTTCCATTATGCCCCAAGAGTTCTCTCAGCGTGGAAAAAAACAAAAACCACAAAACAAACATGGTGGTTTTATTTTATTCATGACAAGCTGGACAGAAAGGTCACACAGCTCACCCCAGCTCTCAGTTCAGGGGCAGAAACAGTCCTGAGGTCTGACAACTACTTCTGGGCTCCAGCAGCCAGCTAACACGTTTGGAAGAAGCAAAGTTGCACACAGAAGCACCCAAAGCAATTTCCAAGTATCTGACATAAAATCCTGGCTCCTTGTCTGGCAGCTGATGAAAATTCAACTCTTAAGTTTCACAACCCTTAGCTAATTCTGGTGGCACCTGCTAGGGACCACCCCTGTGCAGCACCACTTCCCTCCAAGGAAGAGACACTTCTCTCAAACATGAATTCTCACCTTAGCAGCATTTTTAGCAGCAAAGTCACCCAGTAGACCACACAACCAGCAGCTACTGAACTTATCCCACACAACCAGCAGCTACTGAACTTAGCAAGACTGCTGGAGTGACAGGGAAAGGGTAAAAGCCCAAATCATACAAGCAAATGGTGTTCTTTTTAAAGACCCATTCTCTTGTTGGAGGCAGATGTTCTGCAGCCTAAATGACACTCTTCAGGTTATTTTCATTTCCTCCTTTATGATACCTTGAAGTAGAGGAAAAAGGAGCACCCAGCCACCCCCAAGACCAATACTGCTTCAATTCTAGAACAATCATCTGTGGATCTACAAGATTCCTACAGCGTGACAAAGAGGGCTACTCTCTCTAGAAATACTTCAGCTTTTTGAGTCTGGCTGCAGTAAGGTGGCACACACAAACTCAGTCTGAAGATCTTTTAAAGACCAGACTTGTAGAAGAGTGTGCTGCTGTGATGAGCCAGCCTGGTTAAGCCTGAGAGAAGCTGTGTGCAAACACAGATCACCCACCACAATTAGCCATTCCAACTCTTATCTAGGAAAAGCCTGTGGAAACGACACAAATCCACTGGAGTTAACCCAGCTGATATCTTAAAGGCAGCACCCAAACAAGGGGAAGGCAAGCAGAGGATGAGAAGAGATGAAATCAACAATGTTATCTAGAGAAGCAAGCTCCATTTCATCTTCTGCACCTACTGACCCACGGCAGCTGTCTGAGCTGACTCGTCAGAATAATGCCTCAAGTGAACAGGCTTAGATTTCCCCGTGGTAAGTAAACACAAACAGGAGCTAAACAAGCAGGAATACTGGGAGGTGTCAGATAGTCATGTGCTAGTTCAAGGCCTCACTCTGTGAATTTGGGGAAGAAATGGCACTTCACCATATGGCAAGAACAGCCATCTAAAGCATCACTGGCTTTTTGAAGCTATCTAGTGACCTGGATGAACCACATGAGTATAACAGTTGCCTAGAAACATTCCTTGCTCATAAATTTGATTCCATGTATTAACTCCAAGCTTCTAGAGAGACATATTCACCAGCTACTGAGCAAGATAATTCATCACAGGCATGCGACAGAATTGGGAGACATTTAGGACTGCAAATGACCTCGGTCATTGGGTTGTGCCTTCAGCTACCACAGGAGGTGACAGCACACAGCTGCTTCCAAAACAGTTTGGGATTTCTGTCCTCTACTACTGTTACTGGAAAGCTCTTCCAGAATCTCATGACTCTAATGGCTGGAAGCCTTTTTCTAGCTTCCAGCCTGAAAATGTATTCTAGATCAGCTTAGCCTCCTTCATTTCTCAGAAGGAAGTGGAGCTGTTCTCTACCAGCAGGCTTCAGAGCTGCAGGTGCCCTGAGGATGTGAACTAGTGCATGAGTTTCACGCAGGTCCAAAACACCCCCTCTGCATTTTTAAACAGTAAAGGATCCTAACTAAACACACACACAGTGCTACACCCAGCCAGGGGAAGGCAGGAAGCTCAGCTACAACTGCCTGCTGCTTCCACCCAATAGGAGAGCATCTAAGATGACATTTCTTCCTTTTATGCAATAAACAGCAACAGAATACCTTCCATCCCAGGAGGATGTGCCAGTCCCGGTCCCACTAGATGGCACTAACTTACTCTACGCAGCTTCCCTTCAAACATTTCATTGGAGAGAGAGCTAAAAAAGCCTTAGTTGAATCATACCAAGAAAAAAAAAGATAGATTGTATCACACCTTTCCCAATAGATTCCCCTGAAGACAGTGACCTACCAATGCCAGGGCGGAGCATGACGGACGGAGACTTGGGGGGGTAGGGAGGGAATTTGAAGCACCAACCTGGGAGGGAACGCACAGTAGGCTGAGATTAATATTGCAACCAAGATTTGCTGCAACAGAGTCATGCTAATTCATATCAATGGCTGGCTGAGCTAGTGCAAATTAGCAAGTAGGCAAGTCAATAAAAATACAGCTCTGAAATAAGGGTAATGCACTCATTAACAGTTCATTGACCAGTACACAGCAAAACACTATGCTGCATAGCTACAGGTAAAGAGAGAAGAAATCAAACTCAGTAACACCACAGCTTTGCTCAGCCTCCCTTGGTAACTTGGGCATGCTTTAGAAACAAAAATGAGCTTTCAGTATTCACCTGCAGAGAGAAAGGGCATACACCACCTGCTCCCAACACGATGAAGGCTCACTTTCCTCTCTCTTAAAGGTTGTTCCTTTAAAAGGAGTAGCTCCCAACATTCTTTGTGCCTTTGAAAGGAGCAGTTCCCAACATTCTTTGTGAGCACTGAGCCACTGTTTTAAACCAAGGATGGCAGCTATGCTTCTAAAGTCCTAGCTCTCCTAGAAAGTGGTTTGGCTTTATCTACACTGGTACATCTAAGGATGGTGGAGACACAGATGGGGAAGAGGCAAGAGACAGATGAAATAAGTACATTAAGAGTTGCAGTGTTGTGCAAAACAAGTCTTTCAGGATTGTAAATACACTTGGGTATTACACTTCTCCATCAACTCCTGTGCTTAAGATTAAAAAACTCTTTAAGAGTGAGGGAAAAGATCAAAAACCTCCCACACTCCTACTTCAATACCCCAAACTGTGACTCCCTACCAACTTCCAGTGTTCATCTTCCTTTCTACACTATTTTGCTTATGCTTCCTTCCAAGACTTAACTTTGAGTCCTGACTGAAGTATGGATCAGAAAGAAAAGCATCAACTCAACTGAAAGCCTTGCTCAAGTTCTCATTTGCAGCACCTACAAAAGGCTCTACTCAAATTAATTCTAAGAGGTTTCTGAAGTGAAGCTAGCAGTGAGACTTTGTTTTAGCATCCTCCCTGATGCTGCCCCAAAACTCCTCCTCCTCCTCCAAAAGTGAACTCCTTACCACTGACCTAGTTTAAGATGAGTTCTGCCACCGTTTCACTGCTCAGACTATCAACCAACGCTGCCAACAGCACCTGGAGAGCTAACACTTAAGGCTAGTACATGAAACAACCACACCATGTGTTACTTCAGTGCTCTGCTCAGGAAAGGCAGCTACTGAACTGTTATGAAGCTGCAGGTGAGGACAAAGATGGGATTTTACTAGCAGGTTGTGGGGCACAGGAAAAGTTGGCCCTCAATCACTTTGTGTGTGTGTGTTCAATGTAACCAAGTATAGAGCTCTAGCAGCAGAGCTGAACCAACTCCTGGTTACATGTTGGATCAAACACTGCCAACTTGAAACGGTATCTAACGCGTGGCCAAACTGGGTTCTCAGCTGTATTCCTGGAGGAAGGAAGAGAGGAGAATCCCACTTCCAAAGACAAAGCTGTCATGGGGTTTTTTTGGGGGTGTACAAGCTGCCTTAAGGTAAAGCAACTCCTAAGAACTTCATCAGAACCCCAAAATCTTCTGCATGGCAAAGCATCTGCTCATAGAGATCCCATTTTCATTCCTCTTCAACACACTTCAAGCAAATTAAGAGGTCAGAACACAACTACTGATTCAAAAGTGCTAGCAAAGCAAAAGTATCCATGTAGACATTAAACCCCAAGTGCAGCACAGAGTGGATAAGCAGTCAGGTCTGCTACCACAGGCACCCAACTCACCTTAGCAACCCCCACTCCAGTGAACCTGGCCTCCAGGAGCTCCTGCCTTCGTGGGTCCAGGCTATGCAATTCTTCCATCATTTCTGCTGCTACAGGAGAACAACACTCAGATTATGCAATGCAAGGGAAGAAGAGAGAGAGGTTTAATATTCTGTGCCACTGACAAGGCTCCAAAGTGCCTGCTCTGCAGCACAACCGTGCAGAAAGCATTTCCCTGCAAGAGAAATGCAACATTGCCATGCAATAACAACATGACTTGGCCACCACATTACTGTACTTAAAGCATAGCCCTGCTGGAGAGTTTCCTTCTCTCTCTCTTGTACCAGCCATTTTCAACATCTCTAAATCCAAGAAACCAATTATGTCACTCTCTCCCACTGGCTGCTTTATTAAAAGGAAAACATGGGACCAGAGTGTTATGACTAAAAGATTCAGAGCTTTTCATCCCTGCTGCATGACTGGATGGGGGGGGGGGGGGGGGGAGGGGAGGGAAGGGGGGGAGGAAGCAGGAAAAAAAGGGGGGGGAAAAGGCAATATTCTTTAATTCTTCACCCCCTAATTTATTTTTGGCCAATCCTGGAAATCCTAGGTCTCCCCTCCCCAGTTTCACTGACAACAGCTTTTTGGTTCCTCCAGGCACAGGGAGAATTAAATGATGCACATTTAAACCTCTCACTCTACAGAGCAAAGCATCAGATACCTCCACTGCAATAGCTGCTCCTAGACACTGGACATATCTGAGGTGCCCCTTGGCAATCCAATGTGACAGATGCCATTAGCTGAAGGGTTAAAAAGCAAAACCCAAAGCCCCAACAAATGGAGCAACCAAACCAGCCTAGCTGTGTAAACAGGTTTAAAAGAAAAGACTAAAAGAAACAAAAAAAAACCCCCAAATGAATCAGGAAATACACAATCCAAACAGAACTGTGGCAAAAATGGGACAAATTTCCACGTTCATTATAACTGTGAATCACATCTTCCCAACTGCACCAATCAAGTTCATTTCCAGAAATGTCTGTTCTAGTTTCATTTCTGGACTAAGGTAAGGGAGAGGGGAGGTGAAAAAAAATAATACAAGGGAGCTAGAAGATAAAGATTTGCTGTATAAAGAGCATATGCCATGAGGAAAGTTCTTGAAGGGCAGCAAGTGCCCTCTAGAACAGGCAGTATACAATTGTTCCTTTTATGAACTGTCCATTTTGTCCCTGCCATTTCCTCCAAACGCTGCAGATCTAAGTTACAGGGGGGCAAAGCGAATCCATCCGGGGGAGGGGGCATTTACAACCGCCCTCCCAAAGCAGGGACGAGCTTCTCCAAAAAGCACGAATGGGAGACTGAACGCTGCTATCAGAAAGCTCTGCTATGGGGCTTTAAACCCCCCCGACAGAGCTATCAGCCCAGTTCTCAAAACAGGAAATTTGTGCACCGAGGAACATGACAGACGAGCCATGAACGCCAAGATGCGAAAGTCCTCCCAGGTCTCTCCCCCATCACGGAGCTCAGGGTGGCCACTCGGGATGGAATCGCATCCCCACGCCAGGACGGGGCACGGACTGCCGCAAGTTCCCCAGCCTCTGCCCCACCGCAGGGCCCGGCTCCCTCCCGGGGCCTGCCCCAGACCCCTCCATGCCCCCCAGCAGGACACGGCCTTCCCTCGCTGCCCTCCCCGGCTCCTTCGCGCGGCGCTTTTCAGCACCCCTCTGTCCCCAGCCGGCGAGCGAGCAGCCTTGCCCGCTGCCAGCTGCTGCACCGCCTCGGCCTGCCTCCTGCTCCCGGCACCCCGGGCAGCACCGCCTCAACTCGCAGGCCGGGGATCCACAGGCCGTGCCCACCCCTCACCCCCCCGGCCGGGCCGGGCCGACCCCCCCGGGCCGCTCTTACCCCCCGGGCCGGGCCGGGCCTCGCCAGGAGCCCGCGGGGCCTGCGCTGCGCCGTGCCCCGGCGCGCCGGGCACCTCGGGCCCAGGCCTGGCTCCTGCCGCCTCGGGGCGCAGGCCGCGGGCCCTTCCGCCGTGACCCCGGCCCGGAGCGCTCGGCAGCCTCCGCCCCCGCCTCCCCCGCGGCCCGGGGTCGCTGCCCGCCTCCCCCCTGCCACCGCCTCCAGCCCCGCCGCCCCCAGGGCGGGCTCGGGCCCAGCAGCGGGGAGGCAGACGGGGGGGTCCTCTCGAGCTTCCCCCACCGCCCCCGGGCTCTCACCTGGCGCTGCTGCTCCTGCCGCCGCCCCGCCGCTCCTCTCCCCTCCTGCCCGGGCCGAGCGCTCCCCGGGCACCGCTCGGATCCCGCCGCCGCCGGGGGCAGGAGCAGGAGGAGGAGGAGGAGGAGGGAGGGAGGGAACCTGCTGCGGCGGCGGCGGCGGCACGGGCGGGAGGGGGAGGCCAGGGGCGGCTCCGCGGCCTCTCGTGAGCCAGGCGCCGCCGCCGCTGCGGGCACACGGGCTCCACGCGGGGGATGAAGGGCGGATGGGAGGTGGGGGCGGCGGCGGCGAGGGGTGCGGGGGGGGAGAAGGTGGGGGCTAGCCCCTCGCCGGCTCCGGGGCGGGTGCGGGGCGGCGAGAAGGGATGGTTAGGCCGCGGATCCCCGGCCTCGCGTAAGGAGCCTGGCGCGGCCTGGGCTGGCGCAGGCCGGTGGCAGCCGCAAGGCCTCGCGGCAGGACAAAGGCCCGAGGGAGGGCTCGGCGGGGCGGCGGCAGAGCCCGGGCAGGTGGGGAGGGAGGGCGAGTGGAAGGGCGGGGTGGGGGTGGGGGGGCACAGGGCTACGGGGACCCCTCAGCTTCCCGAGGCGCGGGGGGGAGGGGGGCGCTGGGGCGCGGCGGGGCGCGGGCAGGTGGCGGGGCCGGTGCTCGCCCCCTCCCCGCGGCGCTGGGCCCGGCCCGGCCCGGTTCGATTGGTGCACACACACCGGGAGCGCGCGCCCGGCCTCGCGAGACTTGCGCGGGGGCGGGGGAGGGGCGGGGAGGGCAGGGTCAGCGCGGGGGGGCCGGGGGGGAGGGCAGGTCAGTGGGGGCGGGGCCTAGAGGGGGCGGGGCCTGGAGGGTGGAGTGCCGGGGGGGGGGGGGGGGGGGACACACACGGCAGGTACGGGGCGGGGGGGGGTGTTGGGGGTCGAGAGGTGCTGGGGGTCAGGGCAAGCCTGGGGGCAGCAGGGGGGCAGCAGAGGGGCAGGGTGGACTAGGGGGGGACGGAGGGGGGGCAGCAGAGGGGCTGGAGGCATGGGGAGGGTCACATAGGCCGGGATGGACTGGGGGAGCCTGGGGGTGTCACATAGTCCTGGGGGCAGCAGAGGGCCAGGATGGACCACGGGGTCAGGATGCCTGGGGGGGTCTGAGCGGGCAGAAGTCACAAAGTGGGGTCAGATCGTGTGAGGACAGCCCCGGGAGTCAGGGGGCTGCAAGCACAGAGAAGTGTCAGGTCAAGTTTGGGGACAATACCCCCTAAGGGGAGCAGAGGTTGACCTGCGCCCCCCCCCCCCCCGGGTGTCCCCAGAAAAGCGCTGTAGGTGGGGGGGTCCATGCATACCACCCCCCATTCCCACCCCCAAAGTTCTGCATCCCATCTTCAGTCTCCATCTTCCACAACCAGGCGCAACCTCACCCCCTAAACCATCCTCATCCCCCTGGGGGAGGGTGCAAAGGCACCCCAGCACCTTCTCGCCCCCTGATTTTGAGGACCCTCACAACTCCCTTCCCGGACCTGACCTGGCCCCCAGCCCCACTCGGGGGGCCGCCCAGATCTGGCTATCGCGTGTGAAACGCGAGCCGGCAGCTCCCGTTAACCGTTGTCCGCCCTCGCCCCTCGGAGGCCGGGGCTGCCGGGATGCCCGAGAGGCAAAAAAAAAACAGAAAAAAGAGAGAGGAGAAAAAAAAAGAGAGGAAAAAAAAAAAGGAAGAAAAAAAAGCCCCCAAAATAGTTAAAATGGTACAAAACGAAGGGCAGAAGCGAGCTGCCAACGAGCCACTACCCGGCGCGTTATTGGCCCCGCTGCCAGCGGCGGGGGCAGAACGCGAAGCGCCGCTGCCGGGCGTTGCAAACCCGCTGCGCTCTAAGGCTGAATCAGCTTTCGGAAAAGCAAACAAGCAGCGGAGGAAAGGCGGGGGGGGGGGGGGGGGGGGGGGGGGGGGAAGGGGAGAAAAAAAAAAGGAAAAAAAAAAACAAAACAGAGGTTTGTTGGGAAAGGAAGTGGCCAGGCCTGTCCAAGGGGAGGCAGGCGCGGATTAGCGATGGGAGCCGAGATTCCCGCAGCTCAGTTAAGGCTTCGCCTTCCAGAAGGTTGGGAGCAAGGGAAAAGCCCAGGGCCGTCCATCCAGCTCCGTTTTACTGCACGTCCGACATCACGAAGCGATTCATGACCCAACTGGAACCTACCAGTTTGGCAGAAGCGATGCTGCGGGGAAGAGCTGGTCGGAGCATCGCGGCAGGGCGACGGTGGAGAGGAGGAGAGGGGGTGGGGGGGTGGAGGGCGGTGGGGGGGAAGTTGTATCATTTAAGAATTATTCATTTCTCATAGCGGGAGCCCGGCGTTGTTTGAGAACTTGGGTGTTGCAAATGGCTTTCGAGGCGCCTGCCTCTTCTCACAAGCTGGGCTTCCTGTGCTTTAATCTCTTTTATTCTCTCCCCACTACCACCACCTTTTTCTCGTGTGTGTGTGTGTGTGAGAAGAACCATTTCACTTTCAAGCTCCTGCTCCTGAGAGTCACATTTTCAGCGGCAGAAATTTGCTAAATGGAGATGCAAATAAATAAACCCTGCTGTGTCTGTGTTGTTTGGGGTTGGTTTTGTTTGTTTGTTCTTAATGAAGAAAACAAAAATATGCAGTGCTACAGGCTGGGGTCAGAGTGGCTGAGAGCAGCCAGGCAGAGAGGGACCTGGGGGGAGTGGTCGATGGTAGGCTGAACATGAGCCTGCAGTGTGCCCAGGCAGTCAAGAGGGCCAATGGCATCCTGGCCTGCATCAGGAAGAGTATGGCCAGCAGGAGCAGGGAGGTCATTCTGCCCCTGTACACTGCACTGGTTAGGCCACACCTTGAGTCCTGTGTCCAGTTCTGGGCCCCTCAATTTAGGAAGGAGGTTGACTTGCTGGGTGTCCAGAGAAGGGCAACAAAGCTGGGGAGGGGTCTGGAGCACAGCCCTGTGAGGAGAGGCTGAGGGAGCTGGGGTTGCTTAGCCTGGAGGAGACTCAGGGGAGACCTTCTTGCTCTCTACATCTACCTGAAGGGAGGTTGGAGCCAGGTAGGGGTTGGTGTCTTTTCCCAGGCAAGCAGCACCAGAACAAGAGGACACAGTCTCAGGCTGTGCCAGGGGAGGTTTAGGCTGGAGGTTAGGAAGAAGTTCCATACAGAGAGAGTGATTGCCCATTGGGATGTGCTGCCCAGGGAGGTGGTGGAGTCCCCATCCCTGGAGGTGTTCAGGAGACTTGACAGGGTGCTTGGTGCCATGGGTTAGTTGTTTAGGTGGGGTTGGATGATAGGTTGGACTTGATGATCTCAAAGGTCTCTTCCAACCTGGTCTGGTCTGGTCTGGTCTATTCTATTCTATTCTATTCTATCCACTGTGTGGAGAGCTAATCCCAGCCATTTAAGGGACAGGACAACTAATTAGTACCTTTTGTAATGAGCAACCTGCTTTAGTGGAAGGTGCCCCTGCCAATGCCAGAGGGGTTGGAACTGGATGATCTTTAAAGGTCCCTTCCAACCCTTCTATGAATCTGTGAATCCTTGTGCCTTTCTGGTGGATTTTGTGTGGAGGGAGGTGCAGATCTGGGAGCTGTGACACCTGATAGAGGCATTGACTTCAGTCCCCATTGGCTCTCACGGACCCTGACCCTTGATACATCTCCAGCTTTAAAGGGAACACTTCACCCTCTTGGAGTGCTGGGCAGGACCTGGATGCCCTGACACCAAATTTATGGCACTGTTCCCCTTGTCTGTGTGTTTTAGGGGTGATTGGTGTCACTCTGATCCCATTTTTCTGGTGCTTTTTGGAGGGCTTGTTGAAGCTCTTCCTCCTCTCCCATGCTACCTGAAAGGAGGGGGGTTGGAGTGAGGAAGGGGATTGGGGTGAGGAGGGGGGTTGGAGTGAGGTGGGGGTTAGTCTCTTCTCCTTAGTCTCAGGTCAAAGAACAAGAGGAAACGGCCTGAAATTGTGCCAGGGGAGGTTCAGGTTGGAGATTAGGAAAAGTTTCTTTGCTGGAAGAGTGGTCAGGGATTGGTACAGGCTGCCCAGGGAGGTGGTGGAGTCCCCAGCCCTGGAGGTGTGCAAGAAACCTGCGGCCATGGCACTTGGGGCCATGGTTTGATGGCCATGGTGGTGTCAAGCTGATGGTTGGACCGGATGATCTCTGAGGCCTTTTCCAACCAAACCAACTCTCTGATTCTATGCATTGCTGGGATCATGGCACTGTCAATCTCCTCACACAGGCTACCAAGAGACCAGGGGGTTACAATTTCCTAACAGTGTTCTGCTCTCCCTCATTTGCACCACAGTCACACAGCTGAAGGACCGTGCTCTTCCCTCCTCTGGCAATCCCAGATGCCCAGTGAGGAGGTAGCAGCCTTCTGCAGAATTTTCTGCAGCCAAGAGTGCTCTCTAGAAGACAGCCCACAATGCACTGCTGAGTGACATGACATGAGACCTGTGGCTGCAGTCCTGGGCTCTGCTGGGGTCAGGCTGGAGCAGTGGGTGCTGACTTCTGATAACAAAGCTGATAAGCTGAGGTTGCAGCATTTTCCTCTTGGCACTGACCCTCTCCCTGCCCCATGTTCCTCTATGCTCAGCAAAATGGGTTGGGTTCCTCTTCTCACTTGTGATTTCAGGGATGGAGCAAACCCCCTTCAGGCATGGCCCCATGGAGCTATGGGAAGACAGCCCTTGGGACTTGCTGTCCAAGGGCTGTGTGGACTCAGCTCTGCTCCTGGGTTTCCAGTCAGCTGTGAGCGCTTGCAGAGCCTTTCCTCTGAGACCTGCTAGCCACAGTCACATCCTTCCCTACTCCTCTGCTGCAACCTCAACAACCATCCCTTTCACCCTCATCCTCCAAAGAGCAGCTCAGAGCTGAAAAGGCTGAGGGGAGACCTTATTGTCCTCTAGAGCTCCCTGAAAGGAGGTTGGAGGTGGGGTTGGTCTCTTCTTCCTAGTCTCAGGTCATAGAACAAGAGGAAGTGGCCTGAAATTGTGCCAGGGGAGGGTTAGGTGGAGATTAGGAAAAATGTCTTTGCTTTAAGAGTGGTCAGGGATTGGCACAGGCTGCCCAGGGAGGTGGTGGAGTCCCCATCCCTGGAGGTGTTCAAGAAACCTGTAGTCCTGGCACTTGGGGACATGGCTTAATGACCATGGTGGTGTTGGGTTGATGGTTGGACTGGATGATTCTGAAAGTCCTTTACACCCCTCCACCCCCCCAAAATAATCTCTGATCCTGTGCACACTTTCAGCTACAGTTTCCTGCCCAAGATGCCAAAACAGCATCAGACAGGACATGGCAGCTTGGCTTCCTGCAGCAGAGAGGGAAAAGGAATCAACAAGGTGCAACTGTCCTTCTGGCCATGAGCAGAAAGGTCAGAACTGGCTGAGCTTTAAGCTCCCCTTCCAACTCAACCCAATCTATAAACCTATGAATCTCCCATGGGAGCTAATCCCTTAGGTTTGGACCCAGCAGAGAGGAGGTGGCGTGGTGGCTGCTGCTGCTTTTGAGTCAGTTATTTGTTTAACTCTGTTTTCTAAACAAGAGATGGCAACTGGTTGGAATGTGTTGCTGGCAAGCAGAGGTCAGTTTGGGAGTTTGTGTTTTTACAGGGAAAAGGCTTTCTAATTCCAAGTGTCTGGAATATGTAAGCATTTCATCATTTTGTGTAGGAAAATTCTGGAGTCAATTAAAAAACCTCTCGTGTCAGCTTTTAAGGTACCACTTCTCCAAGCAGCAAAGCTGAAACAAATAACTTGAGGTTAGGAACCCAAAATTTGGTCAGTCTCAACTCAGTTTTTTCCCCACTGTGGACAGTTTCAGTGTGTTTGACTTCCTGGCCCAGCAAGAGAAGGGAGTATTTGGATTCCCAGGCAGGCAAACTTCCTCCAGCCCACATCTGAGCGACACACAAACCCAATTCTGTTTTCTCCCTTTCCCATTAACTTCCTGACAGCCCCTGAGCTCTGGTCCTTTTTGAGGAGGTGGTTTGATAGCTGGCAATGGGATGCTCTGAGCAACGAAGCACATCCATGGCTGACCAAGCATTATCTCACTCGTGGGGGCAAGCCAGCCCTCCTACACCATCATCTCTGCCAGCTTCCTCCCATACAGCATCCTGCTCTTCAGCTCTGCCATCACCCCAGTGTTAATGCTTCTCATTACACCCCTCCTGGCAGCTCTCATCTTTTTGCCCTGGTTCCTTGGATGGCAGCACTCCCCTTGGCACGTTGCACTTGTGGCGTGTTTCGAAGCGCCGTTCAGCAGCCGCAGCCATTTTCTCTGTCACTGCATTCAACTCCAGCCGGCTCCGAGAGCTCTCCTCCAGCCAGCACGGCAGAATCCTGCCTCTGCATCACAGCTTCCCTCTGAGCCCATGGGAGATCTGACCAAAATGTTGTGGAGGTTTCCCTAGATGTTTTCACACAGCAGGTAACAAGGGCCACATGTCTTGAATTTGGAACAGATGAAAAAGCAGAAGTGGAGCTCCTGAGCTTTTTAATCTGGTTTTGGGGGACTCTGCCTCTGCTTTCCAGGCTTGTGAGATCCTCTCACTGCATTTCCTTCCCTCCCCCCCCCCCCCCCCCCCCCCCCCCCCCCCCCCAATTTCTGTACTGTCAGGAGGTTTAGAAACCTAGTGGCAGAATGCAACACATACACAAGGAAGAGAGCTGAGATTCCTCCAGGGACAGCAGGACCCCAGGAGCCAGGGACTTGAGAAAAGCGTTCAGGTAAGTCTGAGCCTTTAAAAGATAAAAGCAGGGACCTGCAAACTCAAAGCCCAACATTTTACAGCCACTGAATTAAGAAAACAACAAAAGCCACAACCAAACCAAAACAACCACAAGAGAAGTTCAGCACTCAACAGGTTTCAGCACTGAGGGATGATCTCACCTCCAGGCATCACATCCAGAAGAGGCCAACCCCTGTCTGCAGAGCAGATTCTGTTGGACCTAACGAGGCAAGGAGATGCAAGTGAAGATGTTTCTAGGCTTGGGGCATTCAAACCATCTCACCCTTGTGTGGATTCTGGAGGGTCTAGAACTCCCAGCACTGCCTTTCCCTCAATTGGAACATGAGTAGGGTCTCTCCTCCTTTGCAGTAGACAGGAGAAAGTCGGTATCTGCTCCTCACAGATAACAAGCCATCGCCTGACTCCTTCCCGAGGCCATTCCGAGAGCCTCCGCCCTCCCACACAAAGGAGTTTATCTGGGAGGTTGTTCCTGCCCCTCCCTCTGTCTACACTTTCAGGTATCCCATTAGGGAGGCTTTGATACCCAAACCCAGTAGGAAGGCATCCAGATGCCTCAACCTCCACACACGGAGCAAGCCAAATGCAACCTCAGAGCAGTGCCTTGATCCAAGGGAGGAGCGGGAGGCAGCCTGTGGTGCAAGGGCACCTGGACCTGTGCAACCACCATGGCCTGGCCAAGGGGAACCACAACTAACAGGGAGGAAAGGAACACCTCTGTGAGTGCATCTGTTCTCCCCAAAGCAGGTGGTACTGGCAAAATCATGGAATGCTTTAGGCAGGAAGAGAACTGTAAAGCTCATCTGGTCCACTCCCACCCCGTGCAGCCAGCAGGGACATCTTCAACTACATCACCTTGCTCAGAGCCCCAGACAATCTGATCTGCAACAGTTCCAGGGATGAGGCTTCTACCACCTCTCTGGGCAGCCTGGGCCGGTATCTCACCACCCTCAGGATAAAAAAATTCCTTGCATGTAGTCTAAATCTCCCCTCTTTTACTTTTGAGCCATCACCCCTTGTCCTGTCATAACAGGCCCAGCTAAGAAGTCTCTCCCCAGCTTTCTGATCAGCCCGTTTGAAATACTGAAGGGTGCAAAAAAAGGTAAAAATCCCTATTTTTCCCCCCTTCTGCACACACCTGAAATGATGGGATTCTCCTTTATGTGCCAGCAAGCCCTTCCCTGTCCTCACTCACTACCAGCTTCCTCGAATACGAGGGTATAATCCTCGGCGGGATTTGCCCTCCTGCTTCTCTTCCTCCTGCACAAATGGCCATAATGACAGCCTACCTTCCAGGGCTTTCTGAAAGCCTCAATTAAACAAACTGCTCTGAGATTTGTGCAAGAGGAAAATTAAATCAACATCCCATTGTAAAGCTCGAGTTACTGCATGCACATTACCCTGACTCTAACTCAGCCTCCGTGTGAATGGCTGTAAATACACCCCAGCCTCCAGAGCAAGGCTCTGCTCAGCAGGGAAATCACTTCAAGTGGAGGAAAAGCCAGATTTAGTTTTTTCCCCATGCAACCCTGAGCGACCTCTTTGCATCCACTCTTGGCACTGAAGGTGGAAAGCAAGCAACTTGTGGCTGTAATGAAGGAGTGTAGCACAATGTACCTGCCTTGGTGTGCGCTCCAGAGGAGAGGGACTGAGCACTCCGCCTCCTGCTTGGGCCCAGGGATGAAGAAGCAGTCTGAGGGGAGACCAGCCAAGTTTTCTCTCTAAATGAGGAAAGGCCACATCCAGTGTCCCCAGGGAAGGGTGGCAGGGTAGCTCCCCACCTACTGCTACACAGCATAGAACTGCAGAATGTCAGGGGTTGGAAGGAACCTCTAGAGATCACCCAGGCCAAACCCCCTGCCAGAGCAGGGTCACCCAGGGCAGGTCACCCAGGAACACATCCAGGCAGGTTTTTAAAGTCTCCAGAGAAGGAGATCTCAAGAAGAAGATCCAGAATAGATCCCCTGGTGTTCCCCCCACACACCACAGAGATGTGAGCCCAGCCTCTGTGACCTGGAACTGCCAGAGGCATCTTCCCACTTCACACAAGCCAAAAGAAAGTTCCATAGGCCCAAGGGTTGGCTGCAATGCCCCAGAACTCCCCAGCCCCCCCATACCAGGAGAAACCAGAGCCACAATGGTCCTCTGCACAAGGAAACATGAACACATCCTGAATTCAGCAGTCACACTTGCACTCCACTCCAAAACCAAGCTGCTCTTCTCACAGTGTTGGTGCTTGCAGTGAAGACTCTTTGGGGTTCTTCAAGACCAGAGAGCAGAGTTTAGAGCAGCAGGGTCCAAACCTCACCAGGACGTTCTTCTTCCCTGGAAACAACCATGGACCAACAGGCTGGGAGCTCCAGGCAGGTGCTAACCTGTTAGACTTGCTAGTGATCTTTGCCATCAAATGCTTTCTAACCACAGCCAGTTCCCACTTCACCCAACTGTGGGTCAAAGATTGCCTCTTCATGAAGGAAAGCCTTGACACCTCCTGTAGCATCATCCAGCCCTCGGGCAGGAGGCAAAAGCAGAGGCACACATGGCTGAGATCCTCTTGCCTCTCCCAGCCTGTGTTCCAGCCAAGCTGCCAGGCCTGGCTTGCACTCCCCATAACAAAGGTAGCTGTATCCAGTTGAGCTCAGATTAGCATTGGCTGGTTCCTACGTGGGTAATTTCCTGCATTGTGTCCCACTTTCTCTGCAATCCAAGCTCCCATTCAGCAAGGCACTTAACACACAGGAGCTGATTGCCTTCAGCAAGAGCTAAGCACAAACTCCAGAGCTTTGCTGATCAAGCAGAGAGCTGACAATTCCTTTCCCTCTAGAGCACCTTGCTCTGCAGGAGAGTCCTCAAAAAATTCCTCCCTCCTCCTCACTTTCCCAGCCATTTCTGCCTCACCCTGAACACATCTATGGCAGCACTGTTACAATTCTGAGGGCACTGTGCAGAAAGATGTGTGCCAAGCACACAGCACAGTCAAGGGCAATGACCAGCTACAATAGCTAAAGTGATCCTGATCACGTCTTCTCTTCAGCCTGGAGAAGAGAAGGCTCCAGGGAGACCTTAGAGCAGCCTTCCAGGACCTGAAGAGACTACAGGAGAGCTGGGGAGGGACTTTTGACAAAGGTTTGGAGTGACAGGAAGAGGGACAATGACTTTGAGATGGAAGAGGGGAGATTTAGACTCAAGATTAGGAAGAAAATCGTTGCAGTGAGGATGGTGAGACACTGGAACAGGTTGCCCAGGGAGGCTGTGGATGGTCCTTCCCTGGAGGTGTTCAAGGCCAGGTTGGATGAGGCCTCAAGCAAACTAGGCTGGTGGGAGGTGTCCCTGCCCATGGCAGGGGGGTTGGAACTGGATGATCTTGAAGGTCCCTTCCAACCCAAAGCATTCTACAGTTCTTCTGGACTAATTATCCCCAGTATGGCACCAAACCAAAAGTGATGGCACTGCTCCAAGTGACAAATCAGATCCAGCTGACTGCTCAGGAGAACAAAGACAATGGCATGACTCAGTTTCTCTCCATCTGTCTTTACAGAGGTGAAAGGATGCTTCCCAAATCCCTTAATAACTTGATCCCTGTGGCTCTATCCTCATCCATGCCCTCACTTCTAGGCACTGAAGCCTGTGCATTACTCACTTGTGCTCAGGAAAGAATGGTGTCAGCTCACTTTGAGTCTGTGATTCCTGTAGCAAATCCAAGTGGGGAGCTGTTGGGGCTCATCCCAGTGCCCATGACAAGAGGCAGCTCTTCCAGCTTTGCTTATGATGCGGTGCCAAAAGCTGCCGGCACGTGTGCATGGAGGCTCCTCCTGCTCACACCTCTGCTTTGGTGGAAATAATCAGGGCTCCTTTATCCTGGACCTCTACAACTATCTACAGGATTAGAAATGGTGGTGATATATCCTGAGAAGGTGGAGCTGGAGTATTTAGGAGGGAAGAGAGTTGTGGCTGCTCTCACCTGCTTCTGGTCTGAAGCATTTAATGTTACTGTTGTAACATCACAAAGGATGACTGCTGCTTCCCACTTCCCTGTGCTGTCAGGAGGATCCTGACAAGGCTCCAATTTTCAGTATCAAAACCACTTCCAGGTTCTTGTTCTCTTCATCTCCTCTGTTCCCTTCCTGCCTCCCAGTTTCTCTTCACCCTGTGAAATCAGGGTGCCATGAGAGGAACACTGTACCTGGGGAGCTAAAGACTTCTCTGCCACTCACTGGAGCCCTCAGCTTCATGGCTGGATCAAAAGCCTTTCTGAAGGACTAGTTCTGGCTCAGTCCAAGTCACAGGCTTGATGCCATAATCCCTACATGAAAGGGTTATGCAAAGGGTCAGAATAGGTGATGATAAAGTTCCCTTCCAGCCAAAACAATCTACAAACCTCTAAGGAAATCCACCATCCTCTGGCAAGAGCCAGGACCAGACTTTCTGAAGTGTAACAATGTCTGGCTCCAGAATGGTAGGGGCAGTGCCTCTGAAGAGCTATGAAATCATCTCTTCTGCTTGGGAGGTTCAACAAGCTATGTTGGCATTGCCTGCAAGCCACAGACCACAAGGCTGGAAAACTGGGACCAAAACCAGTGCAGATATGTTCAGAAGGGCTTTAAAGCTAATGTTACACTGCTAAAAAGGCAGAGGGGAGAAGGGGGATAAAACCAAGGCACTAAACTTGACTTTTCAGTGGAGAAGTCAACCTGAGGATTTCCTTTGAACGTGCAAGGAAGCTGTTGTGCAACCCAGCCTGCTCAGCAGGCCCAAGGTGGGAATGGCAGAAGCTGCTGCAAGTCAGGACCCAGGTACCAGAGCAGAGCTGTGTGGGAGGCAAGGCCTGGAGTGGCAGGAGAGAAACAGCTTCAGAGAGAACAGGAGCTGGTGGAGATTAATGAAGGAAGCTCAGACAGTATCTGTCTGTAGGAGGCCTGGCTCAACTCAAAGCCATTAACTTGTTGCTTTCTGAACACCACCAACAGGACTGGAAACAAAAGCGTGGCTGCCCAGCATGGCTCATGCTCAGTGATTGCTTAAGTACTCCAGCAGAATGAAAAGCCTTGAGAGAGGCAGAGAGATACTTCAGTGGCTGCAGGCTCACAGGGCTGCAAGTTTTTGCATGAAGCCCAAGTCAAAACCAGGCAGGCAGCTGAGAGGTAGCCTTGAAAGGAGAAACAATTTACCAGCCTTCATTTTCTCCCATCCAGGAGGTTAAATGTAAAGGGGAGTCCACCAACTTGAAATAAATTATGTTTCATAATTAAAGCCATATTTTCCTGTGCTGCTTACAAGCCTTTGGATGATTAATAAGGCATTTCTCAAATTACTTTCATTCACACTAATTATGCTGCTTGTTTACTCCAGTCAATAATTTTTCTTCCAGGGAAATAAAGCTATCCCAGGGGGAGGACTCCCTCCAGGGACCGAGAGGGAAAGGACCCCAGGGAGCTGCCTAAGGCACCAGGGACCATGGGAGGTCCTTCTCTGAAAGCAACAGAGCTGGTTCCATGACTCACATCACATCCAACACTCACAAGCCTTATTCTGCTAAGCCTGGCTTTGGATAAGATGAAGAGGCATGAACTTGCTCAGCACCCAGGGGCCTTGAGCTGTGTTTTACCTAGGCCTTGCCTGAGGTACCAAACCTGCCAGGGAATCAGTTTGTATGGTTAGCATGAAAACACAGCAGTGACAGCACAACTTCAGCACTGGGGCAGAAGGCAAATGCCCTTAGAAAGAAAGGGCTTTATCTTCTTGGGGCAGAGTGGCTGGAAAGCTGCCTGGCTGTTGAGCAACAGTGGCTGAACATGAATGGGCCAACATGTGGCCAAGAAGGCCAACAGCATCCTGCCCTGATCAGCAGCAAGACCAGGGCAGGGATGGTGCTTCTGCATGCAGCACTGGTGAGGCCACACCTTGAGTACCAGCTTCAGTTTTAGGGTCCTCACCACAAGAAAGACATTGAGGGGCTGGAGTGGGTCCAGTCCAGAGAAGGGCAATAATGCTGGGGAAGGGTCTGGAGCAGAAGAATTGTGAGGAGCAGCTGAGGGAAGTGGGAGGAGAGGACGCTGAGGGGAGACCTCCTTGCCCTCATCCTGCAAGGAGGATGCAGCCAGGTGGGGGTTGGTCTCTTTTCCCACGTAATAAGATGAGAGACAATTACCTCCAGTTGCAGCAGGGGAGGTTTAGGTTGGACAGTAGAAGAAAACTCTTCACTGCAAGGGTTCTCAAACCCTAGAACAGGCTGCCCAGGGAGGTGGTTGAATCCCCATCCCTGGAGGTGTTGAAAAGTGGCAGAGAGATGGTGCTGAGGGTCATGGTTTAGCACCAGCCTTGGCAGAGCTAGAGAATGGTTGGACTCAATGATCCTAAAGGGCTCTTCCATCCAAAATGACTCTCTGATTCTATTCTACCATTCAAGCTCCTCCTGTTTCATTTGCAGACACTGGGAAGTCTCTTTGCCCTTTCCAAAGTACAGTGCAACAAATCACACAGGAATTCTCTTCCTGCCCTTTTGATTCCCTTTCAACATTATTTAGGAGCTAGATATATTAACACAAAAAGGCCCATTTCCATTCCTGCCCCAGCTCTGCAGCCTTGAGGTGGGAATGGATTTCCTAAGCCCCCTTTCCCTGGGAAGGACTGAGATGTCCAGAAGTCTTTGGCCAGCTAACACCTGCAGGGCAACATAGCAATGTGGAAGTTAAGATGAGGAGAAACTTCTTTACAGTGAGGGTCCCAGAGCCCTGGAGCAGGCTGCCCAGAGAGGTTGTGGAGTCTCCTTCTCTGAAGACTTTCAAAACCCACCTGGATTCATTCCTGTGTGGACTACCCTAAGTGCTCCTGCTTTGGCAGGAGTGTTGGACTGGATGATCTCTTGAGGTCCCATCCAACCTCAAGTATACTGTTATACCGTGAAGTGATGCTGCTGCCACAGCCCCTTCCAATGCCTTACAAATGAAGGTGCTCCTGGTTTGATGCTCCAGGACTCCTGCAGGCTCTCCAAAGTCAGCAATGGCACTTCCTCATCTCTCTACCCTTTCTCCTCTGTTTCAAGGCAGCAGTTAGTTCATAACCTATCTGCCTCTACAGCTGACAGCCTTGGGCAACTGTAAGCTTCAGCTGCAAGAGTCTAGCCAAAAAAAGACACATGCTTTGTGTAGCATGAACTGCTCTCCAGCCAGGGCTGCACACACACCACACACCTTGGTGCTCCATGAACTAAGAAGTGGTAGGAGAGAGCAGCCAAGGCTTGAGAGATGAGAGCAGGCACTAATGAGCCTCCTCATAACAAGAAGAGGGGGAAAAAGCTGCAGTTAGCTAATGGTGGCCCAAATCCTTCAGGTCAGGCATGCAGAAGCATGTGGGTTTCTGTGGAAGCCTGGTTGACAATAATCAAACCAGCACTGAAAAAGCATTGCCACAGAATTTATTCTAATACCTGTGTTGTACCACACCCTAAGAGAAGAAAACCAGTGGAGATAAAAGCTCTTTGCTGTCAAAGGAGGGGAAATACCTTCAGCAAGCCACAAAGTTGGCTCCCTCTGAGAAATGAAACAAGAGGGGTAGACATTCTTCTGATTTCTTACCAAAGACAAGGGTCTTGTCTGCTTGGCTTTAGCACAGCACCAGGACAGGCCAGTGCAGCTTGTGAGCCAGGGGCTGCAGACAGCAAGAAGAGTTTCAGGCAGCAAAGGCAGGATGATCTCTGAGGGCTCCTCCAACCAGATTTGTTCTGTTCTGTGATTCTGCACAATCCTGGTCTCCTGTGACACTCTGCACTCTGGAGGTGCCCCCAAACCTGACTGCTGCCTGACATGAATTCATAGCTCCTGAGCCACAGTGTGCCAGCTCCCTAGGTGAACACCCTTGTGGACATGAGGACAAGGCAGCACAATCTGCTTTCTCCACAGGTAACCTGCACACCATGAGGCAACTGTGGGGAAGCTGACACTGGGAAAGCAGCGTGCTCTTGGCTCCTGCCTTCAAGCCATGTACTTGAACTTGTGGATTTGCACAAACCTGAATGGCTAGAGGAGAGCAGCATGGGCTCAGCTGGTTATGGGATCCATATGAGGCCTAGTGACCAGCTGCAGAGAAGATCAGACTTACCCTTTGCATGGTTTTTGTTCCCAAGACAAGAGCACACAACACAGAGGTAAGGTCAAAGCTTTCCTGTTTCAGATGGAAATCCAGAGTAAGAGTGACTTGGTACTCAGCTTGCTCAGCTGCTGTAAGACAGCATGACCACTTCTTAAGCTGTTAAAAACATGCTTAAAAAACAACTCAGAGCAGCAGCAAGACATCTGAACCACTGCTTGGTCTCCCCTTAGAGCGTCCACCCTTAGCACAACTCACTTGAAGTGATGCTAGGCAGTGTCAAAGGCACTGAGGTCCCGTGTGGGCTGAGCTCCATCAAACCACAGCTCACCAGGAGGAGACACTCACTGGAGATGGTGATGAAGAGGCTCCAGCCTGAGAAGCAGGCCCTGTACCCTCACAGCTGGGGGGCAGCAGGCCTGCAGTACTTGCACTGGATCCAGACTCGATACATCGTCATCTGCTTCCCGCGGTTCACCTGCAGCCTCCGGTCCACCTGATTCTGGATTTTCTCCAGCCCAGCTGTGGTGAAGAGGTCATCTAACTCATCTGGAAGCAAAGAGCAGGAGATGGAGGATGCCATGCTTTCGTTTCACTGATACCTGCTCACACTGAGGGCTGAGCTGTGCTGAAAGACGGGCCAGAGGAAGCTCACGGTCTCGCTCTGGCAGGGTAAAGAGCAGGCAGGGGAGGTTCAGGCTGGATAGCAGGCAATATTTCTTCACTGAAAGGGCTCTCAAACACTGGAACAGGCTGCCCAGGGCAGGGCTGGAGTCACCATGCCTGGAGGTGCTTAAGCAGTGTGTGGACCTGGCACTTAGGGACATGGTTTAGTGCTGACCCTTCAGCGCCAGCGCTGGGCCAAGGGTTGGACCAGATGAGCTTGGAGTCTCTTCCAACCAGATGCATTCTGTGTTCTGTGACTCAACTACATTAAGGAACTCTACTGCATTAAGGAAGGGAGTAAGATCCCAGTTTCTCCAGTTTCCCTTGAGTTTACCTGCTGCTAAGGAAGTAAATAATCACTGGGAGGACAACTAGGATTATAGACTTGTCAAAACAGCAGCAGTTTCAGACAAGGGCACTGTCTCTAGTGACCCATTAAGGGAGCACCTCCTGGTGAGCAGGGACAGATCCATTCCCTCCCCTTCCCCCCCTCTCTCCAGAGGAATTCCAGTGTCTGCAGGAGTGAAGAACAGGATCAGACCTACACTTTGAAAAGGTGGCAGTGAAATCTGTGCTGTGTTGGCTGGAAGGGAAAGGGATTCATTAAGGTTAAGTTTGGGGGGGAAACAAAAATCCTTTAAAAACCACACCCTATTGGGGCCAAATCAAAGCACCAAGAGCCCTGGAGGCTGCACCACTTACACTGGCAGGGATTCCTGACCAAGCAAATCGGCATCCTGGTGCCCCAGTCACTGGCCCTGGGCAAGGAAAGCCCAGGTCCTGCTGAGCAGCAGCAAGCTTGTTCAGCAGCAGCCTGGGAGCACGTGATGTGTGTGGAGTTTCTGCAGAAAAGAGCTAACAGGTCCCAGCTTGTGCTCATTTATCAGATGCTTGCCATGGGGAAACCTTTGCCAGACACGCTTTGAGCATGACTTCTGTTGTGACAAACAAGTGCCCTGGCCAGGGGGGCAGGGGATGGCTCAGGCCAGCTGTGCCGCTGCTCTGAAACCCACCACGCAGAGGCGCCCATGGAGGAAGGGGCTGGAGGTGCACTTGGTGATAAGCAGGGAGAATGCAACCCCTCCTGAACACCAAGCAGCAGCAGCAGAACTGGAGAGGCTGCCTTGGCTCTAGGCTGAACCACACCCTTCTTATTTCCTTGTAGCAGAGCAGTAATGTTAAGAGAAGTTCCTTCAAGTGGTGTCCATCTCGCTCCACCCTCTGCAGGCAACAGCATTCAAGGAGAGCTCCTCCAATTCCACCCCTCCCTGTGCAGCAAAGACACTGGTCCTCCTTTAAAAGGAATTTTCTCCAAGGAATTCACCATGAAGCCTACTGTGGGTGACTCTGCCATAGCAGGGAGGCTGGACTAGATGATCACAGAATCACCAAGGTTGGAAGAGACCTCGAGGATCATCGAGTCCAACCTGGCACCACAGACCTCATGACTAGACCATGGCACCAAGTGCCACATCCAATCCCCTCTTGAACACCTCCAGGGATGGGGACTCCACCACCTCCCTGGGCAGCACATTCCAATGATGTCCAGAGGTCCCTTCCAATCCCCACCATTGTGTGATATTTGCATCAGCAAGTGGCAAGTCCAGGTCCCTGTGAACATAGCATCTTGTCTGGAATGAGCCAGTGGCCAAACTTGAGGGCAAAGAGCTGAGGAGAGACAGAGGGATGCTTTCTAGCCTCCTACCTTGTGTGAAGAAGTAGACTCTGGTGCCATCACCTCTCACATAGAAGTTCTCAGACAGACACTGACCTAAGGGCAAGAGAGATTTAAACAGTTACCAGCTATCATTACAGAATCAACATCTGCCATCCAACAAGGACACACTGTGCTTAAGCTGCCTCAGGATAGACACTACTCCAGGGAAGCATCATCTATTAGCTGTCACAGAGTCACAAAATGGGAGGAGTTGGAGTGGACCTCTGGAGATCACTGAATCCAACCCCTGTAGCAAAGCAGGAATGCATCCAGGTGGGTTTTCAATATCTCCAGAGATGGAGACTCCACCACCCCTCTAGGCAGCTTGTTCCAGGACTCCATCACCCTTAAATTAAAGTTCCTACTCATGTTCAAGTGAAACTTCTTATGTTCAAGTTTGTGCCCATTACCTGTCCCTGGGTACCACTGAACAAAGCCTGGCCCCACCCTCCTGCCACCCACCCTTGAAGTATTGATCAGAATTGGTGAGTTCCCCCCTCCCAGGCTACTCTTTTCCAGACTAAACAGCTCCAATACTCTGTCCTTCCCTCATCACAGAGATGTTCCAGTCACAGTCAGCATCTTTGTAGCCCTTTGCTGTACCCTCTCCAGCAAGTCCTTGCCCTTTTTTAACAGGCGAGCCCAGAACTGGGCCCAGCACTCCAGCTGTGGTCTCACCAGAGCAGAGGGGCAGGAGAACCTCCCTCGACCCGCTGGCCACGCTCATCGGGGTGCACCCCCTTGGCCTTCTTGGTCACAAGGGCACATTGCTGGCTCATGGTCATTGTGTTGTCCAGCAGGACTCCCAGATCCTTTTCCCCACCCTGGTGAGAGTGCCCCAGGGGGAGGGAATGGGGAGGGGGGGGGGAGGAGGGGGGAGGAGGAGGGAGGGAGGGAGGGAGGGAGGGAGGGAGGGAGGGAGGGAGGGAGGGAGGGAGGGAGGGAGGATACCTTTCTTAAAGCGAAGCTGGGCCAGATCGTAGCGGCCGTAGTCTCGTAACAAAATCATCCCTCCTGGCTTCAGAAGGCGACTCAGCCTGGTGACAATGCCCTGCATCCTGAGGAGAGGGCAGAACCATGCAACACTCTGCAAATTGGGGCTTGCTTCCTTAGCCCTCTTTCCCAAAAACAATCATAGAACCACAGAACTGTCAGGGCTGGAAGGGACCTCAAGGCTCAGCCAGCTCCAACCCCCCTGCCATGGGCAGGGACACCTCACACTAGATCAGGCTGCTCAGGGTTAGGAGAAGCTTTATTCTTTAGGTTTGCTCTAAAGACATTCTCCCCATCTCTAGACATGTCACAGAATTGTCAGGGTTGGAAGGGACCTCAAAGATCATCCAGTTCCAACATCCCCTGTGCCATGGGCAGGGACACCTCACACTACAGCAGGTTGCTCACAGCCACATCCAGCCTGGCTGCAAAAACCTCCAGGGGTGAGGCTTCCACCACCTCCCTGGGCAACCTGTGCCGGTCTCTCACCACCCTCATGGGAAAGAACTTCTTCTTAATATCCAATCTGAATCTACCAAGATATCAAGTTTCACACATTTCAGCTTCCTAGAGGAGCTACCCAAAGCCAGCACTTCTCTGAGCTCCTTCAGACTGAGGTGGGTTGAGTTTATTTGGCTGCCTTGCTTCTGACACTCCCTGATTCTGCTGCCCAGTTTTTCCTACAGCAATGACTGAGGCTGCCACAGCAGGGAATTAGCTGCTCTCTCTTGCTAATTACAGAATGATTTCCTCTGGCTCCTATCAAACAAGTAAGAAGTGAACTTGAAGTAAAACCAAAGGGAACAAAACCAGACAGAGGCAGTGTGGTTGTCACTGTCACACTAAGATCACAGTGCTTGCTTTAACTGTTTTCTGACCCTTTTGGTCACCTCCCATAGGAGAAATTAAATCTAGCCCCAGAGCCTTAAATTCTAGCAGCAATCCTGTCCACAAATGGGTGCTGAGTTGCTTCAATCCAACAACTGTGACCTCAGCAAGATCACACAGAATGGTTTGGGTTGGGAGGGACCTCTAAAGGTCATCTGGTCCAAGCCAGTCTACAGCCACTTAGCGCCTCAAGGTGACACCTATCCTGGGCCAGAATTTGTTACAACCAAGGAGGTGCAAATTCCCTTTTCAGAGGCTTCATGGAAATCTGGAGCAGACACACAGCAAACTTTCCTTTGCCTTGATGTGAGAGGCCAAAAGCAGCACAGCTGCTAATAAAGAGCTCCAGCTCTGCATGGATTGTCTCCTGCAACCAGAAGGAATTGTTAAACAACTTACTTCTCTGGGAGAATGGCTGAGAGGACAAAGATAAGAATAACAACATCAAGGCTCTCATCTGGCATGGGGAAAGGACTTTGGTCGTTGCACAGGTCGTGGACAAAGGCAAAGCAGCGAGAGGAGTCATAGTCTGCATTGTTCTGTGTTTAAGAGGAGAGAAATGTTGGTCAGTTAGAGGGCCGAAGGGCTCTGCAGAGGGACCTCAACTGACTGGACAGATGGGCAGAGTCCATCAGGTTGGCATTCAACAAGTCCAAGTGCCAGGGGCTGCACTTTGGCCACAACAAAACCATGCAGAGCTACAGGCTGGGATCGGAGTGGCTGAGAGCTGCCAGACAGAGAGGGACCTGGGGGTGCTGGTTGACAGCTGCCTAAACATGAGCCAGCAGTGTGCCCAGGTGGCCAAGAGGGCCAGTGGCATCTTGGCCTGCATTAGGAATAGTGTGGCCAGCAGGAGCAGGGAAGTCATTGTGCCCCTGGACTCTGCATTGGTTAGGCCACACCTTGAGTCTTGTGTCCAGTTCTGGGCCCCTCAGTTTAGGAAGGACATTGAGAGACTTGAAGGTGTCCAGAGAAGGGCAACAAGGCTGGGGAGAGGCCTTGAGCACAGCCCTGTGAGGAGAGACTGAAGGAGCTGGGATTGTTTAGCCTGGAGAAGAGGAGGCTCAGGGGAGACCTCATTGCTCTCTGCAACTACCTGAAGGGAGGTTGTAGCCAGAAGGGGGTTGGTCTCTTCTCCCAGGCAACCCGCACCAGAACAAGAGGACACAGTCTCAGGCTGTGCCAGGGGAAGTTTAGGCTGGAGGTGAGGAGAAAGTTCTTCCCAGAGAGTCATTTGTCATTGGAATGTGCTGCCCAGGGAGGTGGTGGAGTCCCCATCCCTGCAGGTGTTCAAGAGGGGACTGGATGTGGCAGTTGGTGCCATGGTTTAGTCATGAGGTCTGTGGTGACAGGTTGGACTCGATGATCTTTGAGGTCTCTTCCAACCTTGGTGATACTGTGATCTAGATGGCTTTGTATACATCCAGGGATGGGGAGTCAAACACTTCCCTGGGCAGCCTGTTCCAGGCTTTGAGAATCCTTTCAATGAAGAATTTTTTCCTTATGTCCACCCTAATCCTCCCCTGGTGTAACCTGATGCCTTTTCCTCTTGTCCTATCAGTTGTGACTTGTGGGAAGAGGCCAAGCCCCACCTGTCTGCAGCCTCCTTTTAGGTAGTTGTAGAGAGTGAGCAGCTTTCCCCTCAGCTTCCTTTCCTCAATGTCTTTTTTAACGATGTGAGACATGATTATTATGGTGTGTGTCCAGAGATCTCTTTCAGCCTCACTGGACTAAGGCAGATGGGGTCAGATAGGTTCTGTGGCCAGACAAGGAGCAGAGGTGAAACAAGAAGAATAAGCACCCTGAGGAGACTGACAAAGAGCTTTGGACTTGCTGCATGCAGACAATCAGCACTGACAAAACTTCGACACTGGACTGAGGGATTACTGCAATTTTAAGGTTAGCTTTTCCCCTAGCAGTGGTCAGAAGGGAGGGATTGACACTGTCAGGCTGGAAATCTTTGCAACAGGGAGTGTCAGGGCCCCTTCCTGCAGCACTGAAATTAATATTCATTTCAGGTACAGGCAGACTTCTCCTTATATGCCACAAATCAGAGCTGGCTGCCTCGGGTTATGCTCATAAAAATGATATTTAGACTTCTAAAAGAAGCTCTCTATTTTTCTAAAGCTGCTGCTATGACTTGCAACAGCCTCTCTAAACACTGCTTGTGTCACCTTAAGAGGATGAAATGGCATCCTGCCTCTGCTGCTGTGCTCCCTCACCAAGTGACTGATTGCATTTGATACTTCATACATTCTCACTTCTGTCCTGACCTGAAAATTGTTAGCAGTGTTTGTCCTTTGACTACATTCCAGCCTCCTGCTCCACAGACAGCAGTGCCCCTCCTCAGCTGTCTGTGCAGAAGCAACTAGACCATGTTCCCAGGAACTGCTCTCACAGTTATGCATACACAAACCAAACCCAGCTCCAGTTCCTGTTGGGAAAAAAAGAAATAGCTTGGCTGTTTCCAAGGTTCAGCAGTTACTCAGCTAAAAGAGCCCTGGATTTAGAAAGAGAGCTGCCAACCACAGGGCAAAGAAAATTTGGCTGTCGTATCTGCTGCCAATGTGACATTTTGAGAGCTGCAACTTCCCCCATTTCCCCAGTCTTTGATGGCTTGTTTCCCTGGTTTGTCAGTACAAGGGTCAGCAGAAGGGCTGGCTGAGAAGAAACAGCTAGCTGGTGGCTGCTGGGATGGATTTGGGTTAATGTGCAATTGGCACCATGTACCCTCCTACCTTCCTGCTTCACCACTGAGCTTACCTGGACCAGATCCACAGCTGCTGTAGAAAAATCACAGCAATAAACAAAAAGGCCTGGATCACTGCAAGAAAGAAAAGACACCAGCATGAAGTAAGCACAGAAACTATCACCATTTCTACAGAAGTGGTCCACAGGAACAACAGGGGTGGCTCAAATACACAGAGCACAGACTTGGGAGCCTGGGATGGGATGGGACGGGACGGGACAGGATAGGATAGGATAGGACAGGATAGGATAGGATAGGATAGGATAGGATAGGATAGGATAGGATAGGATAGGATAGGGTGGGGTGGGGTGGGGTGGGGTGGGGTGGGGTGGGGTGGGGTGGGGTGGGGTAGAGTGGGGTAGAGTGGGGTAGGATAGGATAGGGTAGGATAGGATAGACCAGGTTGGAAGAGACCTTTGAGATCATCCAGTCCAACCTATCACCCAACACCATCTAATCAACTAAACCAAGCACCCCATCCAGTCTCTTCCTAAACACCTCTAGTGATCCTTTGGGCTTTGGTCTGTCTCCTTCAAGAACCCCCAGATCTGGCGGCTGCCAGTGCTCCTCTAGGCCTCAATCATTCTCATCTGGAACTGGCTCCTCTTCCCTCCTGAGAAAGGAGAGGCACTAAGGCCTGGGTGAAAATGCTTTCGGAATGAGCCACAGAAAGTTGCATCACGTTTTGCTGGTTGCAGTTCTAAGACCAAAGATTCCTCAGCTCCAAACACAATCACATGAAGCTGCAGATGGTTATAAGTCCCACTTGCCTCTGGCTGTTCTCCCAGACTGTCCAAGCACACATGCAATGCTCTGCCAGTTGTTTTTTCAGAGGCTGGTAAATCATGCAGGTGAAAAAAGCACAAACCTGCTGAGAGCTCTACTTACTTATTGGTTTGTAATATGGGGAAGACTGTATTTCCAGCACCACAGCCAACCTGCACAAACACAGCAGAGGTACACACAGTGAAAATCATTTCCTCAGCATGCCCCATGCAGCTCATTTCACATCACCTCTCCATAGCCAAGGAGCAAAGGCTCTGGAGAGACCTTGCAGAAGCATTTCAGTATCTGAAAGGGACCTACAGCAAGGCTGGGCAGGGACTGTTCAGAAGGGCTTGTGGTGATGGGGGGCAATGGTTTGAAACTGCAGCAGGGCAGATCTTGGTTGGGCATTAGGACGAAGTTTTTGACAATGAGAGTGGTAAAATCCTGGCACAGTTTGTCCAGGGATGTGGTTGAGGCCCCAGCTTGGAGACATTCAAGATCAGACTCAGTGTGGCCCTGGGCAGGCACAGGTGTCCCTGCTGTCTGCAGGGGATTTGGACAAGATCACAGTACCACAGTATCACCAAGGTTGGAAGAAACCTCAAAGATCATCAAGTCCAACCTGTCCCCACAGACCTCATGCCCTTTGAGGATCCCTTCCAATCCAGTGCCATCTGTGAATCTGTAACACCTGAGCACTGCAGTGACCATTCCACATCTTCCTGCAAGGTGTGAAGATGTCCAGCTCTGAGGAGCAGGCTCAGCTACAAACATCTGTGGGCAACCACTAAGCCAATCCTTGCAGAGCTGTGTATCGTTACTCATTTGAAAACTGTTATTGCTGGAATCCCAAGCATAACAACCAGGATGAGTCACTGAAGCACTGGCCAGGATTAGTTGCCTTCACTTCCAGAGCAATGGAGAAAGAAGTTTGCTTAACTCTAATGACATCCTGCTGTTTCAGAGTTTCCTTCACTAGATGGCTCTTCCTCAAGCTCCAACTAGGCCTGCAATGATCCTGCCTTGTTATTCCTTCTGCTTGCTCCCCTGTGAAGATGGCTCACACCACTGGGCTGGGGGAATCTGTCTCTGACTGTTGAAGGAAGCAGTGAAACTGAAGACAGCAGTGATGGCTTGCAGCAACAGGTATTGCTGACAGTGCTCAGGTGAGACAGGAAAGCCACAATGACACAAGATCGGAGCCTGAGGAAGCCTCAAAGCCTCAGATTAAATGAAAGCATTGAAAGGGCAGTTCATAAATTGACCCTCCCTGGAAGTGCAGAACTCCCCTAAAACATGAAGCATTCACAATGAGTTTTATGGACAGCCACCAAAGCTGAGAGGGCAGAGCCAAAGGACCTTACCAGCTGCCAGGAGTCAAACATCTATTAACCCTACAGACTTTTCAAGGTCAAATCCTGCATGAGGCTGAGATGCCACAGGGAACAAACCAAGCAGCATCTTTACATTCTTGTTTTCACTGCTTGTTTCACAGCTCTCAAGACAAAAGAGTCAGCAGAGACATGCAGAACATAAATGACAGGAGAAAACTTTTCTACAGCCATGTAAAAGCAGCAGCTTCTTCAAAAGATGGCTTTAAAAGGTTTGCTTCAACACCTGAGAGTAACAGTTTATCTTTAAAACTTGGAAGCTTCTTATGATCCTTGTGCTCTGCTAGACCAAAAGCATCCCAACAGATTTACAGAGCCCTAGAATGGTTTGGGCTGGAAGGGGCTTCCAAAGGTCATCAAGTCCAACCCTCTCTGCAGTCAGCACGGCTGCAGTCAGCAGGGACATCCTCCATGAGATCAGATTGCTCAGAGCCTTGTTGAGCCTCACCTTGAGCACATCCAGGGATGGGGCCTCAACCACCACCCTGGGCAACCTGTTGCAGTATTCCACCACCCTCATGATGCAGAACTTGTTCCTAGCATCCAACCTAAATCTACTTTTCTCTAGTTTGAAGCCACTGCCCTTCATCTTATCACTGCAGACTTTAGTAAACACTCTCTCTCCATTCTTCTTGTAGGCCCCTTTCAGGTACTGGAAGGCTGCTCTAAGGTCTCCCCAGGGCCTTCTCTTCTCCAGGCTGAACAACCCCAGCTCCCTCAGCCTATCCTCGTAGGAGAGGTTCTAAGTTGCCCTCAGTTCTAAGCTGCCCTCTGTTTTGTTTTGGTGGGTTTTCCTGCATTTTACTGACTTAAGGCAATCGTTTCACTCACTTCCTGTTTACAGTATCTATTTTATGTCCCAGTCCCTCTACCTCTGAGAGAAGGGAGTGCTGGGGGTGTGCCTCTCTGTTTCCCAGCTGTTACCTCCAGGATGCGGTAAGATGCGGATGACCCTGGGTAGTCTCCACCACTCTGACTCAGCTCAGTGTCCTTCTGGGCAGTCCCTTCTTCTGTGCAGATCTCAGGTGTGCCCTTGAGCAGGTTTAACTGATTTTCTGCCCTGGCTCCCAGTGAACAATGTCCATTTTCACAGCATCCCAGCCCTTCTTTGTCGGGTTCCTCTTTGTTGCCAGGGCCAGGCACTGAACCCCCGCTCTGCCCTGGGTTCCTGTTAGGTGCCAGCTCAGGGAATTCAGTGAACAGCCAATGCCTGTCCTTGAAGAAACCATTTTCATGGATTTTATAGAAGTCATCCCAGTACCTCTTAGCATTCACCTCATATTCCTCTGTGAACACAAACAAAAACAGCAGCAGCAGTCAAATCCAAAGGTCTCCGAGTGTAACCAGTTCAGGCAGTGAGAGATCACTGCAGGCATCTGCTCCCAAATCTTCTTTAGTAAGTGAGCTTCTTGACTGAGAATCACCTCTAGCTCACTTGTGCCAACCCACACCCTCAGCCTGCTTCCTCACAATCACTTCCTTAGGAGTGAAAAGGGGTAAGAGACAGAAGAGGTAAGTCTCTGACTCCTGGTAGGATTTAAAGGCAGCTGGCATCAGAAAAGGCCTCTCTGAAGGGGACTGGAATGAAGAAATCCAGGGTTTAGCCCCATCTCTAACACCAGCTTTTGCAGCTCACCAATGCTTCTCAGTATTTAAAGGGTGAGTGTCAGGAGGATATGGCCAAATCCTTTTTCAGTGGTGCCCAGGGACAGAACAAACTTGAACACAGGAAGTGTCACCTAAACATGAGGAGGAACTTCTGTCCTTCTGTGATGAAGCACCAGAGCAGGCTGCCCGGAGAGGTTGTGGAGTCTCCATCTCTGGAGTCATTCAGAACCCTTCTGGACACCATCCTGTGCAACTTGCTCTAGCAGGCGGCTGGGACTATATGATCTCAGAGGTCCCTTCCAACCTCTAACATTCTGTGATTCTCTGAATCCACAAGGAGCCTTGGGACACCAAATGTCAACCACTGACAGCTTCTAAGGAATTCTGTGACAGCTGCCTGGAGCTGAAGAGCTCCTGCCCAACAGCCACCTCTCCTTCCAGAAGGAGAAACAGCAAAATCAGTCAAGCTCAAGCCAATTCAGTCAATTTGAGCCTGGCAGAAAGCTCAGGTAGCATTTGTGCACCACTCCAAGGTGGCAGGGCAGCAGGTTGTACACAAGGATTGCTGGGGCCCAGTCTACAGCATGTTGTTTGCCACAGCTCTGTGCAAGTTAAGTGCATCCTGCCTTCAGGAAAGGAAAGCAAGAAGGAAATCAGCAGGAGTGACCACTGCCATGAAAGCAACAGTGGAGAGCTAAAGTGGACAGCCTAAAGATGGTAAGAATGAAGTTCAGCAGCCAGCATTATCATTTTCACACCCAATGGATCCCCTCCAGCATCACAGAAAGCTGGAAGAACTCTCACAAAGCCCTGATCTAAGGAGATGGGAGTCACCCACAGAATTATTTGCACTCAGCTTCCCAGACTCCAGATCAAGTACAGTTCTAGGGGAACTCTTCTTTTTTTGACATGGGAAGATACAAATGGAACTGGTTTCCTGGATTCCCATTGATGTGATGAGTTCTCTGTCCTGGGAAGTGAGAGCCAATTGCAGCAGCCTGTGCTTGGAGTTACCTGGAGGCATCAACACCCAGGGCCAGAGATCCCACTGCAGCTCCTCAGGCAGCTTTGCACAGCAGTAGGTGCATCACTGAATGCCAATGATTCTCCCCCCAGCTCAAGAGTGGATGTGAGAATGGATAACTTCTCTCCAACAGGCACTCAAGAGTAGGGTTAAAAAACAGAGCAGACCTCTTTAAAGTGGAGATCACTACTGGGATCTGAACTGCAGGCTATCAGCCTTGCTTGACAGGGGCCAAGTGTTTAGAAGATATCTGAAGGGAAACAGCAAAATGAACCAAGAGCACCTGGCAAAACACACAGCCCCAGCCAAAGAGAGACAAAAATGGCTGCAATAAAGCACCAGAAGGCAGTCCTGTGGGTAATTTTAGTAGGATCTATTCCCTGAAGCACAAAGAGCTATATATAAAAGTAATCTTTTCACCTCAACTATAAGGATTTCCTCCTTTGAAGAAGCCTTGTCCTTAAACCTCAAGCTGAAAGAAATGTTACTGTCAGCTACCAGACTAGAGCAGTAAGTCTGTGCCATGAGCTGACTGCAGCTCAAAGGGAGAAGGGTCAAGTCAGTTTGCTGTTTGCATAGGAGCACTCAGTGACTGCTCCTGATTCACACCCAGCTGTACTCCTTCCTGACCTGTCACCTCTTCCATGAGCTAGCAGGGACATGCCAGGCTGCTGGAGCTGGAAATGCTCTTTCACCTGACAAAAACATAGCTCCTGGTGATCCCTGATTCCTGCTCCTAACAATCCCATGCCAGCCTGACTGCAATGGGATGCTCACCTGAGCTGCTGGGGGCAAAATTCCAGCCCAGTCAGTTTGGATTAGCTGCAGGGTTTTTTTTTTGCCCTAGCAGAACACTGAACGAGACACTGTGCTCCTCCTGTGTTAAATCATGGGGGAATGCTGTTGGATGCTATCAAACAGCTGTTACACTCCACTCCACATGTGTGGAAGCTTTAAAGCTCATGTGGCTCATAGCCTGGTGCTACTAAAGCACTGGAGGGAAGGATGAGTGAAACTATAAATGCAGGAAACCAAGGGCCAGCTGACAAAGCTCATGCAAGAAATAGATTCAAAGCATTAAAAAAAACAAGGAAAGAAGAAAAAAGGACCATATCCATTTTCCACCTTATGCTAGGAGAGTTCACCTAATCCTGCTTCAAGACCCCGTTTGTGGCATGAGCTCATGGGGACATCGGTGTGCAAGCCAGACTCCCCCCAGGACCTTCTTGCTAAGGACTCCTGCTCACCTCTGTAAGGACACCCCAAAAGCCAAGCCCATACTCACCCTTTCACACTGCAGAAGGAGGACAAACAAAAGTAACTGTTCACAAAAGACAGGAAGAGAACCCAGGACCCCCTGAATTGCAAGAGGGGGGCTAATTATGGAGCCTCAAAAGGAAACAACAACCAAAAAAATACCCCCAACAACCAGCTCTTCCACTTCTTTGTTCCCAGCCAGGAGGCAGATCTTCCAACATACCCCACAGAAACTTCTCTCCTTCTTCAGAACAAATTCTGACAGCCCCAAGAAGTCCCCAGAATAATGCAGCCATAATGACCAATAGCTTCTCTTTGTTCTCCTGCTTGGACATCACTGCTTCTCAAAATACTCGACCCTCCAGGCACATTTGGCTGGGCTGCCTTCCCCCACGTCTCAGCCATCCCATTGTCTCCACAAGCTTCCTGCTGAATAGCAACCATCCAAATTTGACTGGCCTCCATTGTTCACTCTGGGAAATACATCAGGGAGACCTGACAAACTGCTCTAACCAGCAAATTGCTCCACCATTGCAAGCCTCCTCTATAGGTTCTCAAAGCATGACAGACAGCCTCCTTTAATGTTAACCAGATTCTAGAATGAACTCCACACAATGGGCACCACAATGGAAACTGCTGGATGCTTCTGGGAATGCAAGAAATTAGGGAGGCTTGATCTTTGGGATAATCAAATTAGCTATTGTGAGCACAACTGGAAGCTATATGGGAAGTGTCTCAATAGCTCCAGTAGTGTTCAGCAGGGCTTTACAGATGACACCCTCAATTGAATTCAAACAAACTGATCCACCCTAGCGCTCAGCAGGGTGTAGCACCATCATCATCATCAAACAGGTCTCCTATCTGCCCTGCTCTTGTGAGACCCCCACCTGGAGCACTGTGTCCAGTTCTGGTCACAGAACATGGAAATGTTGGAGCAGGTCCAGAGGAGGCCATGAAGATGATCAGAGGTGTGGAGAACCTCTCCTGTGGGGACCGGATGGGGGAATTGAGGCTGTTCAGCCTGGAGAAGATAAGACTCCAGGGAGACCTTAGAGAAGCCTTCCAGTACCTGAAGTGGGCTGCAGGAGAGCTGGGGAGGGACTTCTTACAAGGGCTTGTAGTGATAGGACAAGGGGCAATGGCTTTGAGGTGGAAGAGAGGAGATTTAACTTGGAGATCAGGAAGAAATTCTTGACAGTGAGGGTGGTGAGACCCTGGAACAGGTTGCCCAGGGAGGCTGTGGATGCTCCCTCCCTGGAGTTGTTCAAAGCCAGGCTGGAGCCAGGAGCAACCTGGGCTGGTGGGAGGTGTCCCTGCCCATGGCAGGGTGGGGGTTGGAACTAAATGACATTTAAGGTCCCTTGCAACCCAAACCACTCTTACCCATCTATGAATCGCACAGGAATCCATCTCAGCATCATTTAAATGACTAGGTGAGATCACAAGTGTGCAGGAAAGATGCATTATTAACCAGCTCAGAAGAGCTCAGCTGTGTTACCTGACTGTAGATTGTGCACCTGTAGCTCAATTCAGGGTCAGGTGAGCTTTGCCTTTCAGACAACGTTTAAGCCAACTTTGGGGAGACCAAACTTCTGGAATCCCTTTTCTGCCTCTCCAATGATAAATACTTTGATCAGGGTAACATTATTTTACTTCACTGCTGATTGAAACACTATCAAGCTGTTTGTTAACTTGGTAGAGACACTGCTTGGTATGGACACTTTATTGGATTCCCTTAAGAGAAAAACTAGGCTTGAGCTAGGGACAGCTCCAGAGCATGCAACCCACCACAAGACTGACTGTTAGAAGTTAAGCTTTAGAGAATAAAAGCAAGCAGAAGCAATGACACTACAAAGAAGAATGTTTGTTAGACAAGGAACACTAAAAAGTATCTAAAGATGCACAGCACAATCACAGACACTCAGCCCAAGAGGACTCCTCCCAACAAAGACCATTTCTGCTCCAGCAGGAGGAGTGCCTGGAGAAGGTGTAAAAGCCACAGAGAGGTAAATTATGAACAGAAAGATTCCTCCTTTGCCTTTTTTTCAACATCAACAACAACTAGGGAATGCATTTTGGATGATTCAGGAGAAGGGGGAAAAGGAGGAATAAATGATATTTAGGCAGCTCTGGTTGGACTGTGCCACCCTTGTATGGCCAAGTCAAGACTGAGCATTAGCAGACTATCCAAAAGTACCTTGTTTGTCTTGTGGCAAGAGCTGTGAGCTGTTCTCTTGGACTTTACTCCTGGCACTGGCTTCCTGCTCTTCTGACCATTCCACATTATCCCTGTTGTGAAAAATAACACAAACTACTCAGCAGAGAATGGCAGGCTGAAGAGAAAGAGAAAGGTTGGTCTAGACAGCCCTCTAGACCCACAGCTGAGCTTTTCCACCAGCTCTTAACTCTGGCTCAGCACCAGCACAGCAGCAATCAGCACAGATGCCCCCTGGCTCTGCATGAACTGCACTTGTAGCCCTCCCAAAGATGTCACTGCAGGAGACTGTTGAGAGACATCAGACCTTCCCCTAATCCTTTTCCCTATTTGATCCTCAAGTTTAGAGCAAATAGAATCACAGAATTGTCAGGGTTGGAAGGGACCTCAAGGCTCAGCCAGCTCCAACCCCCTGCCATGGGCAGGGACACCTCCCACTACAGCAGGTTGCTCACAGCCACCTCCAGCCTGGCTGCAAACACCTCCAGGCATGAGGCTTCCATCACCTCCCTGGGCAACCTGTGCCAGTCTCTCACCACCCTCATTTCTACTTTTGCTCCATTCCCCCCAGTCCTATCATTACCTGACACCCTAAAAAGTCATACATCATAAATCATTACTATAAAACCATGAGGACACCCAACAGGAACAGGCCTCCTTGGAGAGGAACTGCCTTTGTCACAAGGTGAAAGAGCCTTCTTCCCAGGGAGGTGCTGGCATTAATCACAAGGGTCATCAGATTTAGCTCTCCCTAGGACACTACACTTTCTTTCTCAGGTTGAAACAACATAGGCAGGAAGGCTGTTTGGAAGGCAATGAAACACAATCCTAGGAAAATATGCAGGAAGCTACACAGCATTAAGAAATATCAGTAACTGAAATGTGCACACATGGAGTTGTGGAGTCATTAAAGTGATTCACTTGACCTTCCCCCCCCCATTAAAACAAGTGAATGAAAAGCAGAAAACAAAGGCCAATAAGCATTATTCTGGCCTCAGGAGAATTCAATCTTTTAACTCACAAAATAAACTTTTAAATCTCAAAGTCTAAATAAAACAATAAATAAACTAGAGCAGCAGGAGTTTCTTCAGGTAAATAATGTTGAGGATATGCTTTTGCAACATCCCTTTGGTACAGTCCAGGCCCCCAAATGAATAACAAGCTGATGCATGCACACACTGCTTTATTGCAAATTAAACCTTCCCAATTCTTAATAGGTTATAGCAGCCACAGGCTGAAAGTGGACACATTTACTTCAGTTCCACACCAAACTCAAGAAGCTGGGTGCTTTATGCATCCTCAACCAGCTTTCCCCATCAAACCCCTCCTGTTGCAAGCTAACACCTAGCAGCACCTCACAGTTACAGCATCCCGTGGCAGCAGATGGGTGAAAGGATCTTTGTTCAGTGTCCAGACCAGTAACTAATGCATCTACAGGTGGAGAAGGGATAAAGAGCTCTGAGGGCAGCTCACTGAACTTTATTAACTGTTTTCATTGCTTTATTACCTACGGCAATTAAAAGACTGCTACGATGCAAAATGTGTTCTTCTAAAGTATCAAAGGAGCCTCGGGAATCCCAACTGCTTTGGAGGAGCCGAGGCAGGATCAGGAACCCCCGATCACTGACCGCACAGGGCAGGGCCCTCCGGCACCTTCAAGCCCTTCCTGCACCGTCTGCCACGCCGGCAGCACCCCAAACGGCTGGTGCCAGGCCCCCAACTCCGGGTCTCCCTCGCTGCTTGGCCTCCAGCCCCATATTCACAGCTCCCCCGGGCTGCTCTGCACCCCTGCGGGCGCTTCAGAGGCGTGCACACGCGATGGGCCCGTGCGCAGCGAGAGAAACGCGAATAATGCCTGCGGCCGAACCCCCGTGAAGCAGAGCAGGGCAGCTCAGGGCTAATCCGCCGCGGCCGCCGAGAGCCCCATTACACCACGGCTCGTCCCAGGCTACCGACACGACGGGACAAAGAGGAGGAGCGCACCCCCGGCCACCCCCTCCCAACCCCCGGGGACCGAGCGCGGAGATGCACCACAGGGCAGCAGCGCCCCGAAGCGCCCCAGCCAGCTTCCCGGGCCGCTCCGCGGTGCGCAGCAATGCGCCGGGGACCCGGAGCGGGCACCGATGAGGGCGAGGAGGCGGCGGCCACCCTCACCAGGCGTTGTGCTGAAAGAGGCGGGTGGGGTCGGTGAGGAAGCGCCTCCCGAAAGGCCGCCGCTTCAGCGTCTCCCTGGGCGCCGCCATGATGGGCCGAGGGGCACCGGAACCGGAAGCAGCCCCGCGCGAGCTGACCCGAGAGGGGACTGGCCGGGCGGGGTGGTCACGTGAGGGACGCCGCTGTCACGTGCCTGTGGTGGCGGGAAGCGGCGAGCTCGGGGAGGGCAGGAGCGGCCGCGGTCCCCTCGGCACCCAGCCTGCTTCTGCTGCTCTCTGTGGCGCCTGTCGTGCACCCCGGGGAGGGCAGGAGCCGCCGCGGTCCCCTCGGCACCCAGCCTGCTTCTGCTGCTCTCTGTGGCGCCTGTCGTGCACCGCGGGGAGCGCAGGAGCCGCCGCGGTCCCCTCGGCACCCAGCCTGCTTCTGCTGCTCTCTGTGGCGCCTGTCGTGCACCGCGGGGAGCGCAGGAGCCGCCGCGGTCCCCTCGGCACCCAGCCTGCTTCTGCTGCTCTCTGTGGCGCCTGTCGTGCACCGCGGGGAGCGCAGGAGCCGCCGCGGTCCCCTCGGCACCCAGCCTGCTTCTGCTGCTCTCTGTGGCGCCTGTCGTGCACCGCGGGGAGCGCAGGAGCGGCCGCCGCTGTCCAGCGTTCACAGATCCCCGGTGGTGTCACTCCCACGGACCTCTGGGGATCACCCAGTCCAAACTCCTGCTCCAGTGGCGCACCCACAGTAGCTTGCCCAGGAGCACAATGGCCCGGGCGGGTTGGAAGCTCTCCAGAGAAAGAAATTTCACAATCTCTCTGGGCAGCCTGCTCAGGGCTCCAGCACCCTCACAATAAAGATTTTTCTCCTGTTCTGATGGAACCCTCTGGGTCCCAGCTTGTGCCCATTGCCCCTTGTCCTGTCAGTACTGCTTGTATGTCCCCATCCTCTTGCCCCCAGCCCTGCAGATGCTGATGAGCATTGAGAAGTTCCTAAGGCCATCCCCAGGCATGGCCTTCACCTGGCACCCATGGCTGTTCCCTGCCTCACAGCCTTTGCTGGCAGCAGAGCTGGTGTCCCAGACTGCAGAGGTCAGTGGCTGGCCAGATCCTGGCAGGGTGTGGTGGAGATGTGCTTGCTTCTCATTGCTGTCTACAACTCCCTGCAGGGAGGTTGTAGCCAGGTGGGGGTTGGTCTCTTCTCCCAGGCAAGCAGCAGCAGAACAAGAGGACACAGTCTCAAGCTGTGCCAGGGGAGGTTTAGGCTGGATGTTAGGAAGAAGTTCTTCATACAAAGAGAGATTTGCCCTTAGAATGTGCTGCCCAGGGAGGTGGTGGAGTCCCCATCACTGGAGGTGTTTAAGAAGAGAGTGAGAATAGAATAGAATAGAATAGAATAGAATAGAATAGAATAGAATAGAATAGAATAGAATAGAATAGAATATACCAGACCAGACCAGGCTTGAAGAGACCTTCAAGATCATCGTGTCCAACCTATCATCCAACACCACCTAATCAACTAAACCATGCAATGGGGCACTTGGTGCCATGGTTTAGTTGATCAGATGGTGTTGGGTGATAGGTTGGACTTGATGATCTCAAAGGTCTTTTCCAACGTGGTTCCGTTCCTTTCCTATCCTATCCTATCCTGTCCTGTCCTGTCCTGTCCTGTCCTGTCCTGTCAATCTGGAGGCTGACTGGGGCCCAGAGTTTATGGCCAGTGCCTAAGCTTCTGCTAGTGGTAACCAGAAGACCAAAGAAGGCATTACTGTCTTGTGAAACAGAGCCCAAGGCATTGCTCTGTGCTGGCTGCTGCACACTTGCCAAGCTGGAAAGACTCAGAGTGCAGAGGTGTGTGATGGACACACAGTAGCCTTTACAGCAGTGTCTTTGTTGAGCAGCCTGAAGCAGATGAGGCCTTGAGCAAGCTGCCCTGGTGGGAGGTGTCCCTGCCCGTGGCAGGGGGGGTTGGAACTGGATGATCTTTAAGGTCCCTTCCAACCCAAACCTTTCTATGAAGGCACGGGGCAGAATGCACTTCAGATCACCTCCAAGATGCATCAGGAAGAGCTTTGCCCGTTCTTGGGTTTAGTAACAGACCAAAGTTGATGTATCAAGGAGCTCCGAGAGGGAGCACTTCAGGAATGAAAGGAGGAGCCAAAGGAACCCCAGCCTGAAATGCTGCTGCAGGAGCTGTCTGTGGGATGCGTTCCCAGGTGTCACAGAATGGCGGAATTGTGTCGGTTCTGAAGATCACCGAGTCCAGCCGTGTCCGCGCTCTCTGGAAATTTCCACAGGGATCATTTCCCGGAGGATCCCTGTCCGCAGGGGGAAGTGAACAGAAAGCGGCGGAGGAAGGTGGGAAGCATCTGGTGGAGCACGTACAGACATCACCATCTAGTGGTGCCCGACGCCAACAGCCTCAGCGCAGCCCTAAGCGTGCAGGTTCAGCAGGGCTGGAGTCAGTCCTGCTCCCGAATGGCTTCTCCCAGGGAGCTGAGAGCAAACACCCCTGCCCCAGGCTGCGCTGGCTGCTCACACCCTTTATATTGTCCAGCACCGCAAAACAGCTCTGATTTGCGGGGGAGAAAGTGTCACTCCAGACTGCCAGCAGCTGGTCCTCACAGTCATGGGCCTGATCCTGCTGACCCCACTGGCACTGAGGGGCAGGGAACTTCCCTTATCAGAGGTTTTGTCTCATCTCACAGCTCAGTGGACAATGGAGGGCTGTCTGAACCACACAGGGGGAATCAGTCCAGGTCCTCTGTCGTGCTGGCATCGAGGTGGGACAGAGAGTTTCAGAGAAGCACCATGGATCAAGCACAGCTGAACTGGATGGGGAGGATCAGGGCTTAACTTCCAGTTCCAGCACAGCCTCATCCTGCTCCTCTCCCTCCTTGCTGTATGGATCCATGCACAGGCTGGGCATGCTCTTCCTGCCAGGGCAGCAGATGGACAGGGGTGGGACCACCCTGCCCAGCCCCTGCCTCTCTGCCTTGGAGGCCCAGATGACTCTGCAGGGAGACCCAGGACTGGCTCAACCCCAGACAGGCCCTGCATTACCTGTTCTGGCTGTGACAGCCACCTGGGATGGGGGCAGCTTGGGAGCAGCTCCCCATGAATAGAATAGAATAGAACAGAACAGAATAGAATTAACCAGGTTGGAAAAGACCTTGGAGATCATCAAGTCCAACCTATCACCCAACACCATCTGATAAACTAAACCATGGCACCAAGCACCCCATCCAGTCTCCTCTTAAACACCTCCAGCGATGGTGACTCCACCACCTCCCTGGGCAGCACATTCCAATGGGCAATCTCTCTTTCTGGGAAGAACGTCTTCCTCACCTCCAGCCTAAACCTCCCCCGGCACAGCTTGAGACTGTGTCCTCTTGTTCTGCTGCTGCTTGCCTGGGAGAAGAGACCAACCCCCACCTGGTTACAACCTCCCTTCAGGTAGTTGTAGAGAGCAAGAAGGCTCACTGCTGTGGCTGATCCTGGCCATTGCTCACAGACTTTTCTTCTTGCCCTGTGGCTGTCCTTGCTTCCATAACCCCTTGAGGAGGAGGGGATGTAGGGCCAAGAGCACCCACACCATCAAACACTGCCCAAACACCAGCTGAGCCCAAGGAGGGGAATGGGAGCAACCTAGCAGCCCCCATCTAGAGGCCTTTGGGAGGGTGCAGTCCTCCATCTCTGGGGAGGCCTCAGCTCTGTACAGGAGGCTACCCCAGACTGGGCCACACCAGCTTGGGGGTCTCATCCTGTTCCTTTGTGTTGCAGCCAGGCTGTGCCTTAAGCATTCCTCTGCCTTCCCCTGCAGTTGAAATGCTCCCTTCTGGGGCTGGACCCAGCTATGCCCAACTCACCCCAACCCCAGAACCATCGGGTGCTGGGGACACCCACCTCAGACCCCTACCTGCTGCAGCGGAGGACACTGAGTACTGCCCCAGGTGCCTCAACACACTGGGCTGGGGCACTCCCTACCCCGGGAGTGCAAGGGGTGTCAGAGAGGCAGGTAAGCAGCTTTCCCAGCACCTTCTGCGGTCCCAGAATGCTGCTCCAAAGGGTGGCCGCTGGGTGTCCCTGCAGCCCTGTGCAACACAGTGCGGAGCGGCTTCAGGGGCTGGGGGGCACAGGCAGGACCCTGCTCCTTGCTTTAGCACTTTCACCCTCAGCCCAGCCCCCAGCTGTCCTTGGGATGATCCTGCAGTGGTCCCAGAGCAGATCCCCTCCTCTGGGGGCTCATCCAGCAGACTGGAGGGCTCACAGGGACCTTCAGAGGAGTCCTGCTGCTGTTCACCTCACTTGCAATGAAGGTGGTTGCCAGGAACACCATCATGGGCTCTAGCCTGCCCGGTGCCCCCAGACGTGTTCTCCACCCTGAGGAGGACACCAGTAACAGAGCAGAGACCCCCATGGAGTACCTACAACTCTGCTTGCACTGACTCCACCACCCCTCCACCCATCTCAGCTCAGACCATCTCCCCAAGTCATGGTGGGTGGCAGGGGTGGGTAGCCTGGGCACAGCCCTGTGGTGTGGTTGCTGACACCCTCAGGAGCTTGAGGGGTTTCATTTAGTTTTATTTTCATGGTGTGAGGTGATGCTGCTTTGGCTCTGCCCTTCCACCCACCCCCCAGCTCCAGGGCTCAGCCTCAGCTCCCACCCTAGCACCAGCTGCCTGCAGCCAACCCCTGTCCCTGCTCCCACACTGCTGGGGACAGGCCAGCCAGGAAACAGGGACACATGGCCAGCACCTGCTGAGCCAACCATGCTGGTGGTGCCCTTGGGGCCAGCACAAGGTCCCTGTTGATTTTGGGTGCAGGCCAGGGGACTAGAGCCAGGCTGCTCAGGCTGGGCAGATCAGACACCAGCTCTGTTAGAGCCAAACTCTGCTGCTGGAATATTGCTTTTCCCCATGGGCGATAATGCACAGCCCCTGGCAGCAGGATGTGGCCTGAACCTTGCCTGCTCTTCTGGAACCCTGAGCTAAACAGAAAACCAAGCATGGTGCAGTTACAGCCCCCAAAAAATACAGGAAAGGAGAGAGGGGACCAGGCTGGAGGGTGTCACAGCCCTGCCCAGGCTCCTGCCTGTCCATCCAGCTGCCTTGTGGCATGGGCACAGTGAAGAGGGACGGGGGAGCTCAGCACCCTCCCAGGGGATAAGCCATGCTGCAGCTGGGAGCAGCACAGCTGATGCTACATGGAGGTGGCTGGTGATGCAAACAGTGCAGGTGGAAGGGAGGAGGAAGGGCATTGTGATGCTGGGACATTTGCTTTTCAACATCCCAGCCCACAGCAGCACCAGAAGTGTGTGGCTAGAAGAAGGAGGAGGAGGCTCCTGAGTTGCTGGACTGATGTCCCCAACCCCCAAAGCCACACCAGGGCTCCTGCCTGCTGGCAGCAAGCGCAGCTGCCCTGTCCCCTGAGGGCACAGCTCCCGTGGTACCCAGGGGCCCACATCTGTCCAGTGCATGAGTGGGCAGAGCTTCACCAGCACAGGCCATGGAGGAGAGCACAGCTCAGCCTTCAGTTCCAGCAGCTGCTCCCCCAGTCCTCTTGGCCTGAGGAGCACCTAAGAGTTCACAGCCTCCCCGGGCACAGAAAGTCCATTTCTCTGTCTTCAGCGTGTGGAGGGGGCAGGAGCGACCCGCTGAGGTAAGGATGAGAGGTCTGCTGTGGAAAACACATCCCTGCAGGGACAGTGGGGTGAGGGACAGCAGGCCTGGGGAGGCAGCTGAGGGGTTGTTAAATGACACAGAGGCACACACGAGCTCCTCTGTAAACCAGGCTCCAGCAGGTCCCCTGGCTCCTCAGCTGATCCCACAGGCAGCGCTGGATGTGGCAGCCTCACATGTTCCCACGGTAGGTGATGTTGGTGAAGGTTGATGTAGCTTCTTTGTATAAAGGGTTGTTGCCCTGGAAGGAGGAAAAAGAGCACCATCAGTTTGTGCTTGGCATCAGCATGCCTTCTGCTTTCCAGCTGGGGAAACTAGGGCACCATTTCAGCATCAAGTGGCAGATCCACATCTGCACTCAAGGCTTTGGCTGCACAGTTCAATGACTCCCCCCAAAGTGAAGAACCAGCAGGAGCTCAGGAGCAGAAAGGCCTCCTGAAAGATCCACCCCACCACCCCTTTTCTCTGGGGAGGTGGAGGAGAGATAGGGGGCAGGCACTGTCCCAGCCCCCTTTCCTTGGGCTCTGGGTGCCTCAGCCCCTCCAGCACCCCATGGCAGCAGGGACCTTCCAGCACCCCGTGGCAGCAGGGACCTTCCAGCTCACTCACAGGATGGAAACACTTGGCATGGGCAGTGAGTAAGAGGTCACACTGGTGCCAAGTGCTTGGGATACACTGGAGATAGGAAAGTCACCTGGGACATCTGCCATGGCTTGTGCACACCCCTGGGACCACAGTGGGCTTGGGCAAGGGATGTCCAGGCTGGCAGTGTCACTCTGCCGTGCTTCAGAGAGGGGTGGGCAAGGTGGTCCTCTAAGGATCATGCTCTGGGACCACAGACAGCAACTGGGCTCCCCTACTGGGAGCACTGGGATCTGAATCCACTCAGCCCAGGGGCTGTGGGGTTCAGTGGCTGCTGCCCAGCACCGGGTGACCCACTGGCCCTCACCGTGTCCCACTTGGCCCTGGCCTTCTCCTCCTCGAAGCGGGCAAACTCCCGGCGGTCGTGGATGGTGATGAGGAGCTTCCAGATGAGCAGGGCGGCCAGGCCGATGAGCAGGATGGCTCCTGTCACCGAGAGCAGCACCACCAGGACGTCTGGCCCCTTCGGGCACTCTGCAGGAGGGAGGAGGGGCAGGGTTGGGAGAGGCTCAGCGCCCCCAGGGCATTAAAAGCAGCTCTGTGGCTGCCTGGCTGTGGGTACATGGAGCTCCCTTGGTCTCAGAAGGGCTTCATCCTCCATTAGGGAGCAGGAGCCTCCACCCTTGAGCACAGCAGGGTCTGTAAAGGAGGACCCCACCTATGGGTATGTGTACTGACATCCTCAAACTCCTATAGAGTGGGGGTCTGCACCCAAGCCTGGAGCAAACCAGGTCAAGAGAATCACAGGTCCCACCCATGGTGAGGGATGACAAAGGAGACCAAGTCCTTGGGCTGGTGGAAGTTCATCCCCAAGCCACCATCCTGGCTGATGCCCTGGCACCATCAACACAGCACTGACAGACCAAGGTGGCAAGATCTGGTGTGAACCCAGCACCCACCCTGCTCCCCTGCCCAGGGCTGTGCAGCCATCCCAGCCCTCGCCTGCCTCTCCCCTCCAGGCACAGGGGCCAAGGAGGGTGGGCTCCAGCCCTGCTTTTGAAGGATCTGTGGCCACACAGCTCCCAGCTCAGCTGGAAATCAGAGCTTGAGGTTGCTGGTGACTCCAGGGCAGCTCTGCATGGTCGAGGCTGCCATGTCCCAGCCCTGGTGCACAGCCACAACATTGCTCCTGCCTGGCTAACAGGAACCAGCTCTTATCTCTCTTGAGGAAAACCACACCCATGGAGGCAGAAACAGAATCAGGGCAGTGGGAAGGTTGAGCCCCCCCATCCTTGGCCTCAACGTGGGGGTGAAATAATGGAGCAACGTGGTGGGGAAACATGAGACAGGCAGGAAACCACAGCCCCAGTGGCACAGAGCAGGGAACAAAGCAGCTTTTAACCTCTCTCAGCCCCTGACCACATTGCTCTGCGAGCCTGGCAGCGGTGAGTGTTGTGAAAGGGGCACAAACCCTCCCATTCAGCATGGAAAGCCAGCTCTGCACGCTCTGAGGCACCCAGCTGGGGCTAACCTGGCTCCTCGATGACGGAGAGGACAGACTTGCCGCTGGAGTCCTCGTAGTACTGGAAGCGAACCACGCAGTCATTCTCGTCCTTGTAGGTGCAGTTTACAGCGTCCTTGCCTCTGTCACCTGCCAGAGGGAGAGGCTCAGAGCCCCCCGTGCTGGGGGGAGGGCAGGCTGTGTGCACAGCCCCCCAAATGTCCATGCTCTAGGTCGGGGGCTGGGTCTCTTCTCTTACCCAGCTCCTGCACGGTCTCGATCTCGTCGCGGCACATGCGGCTGCAGGTCTGCTGCTCCACCAGCGCTCCCCGCTCGAACTTCTTGCACTCCACACAATCCCTGAGGAAGAGGAGGGAGGTACTGTGAGATCTGCCATGCTCTGCCCAGGGAATCCCCCGACCTTTCAGTCTCAGGCTGCAGAAATCACTGCAACCCCAACCCAGCTGCAGGTGGTTAGAGCTCCTGCCACCACTGCTGCCAGTTCCCTGAAGGGGTTATGACCCATGCCAGCTCTTTGCTAGCCTCCCCAGAAGGGTATGACCCATCCCAGCTCTTAGTTAGTTACCTAATGGGGTATGACCCATCCCTGCTCTTTGCTAGCCTCCCCAGTGGGGCATGATCCATCCCAGCTCTCCTGAAGCTCCCCAATGGGTTATGACCCATCCCAACTACCTGCCAGCTCCCCAATAGGACATGACCCATCCCAGCTCCCCAGTGGGGCACGACCCATCCCAGCTCCCCAATGGGTATGACCCATCCCAATTCTCTTGCATCTCCCCAACAGGGCATGACCCATCCCAGCTCCCCAATGGGGCATAACCCATCCCAGCTGCCTGATGGGGCATGACCCACCACCCCAGCTGGCCGGTGGGGTGTGACCTGTGCCCTGTCTCTCACTTTTTGATGGTGCAGGCGTCGGGGCAGGTGGGGCACTTCTCGCAGGTGTCTCCGTAGGCGCCGGGCTGGGTGCAGTCGCACCTGCCGCAGACGCAGGAGCCGTGGCCGCTGCACACCAGCCCGCTGCTGGACATGCAGGTGTCCGTGCGGGTGGTGCAGTTGCAGTAGTCCCCGGTCCAGTCTGAGTCGCACAGGCAGTCCCCACAGCTGCACTTCCCGTGGCCTGCAGACAGCCAAGAAGAGCATCAGGACCCTCAGCTTTCATTTGCTTCTGGCTGGGCTGGGCTGGCAAAGTTCACGGTGAGGAGGGGGCGAAATTTCAACCCACCACAACAGATCATAGAATGGGTTGGGTTGGAAGGGGCCTTAAAGATCATCCAGTTCCAACCCCCACCCTGCCATGGGCAGGGACACCTCCCACCAGCCCAGATTGCTCAGGGCTTCATCCAGCCTGGCTTTGAACAGCTCCAGGGAGGGAGCATCCACAGCCTCTCTGAGCAACCTGTTCCAGTGTCTCCCACCCTCACTATCAAGAATTTCTTCCTCATCTCCAGTCTCAATTTGCCCTCTTCCAGCTCAAAGCCATTGTCCCTTGTCCTGGCACTAGAAGCCTTTGTAGAAAGTTCCTCCACAGCTTTCTTGTAGCCCCCTTCAATACTGGAAGGCTGCTCTAAAGTCTCCCTGGAGTGGGGCCTTCTATTCTCCGGGCTGAACAGCCCCAGCTTTCTCAGCCGGTCCCACAGGGGAGCTGCTGCAGCCCTCTGATAATCTTCATGGCCTCCTCTGGACCTGCTCCAACAGTTCTGAGTCCTTCTTGTGTTGGAGTCACCAGAACCGGATGCAGTGCTCCAGGTGGGGTCCCATGAGAACAGAGTAGAGGGAAAGAATCATCTCCCTCATCCTGCTGGGCACACTGCTTTTGATGGAGCCCATTAGCCATCACCCACATGGGATGCTCACACACCCTGAGCATCAGCTCCACCTCTGTGGGTTATGGCATGCCTGAGCACCACCAAGGACAACTCTTTTCCACTGTCCCTGTGGTGAGACACTGAAGATCACATCAAACCTCAACCCTCACCATGTCCCCAACACTCTTCTTACTTCATCCAAACAAGAGAAAGCTGCCAAATTTGAGGCTGAGCTGCCTCAGCTCTGGCAGGTTGGCAGCCACAGCTGGAGATGCTCAGTCAGATCCATCTCTGAGTTAGTCAAGCTTTGGCTTTTAATTTCAGACTAAGTGAGGACATCTGGTCAATCCCCTCCCAGATCCCACTCATTTAGGACAATGAAGCTGGGGAAGGGTCTGGACAACAGATCTGCTGAGGAGCAGCTGAGGGAACTGGGGATGTTTATTCTGGAGAAGAGGAGGCTGAAGGGAGACTTCATTGCTCTCTACAGCTCCCTGAAAGGTGGCTGGAGCGAGGTGGGAGTTGGTTTCTTCTCCCAGCTGGCAAATGCTAAAAGAAGAAGAATTGCACCAGGAGAGGTTTAGGTTGGAGATTAGGAACAATTTCTTTGCTGCAAGAGTGGTCAGGGATTGGCACAGGCTGCCCAGGGAGGTGGTGGAGTCCCCAGCCCTGGAGGTGTTCAAGAAACCTGTGGCCATGGCACTTGGGGACATGGTTTAGTGACCACAGTGCTGTTGGGTTGATGGTTGAGCTCGATGACCTTAGAGGTCTTTTCCAACCAAAACAATTCCAGGACTGTGATTCCCCAGCCCAGAACTGACCAGGGGTAGCCAACTGCTGGGAAAAGCCCCACAAGCTCTGCCCACTCACCAACACCAGCTTAATCAGACAGACAGACAGACGTGCTTCAAGCCTGCCAAAGCCTGGGGCTGTTTGGCTTGTGGTTTGATTTCAGCTCCAAGACAAGACCCAGCGAGCAGGGAGAACAGCGTGGAGCTGGCACGCGCCGGCCCGGCCCAAGCCCCAGGCGCAGCAGAGCAGGTCGGGAGCGGCTGGGCACACAGCACAACAGAATGGGGGAGGAGTGGAAGGGACCTCCAAAGGTCATCCAGCCCAACCCCCCTGCCAGGGCAGCGGCACCTAGAGTAGCTCACACAGGAATGCATCCAGGTGGGTTTTGAAGTCTCCCTAGAAGGAGACTTCAAATCTCTCTGGGCAGCCTGCTCCAGGGCTCCAGCATCCTTGCAGTGAAAAAGTTTCTCCTTTATGTTCCTGTGGCACCTCCTCTGCTCCAGCTTGCTCCCACTGCCCCTTGTCCTATCATTGGACATCCCTGAGCAGAGCCTGCCTCTGTCCTCTCCATGTTGCCCTACACATCTTTATCAAGATAAATGAGGTTGCCCCTCAGCCTCCTCCAAGCTAAAGAACCCCAACTCCCTCAGCCTGTCCTCACAGGGAGATGTTCCACTGCCCACCATGCACTGTCTCCACCATGGCCTTGGGGGCACCAGCGTGAGAAATAAATGTGTAACCCAGTCATGAGGAACTGGGGCTGAGTCACAGGAAAACTGCCACCAGGCTGGGTGACGGGGCATGGAAACAGACAGCAAGCAATGGCTTGGTGGGACGGGATGGAGGCCAGCCGGGGCAGACAGATCCTGTTAATTAACAGCTCACCCAGGCTGGGGGCAGAGCTCTGTCATTGTCCCTTCACCCACCAGATCTGGCAGCTGTTGGGCAAACAGGGAGCAGGAGCTGGGCCAGGCACCCAGCTGCCCCAGGGCACCAACTGCTCAGGCTGGGGAAACCCAGAGTCTCCAGCTCTGTTATCAGAGGCTGGTGAGAGGCTTGAGTTGAATGGGGCCTTAAAAATCATCCCTTGCCTTCAGCAGAGACACCTCACACTACAGCAGGTTGCTCACAGCCACATCCAGCCTGGCTGCAAACACCTCCAGGCAGGAGGCTTCCACCACCTCCCTGGGCAGCCTGTGCCAGGCTCTCACCACCCTCATGGGGAAGAACTTCTTCCTAACATCCAATCTCAATCTCCCCACTTCTAATTTTGCTCCACCCCCCCCCCCCCCCCCCCCCCCCCCCCCAGTCCTCTCCCTCCCTGACACCCTCAGAAGTCTCTCCCCAGCTTTCTTGTAGCCTCCGTTCAGACAGTGGAAGGCCACAATTAGGTCTCCTCGTAGCCTCCTCTCCTCTAGACTGAACAGCCCCAGCTCTCGGTCTGTCCTCACAGGAGAGGAGCTCCAGCCCTCTTGCTCACCCTGCCCCGGGGGCGCAGCACTCACCGGAGCACATCTGGCCCTTGAAGCGAACGCAGGAGAAGTCGTCACACTCGCAGTACTTGCCGCTGACCCTGCCGAAGTCGCTGCTGTGGCAGACGCACTGCCCGCACACGCACTCGCCCCGCTGGCTGCAGAGGGGCTGCCCGGCCCGGGGGCTGCAGTTGTCCTGCTGCGCGGGGCTGTACTCCTGCTCCGAGCACTCGCAGTGCGACCCCAGGCGCCCCGGGTTGCAGCGGCAGACGCCGCACTCCAGCGAGCCGTTGCCTTGGCTGCAGGCAGAGCTGTTGGCCTCGGCCAGGCTCTCGCACGAGCAGTCGCAGTGGAAGTTCACCGTCACCGTCAGGCTGTCCTTGAAACCCACGGGTTTGATGGTGAAGGTTTTCTGACGCTCCTCCGGGCACCCCCCGCACCTTGGCCTCGATGCTGAAGCTCACCTGGAAGGTAGAGGAGGACGTCCAGGGGACAGGAGCCAGCAGTGTGGTGTTGGGCTACCTGCTCCAGTCTATGAGCAAGGTTAAGGAGCTCAGAGGGCTTGTGAGGAGCAGCTGAAGAAACTGGGGGTGTTCAGCCTTCAGAAAAGGAGGCTGAGGGGAGACCCCATTGCTCTCTACAACTCTCTGAAAGGAGGTTGAAGCCAGGAGGGAGTTGGATTCTTCCAAAAGCAGTAAGCAACAAGACAAGAGGAAACAAGTTGCACCAGGGCAAGGTTAGGGTGGACATGAACAATTCCCAGAAAGGGTTGTCAAGCCCTGGACCAGGATGCCCAGGGAAGTGGTGGAATCACCATCTCTGGGGGGGCTTCAAAGCAAGGGAGATGTGGTGCTGAGGGACACAGTTTAGTGGTGACCTGGCAGTGCTGGGTTAATGGTTGGACTCAATGGTGTTAAAGGTCTCTTCACAGAATCACCAAGGTTGGAAGAGACCTCAAAGATCATCAAGTCCAACCTGTCACCCAAGACCTCATGACTAAACCACGGCACTGAGTGCCACGTCAAATCCCCTCTTCCAACCAAAACAATTCAGTGACTCTATGAAATGGGCCCCACCAGGTGTCTCTGAGCTTTCCAAAGGTGTTCCAGCATGGTTTGGGTCAGGGCATTGCCTGCCACAGTAACCAGCATAAATCCCACACTCTAGCCAGCAGCCTGGGCTAAGCTAGCAGACCAGAGCTGGCATCCAGCAGACTCAGAAGGGCATTTTCCTCTGTGGACCTGCCCAGCTGGACCCCTCTCTCCACTACAGACAGGTCTGTATCTTTGTCTGTCCCTCTGGTGGTTGTGGGGCAGGGAGGTGGTGCTGGCAGAGAGCATCAGACGAGCTGGCAGCGCTGCTACGTGGAGGGGAAGAAAGCCCAAGCCATGAGCAGCATCCTCACCGTGTCCCCAATCTTGAGCCCCATGCAAGACTTGAGCCCAGGGATGACCTCGTCGTTGAGACAGGTGGCATTGAAGGCCAGAGAGAGCTCTTCAGGGAGGTCACGAACCTCCAGCTCCACCTTGGAGCGGATTTTCTGCAGGAGGAGAGAGGAGTGATGAAGATGACAGTGCAGGCTGGGCAAGGTTTAGTCCTTAGGTCTGCCCTGAGAACCACAGCAACGCTCTCATGTGCATGGGAAGGAAGCCAAGGGCCCCAAGTCCAATTTGGGGCTTGGCTGCATCGTTTCCCACAGGGAAATGCCTCCAAGGATGGGAAGGGGGAAGTGGTGAGCACAGTGATGTCCCTTCCCTAGAGTCCCTGCACCTGTGGGTGGAGGCAGATGCTTGCAGCTGGTCTAGGAAGGATGCTTGGGGCTGAGGGAGCTGCCAAACCTGTGTGGGCTGCTTGCAGTGTGAAGTTGTGGCGGTTTGAGGAGGGGCAGGGCAGCATGGGACCATCACACTGCACACTCACCCCATAGGAGTCCACTATGAGCTGCAGGACATTGCTGGAGTCTCTGGACAAGGTGCCCACTGTTGTGCCTGGGATCAGCTCACTGTAGTTCTGGAGGGACATCATAAGCATGGTCTGCTTGGGAGAGGGGAATGGGCCACAGCTGGGCCAAACCCTTCCCAAGGAGCTTTGGTAGCACAGGAGACCACCAGGCTATGTCTAGCCACCCATGTCCAGCTGCACAGAATGCTCCTCAGGACCCACCACCCCCCAGCAAGGTGCCTAGAGCGCTCCCCAGGACCCACCACCCCCCCAGCAAGGTGCCTAGAGCGCTCCCCAGGACCCACCACCCCCCAGCAAGGTGCCTAGAGCGCTCCCCAGGACCCACTACCCCCCCCAGCAAGGTGCCTAGAGTGCTCCTCAGGACCCACCACCCCCCAGCAAGGCAACTAGAGTGCTCCTCAGGACCCACCACCCCCCCCAGCAACGTGACTAGAGTGCTTCTCAGGACCCACCACCCCCAAGCAAGGTGCCTAGAGTGCTCCTCAGGTCCCACCACCCCCCCAGCAAGGTGCCTAGAGTGCTCCTCAGGACCCACCACCCCCCAGCAAGGTGCCTAGAGTGCTCCTCAGGACCCACCACCCCCCAGCAAGGTGCCTAGAGTGCTCCTCAGGTCCCACCACCCCCCCAGCAAGGTGCCTAGAGTGCTCCTCAGGACCGACCACCCCCCAGCAAGGCAACTAGAGTGCTCCTCAGGACCCACCACCCCCCCAGCAACGTGACTAGAGTGCTCCTCAGGACCCACCACCCCCCAGCAAGGTGCCTAGAGTGCTCCTCAGGTCCCACCACCCCCCCAGCAAGGTGCCTAGAGTGCTCCTCAGGACCGACCACCCCCCAGCAAGGCAACTAGAGTGCTCCTCAGGACCCACCACCCCCCCCAGCAACGTGACTAGAGTGCTCCTCAGGACCCACCACCCCCCAGCAAGGTGCCTAGAGTGCTCCCCAGGCCCCACCACCCCCCCCAGCAACGTGACTAGAGTGCTCCTCAGGACCCACCACCCCCCCAGCAACGTGACTAGAGTGCTCCTCAGGACCCACCACCCCCCCCAGCAAGGTGCCTAGAGTGCTCCTCAGGACCCACCACCCCCAAGCAAGGTGCCTAGAGTGCTCCTCAGGTCCCACCACCCCCCCCAAGCAAGGTGCCTAGAGTACTCCCCAGGACCCACCACCCCCCCAAGCAAGGTGCCTAGAGTGCTCCTCAGGACCCACCACCCCCCCCAGCAAGGTGCCTAGAGTGCTCCTCAGGACCCACCACCCCCCAAGCAAGGTGCCTAGAGTGCTCCTCAGGTCCCACCACCCCCCCCAAGCAAGGTGCCTAGAGTGCTCCTCAGGACCCACCACTCCCCCAGCAAGGAGCCTAGAGTGCTCCTCAGGACCCACCACCCCCCCCCCAGCAAGGCAACTAGAGTGCTCCTCAGGACCCACCACCCCCCCCAGCAAGGCAACTAGAGTGCTCCTCAGGACCCACCACCCCCCAGCAAGGCAATTAGAGTGCTCCCCAGGACCCACCACCCCCCAGCAAGGTGCCTAGAGTGCTCCTCAGGTCCCACCACCCCCAGCAAGGTGCCTAGGGTGCTCCTCAGGACCCACCACCCCCCCCAGCAAGGTACCTAGGGTGCTCCTCAGGACCCACCACTGCCCCCAAGAAGGTGACTTTGCTCAGCAGCTGTTACCTGGTAGAGGCCAACAACTGTGTCTGTCACAGCAAAGATCAAGTTGATGTTCTTCTGGGAGAGTTTCTCAGTCATCAGGCCCAGAGAGGGGTAGTCCTGGGGAAGAGGAGAGGTCATGCCCTAGGAACGCGTGCTCCCAATCACCTCGATCCCCACCATGCTCTCCAACAAGGGCTGGACCACCTTTCCCATCCCATAGGGACCCTCCTCGGAAGCTCTGAGCAGCCCAACTCTGAGCCTGGGCTGGGGGTTACCAGTGTGGTGGAGGCAGAGTAGAAGTTGTCCTCATTAATGTGGCACTGGGCATCGTTGGGCTGCACGATGCCAGCCAGCCGCCCGTCCAGCGCGATGTGCGTCTTGGCATCTGTGGTGAAGACCAGGAGGTGGGAAGCATCATTCCTCCAGCCAATCTTCTCCTGCAGCAAAGGGCAGCTCCCAGTCAGGTGGCAGCATGAGCCAAGGGCAGCCCTGTGTGCCACCACCTGAGGAGCTGGCATGGCTTGGCTGTAGGGACCACCCTGCCACAGAGAGGGAACGGAGAGCAATCACTCTGCCAGGGAAGGGCTGTGGAGCCTGGCAGGGGACATGGCATCCTGGCCTGCATCAAGAATAGTGTGGCCAGCAGGAAAGTCATTCTGCCCCTGTACTCAGCACTGGTCAGGCCACACCTTGAGTCCTGTGTCCAGTTCTGGGCTCCTCAGTTTAAGAAGGACATTGAGAGACTTGAAGGTGTCCAGAGAAGAGCAAGGAGGCTGGGGGGAGGCCTCGAGCACAGCCCTGTGAGGAGAGGCTGAGGGAGCTGGGGTTGCTTAGCCTGGAGAAGGGGAGGCGCAGGGGAGACCTTCTTGCTCTCTACAACTCCCTGAAGGGAGGTTGTAGCCAGGAGGGGGTTGGTCTCTTCTCCCAGGCAAGCAGCACCAGAACAAGAGGACACAGTCTCAAGCTGTGCCAGGGGAGGTTTAGGCTGGAGGTGAGGAGGAAGTTCTTCCCAGAGAGAGTTAGCTGTTGGAATGTGCTGCCCAGGGAGGTGGTGGAGTCCCCATCCCTGCAGGTGTTCAAGAGGGGACTGGATGTGGCACTTGGTGCCATGGTCTAGTCATGAGGTCTGCGGTGACAGGTTGGACTCGATGATCTTTGAAGTCTTTTCCAACCTTGGTGATACTGTGATTCTATGGGCTGCTTGGACAAGGGAAAGGGGTTGTTGGGCTGATGTTTGGATTTGATGATCTTGGAGGTCTTTTCCAACCCAGAAAACTCTCTGAAACCCTCCCTGAATCAAGGTTTCAATTTGCTGAGTGTTAATAAGGGTGGCTAACAACTGAGGGATGCAGCCTCAGCCATGTCCTGCAAAATCAAGGACAGGAGGAGTTGTCCCTCCTGGGCTGGTTACTGCAGGACTGACATGGGATCATCATCACTTCCCAAGCAGCTGTTCTGCTTGTCTCCCAGTACCATGTAAGGGTCCTTCTCTTTCCTTGCTCTGGCTATGGGTCGAGAAATGTCACAGAATGGTGGGAGTTGGAAGACCTCAAGTTCATCCAGTCCAACCCCACTCCTGGAGTGGGATGACTTAGAATAAATTCATCAGGAACACATCCAGGCAGGTTTTTGAATGGCTCCAGAGTCTCCACAGCCTCTCTGAACAACCTGTCCCAGATCTCCACCACCCTTGAAGCGAAGGATTTTTTTTCCCCCTGTGGTTATGTGGAACCTCCTGTGTTCCACTTTGTGTCCACTGCCCAAGGTGAATGTTCACCTTGGAGCCCTGCAGCATGTCCAAGGACTTACAAGTCCTGCCCCAGTGCTGTTGGGTGGTCTCTATTAATCCCTTAAGCCTAGCTTGGTCAGCCTCTCCCAGCCCCATGCCTTCTTGCCCTTACATCACACACAGTGGCCTGGATGATGGCATCAAAACCACCCTCAGGTGCGTCACGGTTCCGAGAGACTTTCTGCTTCTGGACCTCCTCGTTGAAGCGAGTCACCTCATCCGTGAGGGACAGCACGTGCTTGTAGCCAAACATGGGCAGGCAGGTGTCCCCAATCCTGTGGGAGGACAGCAGCCAGGCCATGAGATTCTCTCAGCTCTCATCCCCACCCTGCAGCCATCCCACACTCCATGGTCCTGTTCAGGATGTGGTGGAGAAACCCAACCACTCCAAGAGACTCTCACAGCTCTCATCCCCAACATGCAGCCACCCCACATCCCTTGGTCCTGTTCAGGATGTGTTGCAGGAATTCAACCACTCCAAGAGGCTGAGGACAAAGCCAAAGGCTGGAGAAGGAGCTTTTAAATAAACCCAAGGTCTAAACTCTGCCCAGCTCCTCACTGAAATCCATGGGTAGGGCTTTCCAGGCAGCTCCCAGTGACATCCCAGTAACTTCAAGGCCTTACAGGACTCCCTCAGCCCGGGACTCACTCATAGCAAGGGTTGGAGACAGCTTCTGGAGGAGAGATGTACATGTAGGGGGACATGGGCTTGTCCACGAAGGCCCCGAAGCCGATGCGCAGGTTGCTGGTGAGCTTGCGCATCTCGCTGGCCAGCTTCGTGCCCAGGTTCTGGATGTTCCTCAGGTCATCCTTCATGGAGTTGGAGAGGTCCATCAGGTAGTAGATGTCCACAGGGTAGTCTTCCACTTGGCGCACTTGGACACGAAAGACCTGGGAGTCATCTGTGAGGTGAGAGGGCAGGGGGGTGAGAGAATGGAATGGAATGGAATAGACCAGACCAGGGTGGAAGAGACCTTTGAGATCAAGTCCAACCTATCACCCAACACCATCTGATCAACTAAACCCTGGCACCAAGTGCCTCATCCAGGATCTTCCTAAACACCTTCAGGGATGGGGACTCCACCTCCTCCCTGGGCAGCACATTCCAATGGCCAATCTCTCTTGCTAGTATCCAGCCTGAACCTCCCCTGGCACAGCCTGAGACTGTGTCCTCCTGTTCCGGTGCTGCTTGCCTGGGAGAAGAGACCAACCCCCTCCTGGCTACAACCTCCCCTCAGGGAGTTGGAGAGAGCAAGAAGGTCTCCCCTGAGTCTCCTCATCTTCAGGCTAAGCAACCCCAGCTCCCTCAGCCTCTCCTCACAGGGCTGTGCTCCAGACCCCTCCCCAGCTTTGTTGCCTTTCTCTGGACACCTTCCAGCATCTCAACATCTTTCCTGAGCTGAGGAGCCCAGAACTGGACACAGGACTCAAGGTGTGGCCTCAGCAGTGCTGAGCACAAGGCACAAGGACTTCCCTGCTCCTGCTGGCCACACTCTTCCTGATGCAGGCCAGGAAGCCATTGGCCTTCTTGGCCCCCTGGGCACACTGCTGGCTCATGTTCAGCCTACTGTCAACCAGTACCCCCAGGTCCCTTTCTGCCTGGCTGCTCTCAGCCACTCTGAGCCCAGCCTGCAGCACTGCCTGGGCTTGCTGTGGCCAATGTGTAGAACCTGGCACTTGGATGTGTCTCCTGGGAGGAGCAAAGGGAGGTCACCACAGGGCTGGGGGCAAAGTCAGCCTGCAGGGTCAGCAGGAACCCAAGGAGATGGTTAAAAGCTGCTGGGAGGAGAACATCACAGTTACACAGACACAAAGGGCAGGGTGCTTATGCAGGAGATATGCTGTGCACCCCCTGGAGAGAGCAAGTGTGGCTTATGGCTCCTGTGCTGCACACCTCCGATCACCAGGATGTGAGCAGATCCTCCTTGCTCAGAGCTGACTCCTCAGGCATGAGCAGTGTGACAAACATGTGATGGATGGAGGGAGTGAGACACCCAGTGTGTGGGCAGCATGATCTCACAGGGATCACCAGGCTGCTTGGGACATCTCTGAGCATCTCCCAGTGCCTCCTCCACCCCGGTTCCTTCCCTCTCCTCTTGGCTCCTCCCAGCTCCTTCTGGGAAGCTTTTGGTGAAACATTTTTTCATTGAAACAAAACTCTCCTTAGGCAGAACCTTCTGGGGCACAGGCCAATTCCAATGACTTTTGGCCTTAAAAGTGAAAAAGCAAAGGCTGCAGACCCTTTGGGTTGACCTTTTTCCTTCTGCCTTTTGGAGACGCAAAGGTTCTTTCTTGCTGCCCTTTGAAAAGGAAGCTGGAGCACAGCTGCAGCCTTCTCACACCACCTCCAATGTTGAAGGGAAAGAAACAACAACAAAAAGGGCTTTAATTGAGCTTAAATTGTGCTTGTTGCCATATTTCCTTCTAAACCTACACATCACACTGACTGTTGGGATGGAGGAAGTTTCAAGACCTGCAGGAGCTCAAAGGGTTCCATGCCTCCTCCAGCTGCATGGCTAGAGCAGCACCACAGGCAGGGATCCCAGCTTTGTGCAGCTGTTTCTCCTTGCTGAGCTAAAGCCATGAGGGCTCTGAGCTTGCAGGACATGGGCTCTGACCTCTCCTGCTTTTGTCCTTCAGCTTTTACTCTGGAATCAGGAGTTAGGACAATGAGAGACTCATTAGCCATTGGAATGTGCTGCCCAGGGAGGTGGTGGAGTCCCCATCCCTGGAGGTGTTCAAGAGGGGACTGGATGTGGCACTTGGAGCCATGGTTTAGTCATGAGGTCTGCGGTGACAGGTTGGACTTGGTGATCTTTGAGGTCTCTTCCAACCTTGGTGATTCTGTGAAGCTGGGGAAGGGTCTGGAGAACAGGGCTGGGGAGGAGCAGCTGAGGGAGCTGAGATTGTTTAGCCTGGAGAAGAGGAGGCTCAGGGGAGACCTCCTTGCTCTCTACAGCTCCCTGAAAGGAGGCTGGAGCAAGGTGGGGGTTGGTCTCTTCTCCCAGGCAAGCAGCACCAGAACAAGAGGACACAGTCTCAGGCTGTACCAAGGGAAGCAACCAGGGCTTGGCTTCTTCTCCCTAGTATCAGGTGATAGGAGGAGAGAAAATGGCCTGAAATTGTGCCAGGGGAGGGTTAGGTTGGAGATTAGGAAAGGTTTCTTTGCTGCAAGAGTGGTCAGGGACTGGCACAGGCTGCCCAGGGAGGTGGTGGAGTCCTCATCCCCAGAGGTGTTGAGGAAACCTGTGGCCATGGCACTTGGAGACAGGGTTTGCTGGTCATGGTGGTGTTGGGTTGAGGGTTGGACTGGTTGATCTTTAAGGCCTCTTCCAGCAGACACAATTCTATGGTTCTGTAACTCATGCCAAGCCTTCGTGGATGGGCAGAGATGACTCCAAGCTTGGGTTTTCTTCTACTGCTTCCAAGGAACAGGGACTTCAAGCACTGCACCCTGATTCTGCCCCTCTCCAGAGCAGCACACCCACCTGTCTGCTGCCAAGCATCTTTAGCCCTCAAATAGACCAAGGTAGGTCAGGACTCCTCTTGGCCAAGCCCAGAGATGTCCAGGGCATGCTGTGTGCCATCAGCCACTGCTCTGTGGCCCCAGGGCTGTACTGAGCACAAGGAACCAAAGCTGTTCCTGCTGAGACTAGAAGTCACCCATGAGTGGCTGGCTGGGGGTGGGCTACGTGTGGGGCAGAGCACAGTGATGGCACCACTCACTTCACATTCCCCAAACTGGTTCTGTGACCTTGGGCCAGTGAGGTCTGTTAGCTTTGCCTCCTGCCTGGCACCTCTCAAAACTCCTTAGTGCTGGCAGAGGCCCATAACAGTTAGTTGGCTCCAGCCTGCCTGGCTGAAAGGAGCCTGGGAAATCAGAGGGACCTGCTGGCAGCCCAGCCCTGCCAGCTGCTCCACAGCTCCTCAGCCATGGGCTGGCTTCCATCAGAGCATTCACAGTGCAGCAGCAGTGGCTGGGATCTAAATGCCTTCATACAATGAGCCTGTGCCTTGTCCAAGTCACATCCCACCCTGCTCCCTGAGATACCAGAGGCTGGACAGCAGCTCCCCAGACAGCCTAGTTGCCCACCAGGGATGTTCTCAGAGGGTTTGGAGCAGCCCTGATGGATATCAGACAACCTTGGCTGGTGAAGCAGTGATGGCCACTCATCACCTGAGCCCTTTGGGTCATCCCCACTGCATCTTGCATCTCCCCTTCCCACAGCAGCCTGGGGGCTCTTACCTGGCCTCAGGTCCAGCTGTATCCTCTGGGGCTTCATCTGGGTTGTGGTGGAGCCCCCTGAGCCCTTGCTGCTGAGGCGTCTGTTCTCCAGGATGGTCACACTGCTGGTGGGGAACTCGATGTGGTCCTGCCCGCAGCCGTTCTGCAGGAGGTTGATGTGGAAGTCACAGCGAGGGGACGACTGCACCATGTCCTGCAGGAGGGGCACACGGTCAGGAGCCAGCTCTCCCCGGGGTTATACCAGGAGGAGAGGACCTCCCCTTGCCCTGCAGAGCCCCTGCTTGAGCACACCTGAGGCAAGGCTGGGATAAGAGGCTTTCTGGGGGACAAGGTCTCTGCCTGAGGGAGGTGGCAGACAGAGGGGATCCAGGATCATCAGCAAGTTCTCCTTGGGCTCAGGGCAGGTTTTGGTCTCCTGTGCTTCACAGAGGGGCTCAGCAAACCCTGCCAAGGAGTGATGGCCAAAGCATCCCTGCCCAGCCCCCCCCTGACTCCCAGCAGCTGCAGCATAAGGTTTGGGTTTTGGCAGAGCTAGAAGGGACTCTCAGCCTCTCTGTGTGGGGTGGCTAGAGGAGGGTGAGGAGGGATGAGAATGTGGCAGGCTGGGGGTGAGGGGAGAGGCTGGGAGTTTTTAGTCATTTTCTAAGCCCTGGCAGCCGTGGAGCCACCTTTCCCCTCCCATTTTCCTCAGCCTATGCCCTTGGACATCTCACCACGAGCAAGGAGCAGCCCTGCTGGGGGTGAGCCCATGGCACAGAGCAGCGCTCAGTTCCTGCCTGAGAAGGGCTCAGGCTTATCTCTAGCTCTCCAGCTTCCTGCTGGATGGAGCTGGCCGGGGGAAGGGGAGGACCAAAAAAGGAGAGAAAGAGCAAAAAAGGCAACAGAGCTGCAGGAAAGCTGTCGAGGGCCTGTCAGGGGCAGGAAGCACCAAGTGTGGAGTCATGGTGGGGCTCCAGCCCCAGCCCTCCTTTCCTAGAAAGCTGCTGGCTCCTCGCCCTTATCACAGTCCATCAGAAGGGCTCCTGTGGCTTTGGTTTCTCCTGGGGACAAATATGGGAAGAATTTCTCTCCCAGCCCAAGGCTGCCGATTTCCGGGCAGGCAGCAGCCACCCTCTGCTCCAGAGGAGTTCACCATCTCCCTCCCACAGCCCAAAGCGTTCTGCATCCAAAGTCCTGCAGCAAATGACCCGCACAGCCTTTCCCTGCAGCAAACAAGGGTGGCACAAATCCTGCTGTGGCTGTTCCAGCTCCCTCCCAGCTCCTGGGAAGCTGGATCCCAACCCCACAGCCTGCTGGCACTGGAGGGCTTCCCCCATGCAGGATTTTGGCTCTTCCAGGTTCAGGCTGCTTGAACACAGGAAGGAATTTGTGTGTTTTAAGCAAACAAGAGGAAAATGCAAACAGTGTCAGGAGGCCCTGGCTGGCCAACATCCCTCTGGAAAGAGCAGCCAAGCAATAGCCAGAAATTACATCAGCAGGCATGGTCCTCCCCTGTGGCCTCCTGATCCCACCCTTGCCCCATGCTGTCAGTGAAGAGGAGAAGTCATCCCCCTAAATTAGCTCCTTTCTACCCACCCACCCCTCAGGCCTCCCCACTGCTGGAGGAGGGGCTGGTGTACTCCAGATCCCATCAATCACCTCACACATTCCTGTCCCAGGTGGGGAAATCACTGCTAAGATATAGGGGTGAGGAGCAGGCTGGGCAAAGAGGGCTCTAACTGTGGTGATGGGCCCTTGGGGAGATCACCTGATGGGATTAGCAGCATCATTCCTACTGTGATATCCCCGTGGAGAAGCTGTTTAACCCCAGGGCTGCATCCTTCCCCTTTCCTGGAGCCCAAGGGGTCACTGACTCAGGGTGCCCAAGACCCTCCCAAGCCACACAGCCAAGGTCAAAGGGCAGTTGCTGTGCCCTTGCCAGGACCTTTGGCTGTGAGACTCTTGCAGCCCCCAGCCCCTAATCTATGTTTTTTTTCCCCTCCCCAGGCTCTGTAGACCTTAATGGTTGGACTTGATCTTAAAGGTCTTTCCCAGCTGAAGTGACTCTGTGATTGATTTGATGGCTTCCAGACTCAGTGACGTGGACACAGCCCCAGGGAGCAGTGACCCAGCAGCAGCCCAGACTGGCTGGTGACAAACTCCCAGGGCAGGGACTTCATGCACAGGCAGACACCCTGCAACCCCCACTTCAAACCAGCCCTGAGAGATCAGCCCCCCATCATGGGGATGCTGGGGAGGGGTACGTGTTCCCACCCCACCATCACAACCCAGCCCCACCTGCCCTTCAGCCACCTCTGCCCCACAGCAGAGGAAGAGGTTTCAGCTCAGCATCTGCTCCAGGGTGGGAAATGTGATGGTTTTATCCCCTGCTCACTGCCTCCAAGCCCCATCATTGAAGGCAGGGTCAGGCAGGGTGCTGGCAGAGCAACCTCCAGCCCCAGGCTCCTTCACTACTGGGTGGGGAAGGCTTCAGGAGTCACCCATCCCCAGGGCATCTCTGTTTTCATCTGCAGGCAACCACAGCTTCTCTGCAGGAGAGCTGCTGGGAGGCCCCAAAGCACAGATGACAACTAAAAACCTCCCATCAGCTTCTCCCAGGCTCAAATCCCGCTCCAAGCTTGCCTCCACCTTCCCTCGAGGGAAAGACAGGGGGGAGGGGGGTGACATTTCGGGTGGGTGAGACCCTGGAAGGGGTGATGATCATCTCCAAAGCGGTTTTGAGAGGCAGATCTCAGCGCTGAGGCTTGGCTGGCTTTTCCAGGAGGCAGAGCGAGGGGATGGGCACAACTCTCAGTTGCTGCTGTCAGTGGCCAAGGTTACTGGAAAAATCAAATCCTCCTCCACCTCAGCACTCACTGGGGGTCACAGGAGACAGCAGTGAAGCTCTTCCCCAGCCCAAAGCCAGGATGGAGCAGGAGCAACTGATAACCTGCAGTTCCACGGAAAGGCAGCGTGGGTGGGGAAAGGGCTGCAGTGGGAGCACAAAATAAGAGCACTGTCCCTTTAAAAAAAGGGGTGTGGGGGGGGCAAGCATCAGGGACCTCCCCCACCCCCAGGGAAACGAACCCAACCCGCAGCAAAAACCCTCATTTGCTAAATTAAGGCAATGGGGTCCAGATGTTGGAGGCAGAGCTCGCAGAGCCCTGGCTCTTCGGGGGCCGGCTGCTGGCAGCGGCAGGGTTCCCTCGCTGCTTGTCACGTCTGACTGTGAGCACAGCCCCGAGCACCACTGGAAATATTGCCTTTTTTGGAAACTTTTGCTGATCTGGAGGAAAAACAACAAAAAACCACCCCGGGAAACAAAACCCAACCCATCACGGCCCCCACTACAGCGTCAGGACGTCGGACCCAGCCCAGTGGCTGGGGAGGAAGGAGGGAGCTCAGCCCAACCCAGACAGTTATGCCCCATCTGGAGAGGGGAGCGAGGGCTCTTACCACCCTCCGGATTTCAGCCACTCCTTGTGGGAGATAAGACGGGATACAAGCATCTTGATTCACACCAAGCTGTATCTGATGGGCACAGCCAGCAGAGGCAGCCCCTCCGGACGCACACTGATCCCGAGGCATCAGGCCGTGCAGACAGGATCCAGCAGCGTTTGCCAGCTGGCATCGCTCCCCCCTGGGTCTTTTCCCAGCCCCGGTGGGCACCACAGGCACACAGCCAGGGGAAGCAGGGTTTCATGGATGGAGAAGCAGATAGCAGGGAAAGCTTTGCCAGAGGGGAAGCTGCTCCCCTGGGAAGCCCTGAAGGAGGTTTCATCACTTCTCCCGATCCCAACCTCCCTTGTCTCTGCCCTGGGGCTCCCTCCCATCTGCTGGGAAATTCCATCCTCTTGCCCCATGGACTAACCCCCAGGGCAGCATTTTTGGAGGGGAAGGTGGCAGGCCTTCCGGGCTCTAACTCACCCAAGGAGGATGATTTTAGAGTCACAGCTCAGCTCTCACATCCTCTTTAGCTCTTTAACCACAGCCAGGCACCTTGTCTTCCCTCCCCCTCCTCATCCCAGTGAATAAAAGGGTTTTAAACCCAAACCTTAACTTCTAATCAGTATTTTCTTCCTTCCTCCCACAGCCCTTCCAGCAATTACACTCCTTTAGCTGGAGCTTGACAAGGAGCTTTCAAGAGGCAAAGCAGAATTCAGCTAGGCTTTTTTTCTGTTCATGTTCTTTGAGAGACAAAGAGAATTCCCAGTGGAAACAGCAGCATTTCCCAGCCTGCTCCATGTAACTCCCAACAACACACCCAGAGAGGGGGCAGATTTGGGGGGCAAGGCAGGAACAGGAAGCTTAAGCTCCGCCCCCCACCAATGGGCATCTCCAGCTGTGGTCAGAGCCAGATGCCATGGGGATGGGTTTAGGTACAGTGGGAACAGATGGAGACCAAGCTTGAGGCGGTAGCACAGGGAGCAGCACCTGTCCCACAGCCCAGAGGCTTCCTACAGGTCCCCTGTCCTGCTTGGGGTCCTGCTTGAGCCCCACTGGGCCTCCCCCCAGCTCTTACCTCAGCAGAGCACCATGCGCAGAGGGGGCTCACAGCCAGGCACTGCTTGCAGGAGTTCACCCCACGGGTGGTGCAGATGTTGCCCCCTGGAACAGCAAAACAAAGGGGTCACAGCCTGCAGAGCCCCTAGACCCACATGTGTGCTGAAGTGTCAGTGCTCAGCCAGCACTGCAGGAGCAGACACAGCCCCCATCCCACTCTGACCCCTGTCCCAGCCCCACATCCAGGTGGTCATAGAACTGTTGAGGCTGGGAGAGACCTTGGAGGTCATCAAGGGCAGCCACTCACCCAGGGCTCACAATCCTACTGTGGCTGCTCATAATCCACTGCACCACAGCCCTCAGCACCACAGCCTAGAGTCTTTTAAATACCTCCAGGCATGGAGACTCCTCCTTCACCACCCCCTAGACAACCTGTTCCAATGCCTGAGACCCTTTCTTTACCCCACTGCCTCCCTGCCCCTTTTTAAGCACTCCCTCAGCCTGCTACCAGCTGAGCTTCATCCTGCCCAGCATCATTTGCCACCTGCTAGCTCCTTAAAGGGCTCCCCCATCTCTGCAGCCTCGCAGATGTTGGAGTCCAGCTCACATTGCTGTCAAAGTTGGACATCTCCCCTTGTGCATCCCTGCAGAGACTTTGGGGCAGCAGGGAGGGGTGAATTCCCAGGGGCTCAGTGTAGTGCCCCCCAGCAGCTGGGGAGCTGCCACCTCTTCTCCCTGCTCCCAACTCGGGGTGGCTGGCGTGTTCTGGTGCAGGCAGCTGGTCTTGGCTGGGCTTCAAGCCCTGGGGAAGGGAAAGGGCACGAGTCCAGAAACGTGCAGGCAGCCGTTTGTGCCAATGCCCTGGGCAAAGGTTGGGCTTTGCTGGGGGAAGTGGCAGTGAGATGCATGTGGGAGACGCATGATGGCTCCAGTTGTGAAGGTCAGAGGCCAGTGGGCCTGTGTGGGTCCCAATTAAAGAGCCCCCAAATGCCTGCAGGGTTCCCAGGGCAGTGCCAGTGTCTGCCAGGGCAGGAGGAGCTTCTCCAGCAGAGCAGGACCGTGCGGCTCTGCGGTTCCTGCTGCCAACGGCCGCTGTGGCTGGGCTCAGGGCTGTAGTGGCATCGCCCTCAGCTCTTCCTCCCTCCTGGGCCACAAGTGTCCCAGCAGCGTTTCACAGTTCCCTAGGCAGAGCAGACCACAGCCATGTGCCAGTGTGGCTGGGGGAATGCCACAGCCCAGGAGATGCCAGCGTGGAGCAGTGGGCACAGGGTCTCCTCTTTGCCCCATCCCCACCTGGGGCTCTCCCTGGAAGCTGTGGGCAGCAACATCTTCCACAGCCACAGGAAATGCAACACAAAGCAGGAGGAGGAAATGATGAAATGATGTCGTCAGGACTCTGGGCAGAGCTGTGGTGACAGCACCGTGTGCCTGTGTCCCCTGGCATGCAGGCAGGGACTGTGTGTGAGCGTGGCACCTGTGCCTGCAGCCTGCCACGGGTGTGTGTCTGTGCCAGGGGTGTGTGTCTGTGCCATGGATGTGTGTCTGTGCCAGGGGTGTGTGTCTGTGCCATGGCTGCGTGTCTGTGCCATGGCTCTCTGTGCCACGGGTGTGTGTCTGTGCCATGGCTGTCTGTGCCATGGCTGTGTGTCTTTGCCACAGGTGTGTGTCTGTGCCATGGCTGTATGTGCCATGGCTGTGTGTCTGTTCCACAGGTGTGTGTCTGTGCCATGGCTGTGTGTCTGTTCCACAGGTGTGTGTCTGTGCCACGGCTGTGCCAGGGGTGTGTGTCTGTGCCACAGGTGTGTGTCTGTGCCATGGCTGTGTGTCTGTGCCAAGGTGCTGCCATAGGCTGGGCTACACACACTGTGCAAGACCCAAGGGCTGCAGCAGCTCTGCTGTGAGCACAGGCTGAGGGAGCTGGGGGTGTTCAGTCTGGAGAAGAGAAGACTCCAGGGGCACCTCACAGCTGCTTTCCAATAGCTGAAAGGATGCTGCAGGAAGGCTGCAGAGGGACTTTTCCTGAGGGTGTCTAGAGACAGGCCAAGGGGGAGTGGTTTGAAGCTGAGGGAGAGCAGGGTTAGACTGGATATTAGGAAGAAGTTCTTCAGTGCAAGGGTGATGAGACTCTGGAACAGGCTGCCCAGGGAGTTTGTGGTTGCCTCTTCCCTGGTTCAAGATCAGGTTGGATAAGGCCTTGAGCAGCTGAGTCCAGTTGAGAGGTGTCCCTGTCCATGGTGGGGAATTTGAAGTAGATGATCTCTGAGGTCCCTTCCAACCTAAGCCATTCTATGATTCCATGACTGTCCCCCAGGCTGGTGAGTGCTCAGGGACATGCCCCAGGACCTCTGCCACTCACACTCTCTGCTTTGGGGTGGCATTCACTTCCAGGGCTCTCTCCATCAACCCCAATACCTGGCTGCAGCCTGTGAGGATGGGAAAGGTTTTGGATATTACAAAGACTTTCTTTGCTGCAAGAGTGGTCAGGGGTTGGAACAGGCTGCCAAGGGAGGTGGTGGAGTCCCCATCCCTGGAGGTGTTCAGGAAACCTGTGCCCATGGCACTTGGGGACACGGTTTAGTGGATTTGTGCTGTGCTGTTCCCTGGATTTGTGCTGTGCTGTGCCCTGGATTTGGGCTCTACCCTGCTTTGGATTTGTGCTGTGCCCTGCCTTGGATTGTATTGTGCCATGGCCTGGATTTACACCGTGCTATACCTCGGTGCCATGCAGGTGGGAGCCAGCTCTGGCATGGCTGGCAGTGGCTCAGCCCTCCAGGGACACAGGCATTATCCTGGCACCTCTTGGAGTCAGGGACAGCCCTGGCAGCTCAGAGTGCTCAGGATGAAACTCTCAGAGCTGCCAGCCCTGTGGCCATGTGCCTGAACCTGGGAACAGCTCCCAGAAGTTCAGGTCCCTGGAGTCCCCTGATGCTTTGATAGCTGGATCAGCACCATGGCCCCTGGATGGGGGATGAGGGGAGAGGTGCCAGGCAGCCATCTGGCCTGTGCCAGGTGTTTTCCACTCTCACCTCTCTCCCTACAGTGCCTGTGTCCCGCTGCCAAGTCACAGCCCTGCCTGGGGCAGGGTTATGGCACCTAATGAATGCCAGCGTGGGCTTTGTTCCCTCAGGGGTGGGGTTCAGCTTGCTGGAGGATTGTTTAATCACCCAGCTCTGCCCCAGCACCCAGCTGGCTGGGGAAGTCCAGAGCTGCCAAGGGTTCCTGCCACTCATGGGTGCTCCAGGCACACTCCCAGCCAGGGGACAGGGCCCAGGGCTCACTCACACCAGCAGCCAGGACATGAAAGATCCTTGTCCAAATCCTACCTCAAACAGCTTTCTCCTGTGACTTGAGCCAAGTCCTTCAGCTTCCCCCTGCCTCAGTTTCCCCTTTGCAGGGTTAACTCTGCCCTCAGCTGCTCTGAAGCACAAGGTGGAGGATTTCCAAGCTTGTTTCAGCCAGGGGAGCCCCTGGTTGTCTTCACTTCTCCTCCACATGCTGTTAAACCTGGGCTCTGGGGCTAAGAGCCCCAGGACTGCCCTTTTGGGCTGGAAAGCTCATCTGCTCCCCAGTATTTAGTACATATTACTGTGCACAGCCTCTGGACCCCAATGATTTTCTCCCCTCCTGCCACCACCCCACAGGCCAGGGCTCCTTGATCTGGTGTCCCCCTTCCTGCTGGAGATGTAAACCCAGTTTTTGGGTTGATTTTGGACTGAGGGCCACAAGCCAGGCTGTCTCAGCTGGGCAGAGCAGGGAGCCTGTGGCTGGGGAGCAGCACATGGGGTTAGATGAGGCTGCAGCAGAGGGACCCTACAGGAGGGATGCTGCCAAGCCCAAGGCTGCCCTGGGGTCTGCCACCACATTTTGCCACCATGCCATTGTTGGCAGTGGTGGCTTTGCCCAGGAGGTCCCCACAGGTGGGTACTTGTCCTGTACTCACCTGTACCCCTTGGCCCAGCCTGGGGGGGTCTGCCTCAGACTCAGAGTGTCCTATGGTCCCTGTGGTCTCCATCACTCCAAGATTGAAACATGTGCCTGGGGATGGAGGACCCTTCTCCAACCTCCACTCTTGGCCACCCCTCATGCAGGGCTGGATTGGAGCAGGGCCATCCCTTTTCCCTGGGCAGGGGCAAAAAATCCCCTGGGCACCAGTGGTGATTAACAGAGGGAGTTATCACCACCCAAACATGCTGGGAGCAGGCAGCCTCCCTCTGGAGCTTAGAATAGAATAGAATAGAGTAGAGTAGAGTAGAGTAGAGTAGAGTAGAGTAGAGTAGAGTAGAGTAGAATAAACCAGGTTGGAAGAGACCTTCAAGATCATTGTGTACAACCTATCACCCAACACCACCTAATCAACTAAACCATGCAACCAAGCACCCTATCAAGTCTCCTCCTGAACACCTCCAGTGATGGTGACTCCACCACCTCCCTGGGCAGCACATCCCAATGGGCAGTCACTCTCTCTGTGTAAAACTTCCTCCTGACCTTCAGCCTAAACCTCCCCTGGCGTAGCCTGGGACTGAGCTGAGGGGAGATGTCCCTCCCTGTTTTGGTATTCCCAGCACTGCTCTTGTGGCTGGACACAGGGTTTGGTGTCAGGAGAGAGGTTGGGAGGGGCTCTTTGGGGAGATGCAGGAGCAGAAGCACAGGCTGAGGATGCTGCAGCTTGAGCCCCTTCAGATAGTGGCCCTGTGAGTGCCCAGCAGCACTTCCCAGGCTCAGGACTCTCTCTGGCCCTGAGCAGGTTAACAAGAGCCCAGCACAGCCTAAACTAAGACAGTCTTTGGGTTTTAGCCCTGTCTCTCTCTCTCTACTTTTTTCAATTTTTTTGAGGGTTTGTTTTTCTAGCCATAAACCCTAACAAACCAAAGGACTGAAGCTGCATTTTTCCCCTGCTGTGAAAGCAGCTGAGCTGATCCTGAAGACTCAGGCATTAAAAGAAAACCCACCCAAAACTGAAATGACAAACTTCCAGCATGTGAAATACAAACTGGGGAGCCTGGGAACCACCAGAGCTGCAGCCCCCAGAGAGGTCAAGAGATGCACTCCAAGTACCCCAGACGCCTGTGGCTGAGCATCACCCTGCCCTGGCTGGAGACAATTACTCAGTCCCCCCCAGTCTGCCCTCCCAGTAACCTCCTCCCCCAGCCACACTCTTTGTTTTCCTCCCTTCTGCCAATTTGACCAAGAATGTGCACAGGGAAAGCTGGATTAAAATAGTTCAGTTAAAACCATCCTTAAAGCCTCTCCCTGGCTCTTTCTGCTTGACTCAGTGATAAGGATTTGGGCTTTTTCTGGCTGATCTCCTGCCCACACCGTCCTGGGGCTGTGTCTCTGCTCTGAGCCTCTCCCTGTCTGCCAGCAGCTGCCCTACACTGAACTCAGCTGAGCACAGGCAGGAAGGCAGAGGAGCAGGGAAATCACCTGCGCAGCCCCAAACTGGATCTCAAAGGTCTCTTTCAACCTGGTCTATTCTATTCTATTCTATTCTATTCTATTCTATTCTATTCTATTCTATTCTATTCTATTCTATTCTATTCTATTCTATTCTATTCTATTCTATTCTATTCTATCCCATCCCATCCCATCCCATCCCATCCCATCCCATCCCATCCCATCCCATCCCATCCCATCCCATTCAAAGGAACAAGCAAGCAAAGTGATTTTATGTGCCCCATGTATCAGTGGGGAGCTTTCAGTGGCCTGGGAGGAAAGGGGCCGCAGATCACTTGAAATAGTTCAGCTATTCCACATCTCTAACAATTTAATGGCAGCACCACTCCAGTCTTGCCTCCTTTTTCCTCAGCAATGCAACCAAAGTACTTCATAGCAAGGCAAACAGCCTGACCCGCTTTGGAGTTCCACCACTGGAAGATCCTGAGCAGAACTGCATCAACAAAACCGTTGTACCATCAGCAACCTCCTCCAGGGCTTGTCCCATGTCCTGTGCTGGTGACAGCTGCATCCAGCAGCAGATCAGAGCCTCAGGCTCTTCCTGGGAATTCAACAAACCCTGAGATTCTTTAGCCAGAACAGTGTTGCCCCAAAACCCCCTCGAGTAGGGGCCTGGAAAACAATGAGGCCGATTTATAGCTGAGGAGCTGGGAAGACCTCAGGTTGTGCAGCTACAGGATTTGCTTTGAGCCCTGGGAACACACCTGGGGAGGAGGTAATGCTGCTCTGGGCTTCTCCAGAGCCCTGGGAGCACACTTGGGGAGGAGGTAACGCTGCTCTGGGCTTCTCCAGAGCCCTGGGAGCACACCTGGGGAGGAGGTAACGCTGCTCTGGGCTTCTCCTGGCTTCAGACGTGGGAAAACTTTCCCATACACAAACTGCATTTATCCTGCAGCTCCCTGTTGCCAGAAGTCAGAGTGTTTCATGGAAAGCACCAAAATAACATGAAGAATAAAATATCGGGAGACAGCAGCACTGACATCTAAACCGCCCTGGACCCAGGGTCCACCTGCCCTGCGCACTCCCCTCGGTGCGCTTTCTGTTTGTGAAGGACAGAACGCAGGTCACACCCCAGGGCTTCCGTTACACACCAGTGCCCAGACAAACACAGCGTAGGTAGAAAACACAGCCCTGCCTCACCCAGGATGAGAGTGACCCCCCCCCAGACCATGGCTTGACCCTAGAACGTCTCTGAAAAACTCTGGCCCCGACCCAGCCGAAGCCCAAGCAGCACTTTGAAACCGCAGCAAGGTTCCAGGCTGCCAGCCCCGTTCCGAGCGCTTTCCCCAGGAAATCGCAAAGCCTGGGAACGCAGAAACTCCTGGAAGAAGCAGCAGAGTGGCTTAACTGACCCCGCTTGAAGCAAGCAACAGCGCTACAGGCTCTAAACCTACCCCAGGCGCCGGCCGCGCAGAGCGTCAGGATCGCGACCGCCGCGCAGAGCCTTCCCATCTTCTCCGGCCAGCCCCGAGCCGTGCGGGGCTGCTAGGACCGGCCCCTCGGTGAGCGGTGGAGGGCAGCGCCGGGGCAGCTGGAGGTTTTGAGCAGCCCAGGAGATGAATCATGAGCCGGGGTGTATGACACAGGGTGAGCGGGGCCGGCCAGAGGAAACTGCAGCTCGTCATTCAGTTGGGAGGCAGGGAGTGCCCCCACCCGCTCTGCAGCCGGCTCCTCATGGGTTTTTTTTTTTTTTTGCTCTCTCAGCTCAGAGCGGGACCTAATAAACCTTGGCAGCGAGTACTCGGCACTAGTGACCTATAGCCCCCGGCTAACAGGCTCTTTCCCATAGGCTCTTCCACTTGGGTTTAATTCCTGGCAGGATCTTGCTCACTCCCTCTTTTATTAACTCTTGCCTGAAAGGCAGCCTGGGCTCTAAAACCCAGTCTGAGCTGCCTGGGCTCTAAAACCCAGCCTGAGCTGCCTCTGAGGGCAAGGATTTAAGGAGAAAGAGAGCAAATACAAACTGCTATGGAAACATGAGGCAATTGAAACGGAAACTGTACAATCACAGACTCATTTCAGGTGGAGAAGTCCTCCAAGATCATCAAGTTCAACCCTCAACCCACGACCATTAAGCCAAAGAATCATAGAATCAATAAGGTTGGAAAGGACCTCAAAGATCATCAAGTCCAACCTGTCACCTAACACCTCCTGACTGCTAAACCACATCCAATCCCCTCTTGAACACCTCCAGGGACGGTGACTCCACCACCTGCCTGGGCAGCACATTCCAATGACCAATTACTCTCAGTGAAGATCTTTCTCCTGACCTCCAGCCTAAACCTCCCCTGGCACAGCTTGAGACTGTGTCCTCTTGTTCTGGTGCTGGGTGCCTGGGAGAAGAGACCAACCCCCTCCTGGCTACAACCTCCCTTCAGGGAGTTGTAGAGAGCAAGAAGGTCTCCCCAAGCCTCCTCTTCTCCAGGCTAAGCAACCCAAGCTCCATGTCCCAAAGTGTGCTGTGTCCACACACTTCTTGAACACCTCCAGGGACTCCACCACCTCCCTGGGCAGCTTGAACATGAAAATGAATGAAGGAAAAAAAAACCAAAAGGAAAATTCAAATTGGAATTTGGGATGATAGGAAAAAAAAAAGGTTCTTCACTGAAAGGGTCATAGGGCACTGGCCCAGGCTGCCCAGGGAGGTGGTGGAGTCCCCATCCCTGGAGGTGTTAGAAGAGGTTTGGGTGAGGAGCTCAGGGACATGGTCTAACAGGGGGTGTTAGGTTATGGTTGGACTGGATGATCTTAAAGTCTTTTCCAAGCAGGTGATTCCATGGAAGTGTGGGTTCTCAGGGCACTGGGAATATCCCTGCTGCAACAGCTGGCAGCTGAGTGAGACCCAGCCAAGAGCTGGGCCTGGTGAAACCAGCAGTGCGGGTTTAAACCTGGACATCACAAAGGGAGTGAAGTGCAGCAGTGGGTCAGGTAATGTGGGTTTTCTTCTCACCTGTGTTGGTTTCAACCCCTCTGTGTCCTCAGAAATTGCTCTTGTACTGAGCAAATGCAAGGATCTGGATCTACACAGGCCCTGTCCCAGCTGGAATGCTAGGGCTGCTTGTGGGTGCCCCCTGAGGGGGCTTTATAAACCCCTCCTTGCCCTGCGATCCCGAGGTCCTGCTCAGACCCAGGGAAACTGAGGCACTCAAAGTACAGGCTGGGGGACAAAAGGGAGAGAAGGGCTCTGTCCCACTTGGTGTCAGGGGTTGGGGACAGTAGTGACACAACCCTGGGTCAAGGCTTTCCAGCAGACAGGGAAGCCAGACAGCAGGAAGGGAGCGGGTGTGGGTGTGGAGAGCTGCAGGCGCTGTCTGGCGGCGCCGGATGCTGCGGGGTGAGGATTTGCAAGGTGCTGAACCACAGCCTCACACTGGGGGGCATGGGTGGGGACAAGAGCTCCTGCCCCAGGGTAAGATGGAGATCACAGCATCACAGAATGGTTTGGGTTGGAAAGGACTTCCAGAGGTCATCTTGTCCAGCTCCCCTGTAGTAAGCAGGGACATCTCCAGCTAGGACTGATTGCTCAGAGCCCCAGAGCCTCACCTTGAACATCTCCAGGGACTCTGCCTCATGAGCTGGGACTTTTGTTGGCTTTCAAGGAAGTTCTGATACTTCTTTGCTTCCCCACTCAGCCCCACAGTCTCTGTGGGTGTCCTCTCATGGTCTTGTGGGAGGGCTCAGTGTTGGGATCATTTTTCACCTGGGATCAAACACCTTCCCCAAGAGTTGTTAATGAGGATTTGATAAAGGAGGTTAGGAGAAGTCCATCGATCCTCATGCAGTGTCAAAAAGGGCTGCACCTTGGCTGGGTTGTAGAGAGGTGGGAGTTTTTCTCTTCTCCTCAGTATCAAGTGATAGGATGAGAGGAAATGGCCTGAAACTGTGCCAGGGAAGGGTTAGGTTGGAGATTAGGAAAAATTTCTTTGCTGTAAGAGTGGTCAGGGATGGGAAGAGGCTGCCCAGGGAGGTGGTGGAGTCCCCAGCCCTGGAGGAGGTCAAAAAATGTGTGGCCATGGCACTTGGGCTCAGGCTAGCAAGAGGCTGCTGGCTCCAGAAGGACACAACCCTGCCCTGAAATTCCTTGCCCAGCATAAACTGGGACACTCCATCTTGGGGAAAAAACTCTGAAGAAGAAAGGAAAAGTCCCCAAATGACATAATTGACCTGCCTGCAGGATTCTGGGCTCTCATCTTGCCTGAGAGTGAGGATGGTGTGGACTTAATGTGTGCAAGGCAGTGCTGCTTGTCCTGAGAACATCCTGTGGTGTTACCTCTGGGAACTGTGTAAGAGGTGGATGGATGAGGAATGGATGAAGGCAAGGAGCAGGCAGGGAGGTGTTTGAGAGCCGAGCAGCCCCATGGCCCTGGCTGCCCCACCACTGCAGGCTGTGACCCAGGAGCCAGGGGTGCAGCAGCCCAAATCCACACTCGGGTGCATGGGGAGAGGAGAGGCTGGAGCTGGAGCCACCAGAGGGAGCAGAAACTCCTTCAGACTGTGAGTGAGCCGGGCAGAGGAGCTCCCAGCCGGACTGGGGATGCTCTGCTTTCTCGTGGGCATTTTCCCTGGCCCTCAGGTTAAGCAGGAGCAGATGATCTTGCTCAGTCAAGATCCCTCTGCAAGCGCCTCTGCTGCACACTGCCCTCGCAGATCGGGCAGCCCTCCAGGGAGAGAGACTCCAGGTGCAAAGCAGGGAGGAAAAAGCAACAAGTAAACCCCAAAGCAAGCAGGTTTTGAGCCCCTGCAGTGACAGCAGCAGAAGAGGGACAGGGGGCTGGGGCTGCCTAAAAGGGCAATCAGTTGGCATTCTCTCTGCCAAGCCAGCTCCATGCTCAGCCAACCCCACACCTCTGCCTTAGCTGGCCTTGAGCAATTCTCATTTTAGGGTTCTTAAAATGCCCCTTGGGGGCTGGGCACAGGAAGCCAGCCAGGATGGACACAGATGAATCACAACAAGCTCCTCGACATCGTGGCTTGGGGCTGACCTGCTGCTCGGGGCTGACCTGCTGCTCAGTGCCACCCTGACATGGCTCCAGGCAAACAGCAAGGGACCAGGGCACTTCTGTGGGCACAGCTCTGGGGCAGGTAGGGTCAGGATGGAGCTGGGCAGGGTCAGGACTGAGCCAGGCAGCGCTGGACCCCCCGACTCATGGTGTCACTTCGGGAGCTTAGGCTGACACAGGGAGAGGAACGTGGATGGAACTTCCCCTGGGATCGCCTGCTGGGGCTGGGGGGGCCTGGGTGAGAGGCTCTGCCGTGCTGCAGTGATGCTGCTGCAGGACCCAGAGCTGGGAACAGGGCAGAGCAGGGGTGCTGGGCACAGACTGGGGTGCAGCATTGCAATGCTCCTCTTCAAAGGGTCTAAAAGAGTGGGGGGTGGGGGGGTGGGGGAGAGGGAGGCAAAGGTACTCAGGGAGGAAACCCTCAGCTGGAGGAAGATCAGGATGCAGAGAGGAGGCTGGATCCATCTCTCCTCTGGAGGCACAGGACAAGCATCACTGAGCAGAGCTGGGGGTGGACTGGGCTGGATTGGACCTTCTGCAAGGAGTGGGTGGCACAGAGCAGCAGCCAGGGATCGGCAAGAGCAGCACTGACCTGAGGCCCAGGGCAGCCTTCGCTGGAGGAGGACAGGGACCTGCCGGGGGTCCAGGATGAACACAAACCATGGGGGCAGCTTCGGGGGGCAGGTTGGGGGGCTGGGGGGAAGGATGGGTTAGGTGCTGCTCTGCAGAGCCTTAGGGATCAGACCCCAGCTGGGGGTGGCGCGGGGGTGGGTGCAGGCACCCATGGCAGGTCAGAGAGGGGGTGCAGAGGCACGGGGAAGGGGTGGGCAGCCTGGGTGAGGGTGGAGGGGGAGGAAGGCGGTCCTGGGGGGAGCCTGGAAGGGGGTGGAGTTGCTGTTTTTTCTTTGAACACGGTGAAGACTTTAGCTTGGAACTTGCATTTGTGGAGCTCCCAGCCGGCAGGAACCAGCTCTCCCTCCTGTCCCCGGGAGTGGGCATCACTCCGCTGCCCTGTGCTTCGGGGTGGCAGCTTTGGGGCAGAGGCAGGGCCAGGAGGCATGGGGGGACCTTCGGCTGCTTTCCTGTCCCCTGTGCCCCCTTCGCCTTTTCTCTCTCTCTCTCCTTGCTCGCCTGGGGGCTTGTGCTAACGCCGTCTGTGCCGGGAGGGACCCCGGAGCCAGCCAGCCCCGGGCTCCACAGTTGGCTTCCACCTGCTCACAGCCTCCAGAAGTTTGCTCTCCATCCCAGGCGCTGGGAGAAGAAAGGCAGGAGGTGGCTCGGAGGTGCCGAGCCCTGGCATGTGAGGGGTAGTCAGGGGCACAAGAAGCTTCCTTCCTGCCTTCCCCAGAGCCCTGGGATCGTGCAGAGACCATGAACGAGTCCTTTTTCAACCAGACTCTCCTAGAGCAGGGAGCTTACCCCAACAGGACCCAGGGCTTGGGGGTGCTCATGGCCTGCTGCAACGGGACCGGCTCGGTGCTGGCGACCGACGGCGGCTCCTCGGTCCTGGCACCCGATGAGAGGAGCCTCTACATCACCAGGGTGGTGCAGATTGCTGTCCTCTGCGTCCTCTCCTTGACTGTCCTCTTTGGCATCTTCTTTTTGGGCTGCAACTTGCTGATCAAGTCGGAGAGTATGATTAACTTCCTGGTGAAGGACCGAAGACCTTCCAAGGATGTGGGAGCTGCAATCATGGGACTCTACTGAAGCCTCCAGGCTTCTGTAGGCAAGTGAACTGTCTGCACCTGCTGCCAAGAGGCACATTTGGGGCAGCTCTGTGTGTGTATGTGTGTGTGTGTGTGTGTGTGAGTGATAAGGGGAGGGCAGGGTAGGGGGTCTTTTAATCTGTCTGTGTCCGTGGGGAAGCCAACCTGTCCTTCCCAGCCACTCAGCTGTCGTGGGGCCATCTCCCCAGAGTTGTATGGAGCACAATAAATGGCCAGCATCGTGTTGCATGCAGAAATGGCTTAAGTTTTGCATGAAACTTGCAGAAACAGTGATAATGTGCAGCTCTGGTCTCTTCTCTGTTTCCTTGGATACTGCTACCTGGGATTTAGGGCTGAAAAACCCAAACCTATAACCACAAACCAAACCAAACCACCCCCACCACCAACAAAAAGGTAAATAACTGCCCAGGAAAGGCAAATTGGCAAATCCAACCCCCAAACTAAAGGGAAAGCAAAATGCATGGCATGGAGCACATCTCCACCTCTCTGGCCTCTGGGGTGGGGAGCAGGGGAAGGGAAGTGCTGTGTGGGGTCGTACACCGAAGTCTCTGTGCTACACAATATGTCTGTTTGTATCTGGGACCTCCAGCATGCAGCTTCTGGCAGTTTTGGGAGGGGACAGCTTCCCCCGAGCTCTCCTGGCCAATCCATTGGTCCTTTCCTTCTTTCCCACTGTGCTGAAGGGAGAAAAGAACCCCGAGAAGTGCAAACCCCCACCCCCTTCCCCAAAGCATGCCTGGTTTTGTAGCCAGGAGCCTTTCCCCCCAAGTGCTCTGTTGTTACAGTCCTCGAGGTTTTTGTAGTCCTTTTGTAAACTGCTGAACACTAAGGAAAAAAACAAACAACAAACCAAACAAAGACCCTGGTTCAAGAGACTTCTGTGTTGTCTTAATTTTCTTTCCCTGCATGTATCACAGTAACACCAAGGTTGGAAGAGACCTCAAAGATCATAGTATCACAGTATCACAGTATCAGTCAGGGTTGGAAGGGACCACAAGGATCATCCAGTTCCAACCCCCCTGTCATGGGCAGGGACACCCCACACTAGATCAGCCTGGCCAGAGCCTCAGCCAGCCTGGGCTTAAACACCTCCAGGGCTGGGGCCTCAACCACCTCCCTGGACAACCCATTCCAGGGCTTCACCACTCTCATGGGGAAGAACTTCCTCCTCCCCTCCAGCCTGAATCTTCCCACCTCCAGCTTCATTCCATTCCCCCTAGTCCTATCACTACCTGAGATCCTGAGTAGTCCCTCCCCAGCCTTCCTGTAGTCCCCTTCAGATACTGGAAGGCCACAATGAGGTCACCTGGGAGCCTTCTCTTCTGCAGACTGAACAGCCCCAACTCCTTCAGTCTGTCCTCACAGGAGAGGTGCTCCAGCCCTCTGCTCATCCTCCTGGCCCTGCTCTGGACACCTTCCAGCACCTCCAGATCCCTCTTGTCATAGGGGCTCCAGAACTGGAGGCAGTACTCCAGGTGGGGTCTCCCCAGAGCTGAGCAGAGGGGGAGAATCACCTCCCTTGCCCTCTGGCCACACTTCTCCTGCTGCAGCCCAGGCTCTGGTTGGCTTTCTGGGCTGCAAGTGCACACTGAGAGCTCCTGTTGAGCTTCTCCTCCCCCAGCACACCCAAGTCTCTCTCATCAGGGCTGCTTTCCAGCCAGTCCCTCCCCAGCCTGGATTTGTGTCTGGGGTTGCCTTGACCCTGATGCAGGACCCTGCCCTTGGTCTTGTTGAACTTCATGAGGTTGGCTTGTGCCCACCTCTCCAGCCTGTCAAGGTCCCTCTGGATGGCCTCCCTTCCCTCCAGCCTGTCTGCTGCACCACACAGCTTGGTGTCATCAGCAACCCTGCTGAGGCTGCACTCAGTGCCACTGTCCATGGCACCCACAGAGATGTTGAACAAGCCTGGTCCCAGGACTGATCCCTGAGGGACTCTGCTTGTCCCTGGCCTCCCCTGGGACATGGACCCATGGACAGCCATTCTTTGGGTGCAGCAGCAAATAGATTGATCAGGGGCTGGGAATTTCAGGTGTATGTGCAGGGAGGACCTGCACAGCTCCGGAGCAAAGCTGCTCGGAGCGCCTCTTGCCAAGCAAGATTTCCAGCCTCTGAGTTCCTATCTCCCAGCTCCTCTGATCCTGATGAGCTGTCAAAGCTAAATTATGTGAGAGGAGGAGGACTCCTGACCCGTGTTCTGTGATGAAATTGCAGCTCTGCCTGTGGGTGGGAGATGGAAATAATTTGAGTTTTGTTGCGCCAACAGTATTCCTGCTGGGTGCACCTCGGCGGTGGGAAAAGCAAGCCAGGATGCGGGAGGAGCCAGGCTGCTTGGAGGTAAATCCAGAAGAGCAGCTCTCTGCCTTGCCCTGAAGGATTAGAGGACGTGTTGGAATGAAGCAATATTTGCTGAGCACCTTCTGCAGGGCTCCCAGGGGGTGCTGCCAGACTAAACCCCATGCTGAGCAGGACTGGCAGCGCTGTCACTGGTGGCTTCCACTCAGCTGCTGCCTGTGACACCTTAAGAGGTGAAGGGCAGCGTGGCAGCAGGACCAGAATTTGGCATTCAGAGTTCTGAGCTGTCCTGTTGGTGCCAGTGAAATGGCCAAACAGGCAGGGCTTGGAATTTTATAAGCAGCTCGTGGGTCTGCAGACCTGAGCAGCCCTTCTCAGCGTGGAGGCTTTGCTGCCTTGCCTGTGAAAGCAGCTTCACAGCGTGGAAGGGCATCGTGGTCCCTGCCACTGACCTTGTTGCACATGAGTGCACACTGCTCCCACGGTGGGAGCACAGCCTGAGATGCAAATAACCCCACTGCACACAGTGATCCAGCTCTGCACCCACTTAGGAGTTGACTCCATGCATCACCTGACTGTGTAATGGTCAGGCATTGGCACAGGCTGCTCAGGGAGGTGGTGGAGTCACCATCCCTGGAGGTGTTCAAAGAGCATGTGTCCATGGCACTTGGGGTTTGTGGCCATGGTGGTGTGGAGCTGATGGTTGGACTCAAGGATCTTAAAGGTCTTTACCAACCAAATGATTCTATGGTCTTCAGGTCCCTGTGCAACCAGAAGACAGCTCAGACATGCTCCCTGGACTCCCATCCAGCTCCTGCTTTGAGCTGGCATTTGCTCCCCCTTGCCAGTCCATTCACTAGCCGTGAGCTGTGAGGATTCAGAGGTGATGGAAGAAGCCTTCCAGTGGCAGCAAGGCACAGGAAGAGCTGCTAATCCAAAGAAAACATCAAAACCACCTTCACTCCAACCTGCAGCAGCGCCCCGAGTGAGGGAGCTGGCCAAATGATCTCAGCTGTTCCCAGGGGCTGCCAGAGCTGGTGTGTGTTGATGAGTCCTGCTGCCCCAAGGGGGAAATAGAATCATAGAATCAGTCAGGGTTGGAAGGGACCACAAGGATCATCCAGTTCCAACCCCCCTGCCATGGGCAGGGACACCCCACACTAGATCAGCCTGGCCAGAGCCTCAGCCAGCCTGGGCTTAAACACCTCCCAGGGCTGGGGCCTCAACCACCTCCCTGGACAACCCATTCCAGGGTTTCACCACTCTCATGGGGAAGAACTTCCTCCTCACCTCCAGCCTGAATCTCCCCACCTCCAGCTTCATTCCATTCCCCCTAGGCCTATCACTCCCTGAGATCCTGAGCAGTCCCTCCCCAGCCTTCCTGTAGACCCCCTTCAGATACTGGAAGGCCACAATGAGGTCACCTGGGAGCCTTCTCTTCTGCAGACTGAACAGCCCCAACTCCTTCAGTCTGTCCTCACAGGAGAGGTGCTCCAGCCCTCTGCTCATCCTCCTGGCCCTGCTCTGGACACCTTCCAGCACCTCCAGATCCCTCTAGTCATAGGGGCTCCAGAACTGGAGGCAGTGCTCCAGAACTGGAGGCAGTACTCCAGGTGGGGTCTCCCCAGAGCTGAGCAGAGGGGGAGAATCACCTCCCTTGTCCTCTGGCCACACTTCTCTTGATTCTCTTGATTTTGATTTATTCACGGAATCACCAAGGTTGGAAGACACCTCAGAGGTCATCAAGTTCTGTCACCCAATACCTCCTGACAACTAAACCATGGCTCCAAGTGCCTCATCCAGGCTCTTCCTAAACACCTTCAGGGATGGGGACTCCACCTCCTCCCTGGGCAGCACATTCCACTGGCTAACAACTCTCTCTGGGAAGAACTTTCTCCTCACCTCCAGCCTAAACCTCCCCTGGCACAGCTTGAGACTGTGTCCTCTTGTTGTGGTGCTGGGTGCCTGGCAGAAGAGACCAACCCCCACCTGGCTACAACCTCCCTTCAGGGAGTTGGAGAGAGCAAGTAGGTCTCCCCTGAGCCTCCTCCTCTCCAGGCTAAGCAACCCCAGCTCCCTCAGCCTCTCCTCACAGGTATGTGCCCCAGACCCCTCCCCAGCTTTCTTGCCCTTCTCTGGACACCTTCCAGCATCTCAACATCTTTCCTGAGCTGAGGAGCCCAGAACTGGACACAGGACTCAAGGTGTGGCCTAAGCAGTGCTGAGCACAGGGCACAAGGACTTCCCTGCTCCTGCTGGCCACACTCTGCCTGATGCAGGCCAGGATGCCATTGGCCACCTGGGCACACTGCTGGCTCATGTTCATCTGCTGTCCACCACTACCCCCAGGTCCCTTTCTGCCTGGCTGCTCTCAGCCTCTCTGACCCCAGCCTGTAGCACTGCATGGGGCTGTTGTGGCCAATGTGCAGAACCTGGCACTTGGATGTCTTCAATTTCATGCCCTTGGATGTCCCTGCTGACTGCAGAGGGGATTGGACTGGATGAGCTTTGGAGACCCCTCCCAACCCAGAGCATTCTCTATAGTCCCAAGCAATGCCCAGCTCCTCCTCCCTCCCCTGGCAGCCTTGGCTGAGGGCAAGGAAAGAGTTAAAAGAGATGAGACAGACGAAGAGATGAGGGTGGAGGGAGGATCCCAACCTGAGCCCAGCACCAGACGTAGGGGAGCTGGAGGAGCTCCTGCACCAACCACACACACCGTATTTAATAATTCCTGAGAATTGCCATGGTAATGAGGAGCAGAGTCAGGTTGTTATGGCAACAGACTTTTCTTTTCTTGCTTTTTTTTCCCTAGGCAGGGAGGCATTACCCAGGTTGTAACCTCAATCCAGACTGGATACAGTGTTGAGAGCCCCCCCCCCCCCTAAAATAATCACAGAATCACCATGGTTGGAAGAGACCTCAAAGATCACCAAGTCCAACCTGTCACCATAGACCTCATGGCTAAACCATGGCACCAAGTGCCACATCCAGTCCCCTCTTGAACACCTCCAGGGATGGGGACTCCACCACCTCCCTGGGCAGCACATTCCAACGGCTAACAACTCTCTCTGGGAAGAACTTCCTCCTCACCTCCAGCCTAAACCTCCCCTGGCACAGCTTGAGACTGTGTCCTCTTGTTGTGGTGCTGGTTGCCTGGCAGAAGAGACCAAACCCCAGCTGGCTACAACCTCCCTTCAGGGAGTTGGAGAGAGCAAGAAGGTCTCCCCTGACCCTCCTCTTCTCCAGGCTAAGCAACCCCAGCTCCCTCAGCCTCTCCTGCCTCTTGTCTGGCAGTTCTGGGTTTGTTCTGTAGGTGGGTGGAGGGAGCCAGGTTCTTCCAGGCACAGGCTTCCCTGGAGAGCCTGGGGAAGGGCTGGAGTGGATCTCTGCAGGTCTGAGTGCTGATGGGGATTAGGGGCTGGACTTCTCTTATGGGTGAATCTAGGATGCTCCACCACCACTTGGTTTCCCTGCCAGACCTCTAGCCTGACTTCAGGCATGTCCCCAGCTGGCTGTGGAAGGGAAGGACAAGTGCCTCCCTCCAAGTGTATGTGCACAAGAGAGCAGTCATGGGAAAGCCCTCATCCCACTGAGCCCACAGAAGACAAGAGATCAGCCAGGGACCAGCTCTCATTTCCTTGATCCCACAGAAGGATCCCACAGGAGAGCAGCCAGGGACCAGCCCTCATCCCCCTGAGCCCTGCTGTTACCCAAACGATGAAGGTCCCACAGCTGGTCTCCAAGATGAGGCAGGCAATGTGGGGGCTGGTAGAGAGGTAACAAACCACTCACCCTGCAGCCCCATGACTGACCTAAGAAGCAAACAAGAAGAGGTTTCCTGAGCTCTGGCCAGTTCTCCAGGCTGCTGTGCTCCCATCAATTAAGAATGGAAACTAGCCGGGTCTCCCTCCTGCCCTTCCACTTCCCTCTCCCCTCCTGAGCCATCCCCTCCAGCAAGTGTGTCAGGTTCCTCCAGCTGATTCTCACATTGAATTTTAATCTAGTGCTGGTTAAATCAGCAGTGTGGGGAGCCCGTTTTGTGCTCAGGAAGCCGAGGCACTGCACGCAGGGCTTCACTTAGCAGAGAGATGGCTTGCAACACGCAGGGCAATTACTCAGGAGCAGCTCTCCATAAATCCCCACCGCAGCCCAGCGTGGTTCCCTGCTGTCAGCCGTGAGAGAGCCATTAGCCTCCAGATGAAGCCTCTGTAGTCCATTAGCTCTGCTAGGAAGGGACAAATTGATGCCACGAGAGTCAGGTGCTCAAGGGAGAACTGCAGCCAAACTCTGTCAGCATTTGAGAGCCAGCATCGCCTCACAGCTTCAGAGGCTTTGCCTGCCAGTTTCTCTGAAGTGGAAATGTTTCCCAGTCCCTGTGTCTGCCCAGTTTCTCTCTATCCCAGTTCCTGTATGTTCCCAGTTCCTGTGTCTTCCAGTCTCTGTCTCCCCAGCCTCTGTGTCTTCCTAGTTCCTGTGTCTTTCCAATTGCTATGTCCTTCCAGTTTCTATATTCCTATTTCCTCTGCCTTCCCAGCCTCTGCCTTTCCAGCCTCTGTCTTTCCATTCTCTCTGTCTTTCCAATTGCTGTGTCCTCCCAGCCTCTGTCTTCCCACCTCTGTTTCTTCCAGTCTCTCTCTTCCCAGTATTTCTGTCTTTCCAATTGCTGTCCTTCCAGTTTCTGTGTCTTCCCAGTTTTTCTGTCTTCCCAGCCTCTGTCTTCCAATTACTGTGTCCTTCCAGTTTCTCTCTTCCCAGCCTCTGTGTCTTCCCAGCCTCTGTGTTTCCCCAGTTTGTGTCTTCCCATTTTCTCTGTCTTTCCATTCTCTCTGCCTTCCCATGCTCTGTGTCTTCCTAGCTGCTTTGCTGCTGTGGTTGCTGCTGGCATTTCCAGAGAAGCAGAGCATGGTTTGGGTTGGAAGGGACCCTAGGGATTGTCCAGTTCCATGGGCACCTTCCACTAGTCCAGGCTGCTGGAGGCACTGCCCAAGCAACCACAAAGACTCCATTATTTCACAGGTTGTATTACCTGAGACCTGATAAATCAGTCCTCTCAGGACAGAGGGTCACAGGCAGAAGTATTTCACCCCCAGGGCAGCATTGAGGGAAGCCACACAAAGGAGACCTTTCAGACAATGAATGATCAGGTGGTATCCAAACCCAGACCACACTGGTGTGACACAGCACTGCTCAGATCAATGTTGAAAGGTGGGATGTTTAATCTCATGTATTTAGGGTTTGTTCATATGCCATTTATCCATCCACAGTCAGTTCTGGCCTGGAATTCCTCACCCCCCCTACCCTGCCCTAGCCCCATGCTTGAGCCTGCCTGCAGTTGGTAGCCTGGCACAGGGCTTGCTCCTCACAGGGGTGCAGAGAGCACCTGGCACCCACCACCAACCCAAACCTGGGGCACAGAAAGCTCCTCACTTCCAAACAACTATCTGCTCTGCCCTGGCTCTTTGCCAGCTGTCAGGGCATGAGGCTGCCCAGAGAGGTGGTGGAGGGCTCCATTCCTGGAGACATTCAAGGTCAAACTTGATGGCACCCTGAGCAACCTGATCTTGTTGGAGATGTCCCTGCTGGGTGCAAGGGGGCTGGATAAGAAGACCTTCAAGGGTCCCTTCCAACCTGATGCAGCCTGTGACCCTGTGACCATGTGGGGTCCTCGATGCAAAATATGGGTCCTACAGCCCCATCTGTACCAGGAAAAGGAACAGCTCCAGGAATGTTCCTGGCCACTGGAACTTAGAGCCAGAAAAATGATCAGGGGGTTGGAACTCCTCTGCTACAAGGACAGGCTGAGGGAGCTGGGATTGTTCAGCCTGGAGAAGAGAAGGCTCCAGGGAGATATGAGAGAAGCCTTCCAGTAGCTGAAGGGGGCTACAAAAAGGCTGCAGAGGGACTGTTTGCAAAGGCCTGCAGTGATAGGATGAGAGGCAATGGTTTGACATCAGAGAAGAGGAGACTTAGATTGGATGTGAGGAAAAAATTCTGTAGCATGAGGGTGGTGGAACAATGGAACAGGCTGCCCAGAGAGAAGGTTGAGGCCCCATCCCTGGAGATATTCAAGGTGAGGCTCAACAGAGCTCTGGGCAACCTGATCTAGTGGAGGGTGTCCCTGCTGAGTGCAGGGGGGTTAAGCTGGATGATTGAAGGTGTCCAGAGAAAGGCAACAAGGCTGAGGAGAGGCCTTGAGCACAGCCCTGTGAGGAGAGGCTGAGGGAGCTGGGGTTGCTTAGCCTGGAGAAGAGGAGGCTCAGGGGAGACCTTCTTGCTCTCTCCAACTCCCTGAAGGGAGGTTGTAGCCAGGTGGGGGTTGGTGTCTTCTCCCAGGCAAGCAGCGCCAGAACAGGAGGACACAGTCTCAAGCTGTGCCAGGGGAAGTTTAGGCTGGAGGTGAGGAGAAAGTTCTTCACAGAGAGAGTTGTTAGCCATTGGAATGTGCTGCCCAGGGAGGTGGTAGAGTCCCCATCCCTGGAGGTGTTCAAGAGGGGATTGGATGTGGCACTTGGTGCCATGGTTTAGTCATGAGGTCTGTGGTGACAGGTTGGACTTGGTGATCTTTGAGGTCTCTTCCAACCTTGGTGATTCGGTGATTCTGTGATCTTTGGAGGTCCTTTCCAATCCAAACCACTCTGTGAGTCTGTGATTCATTCCATGACCTTGGTGCCTTGTGAGAATGGATCCTGGTGTGGGTCAGACCTGTGCCAACAGCCTGAGCCTGGGCAGTGGCAAAATGCCAGAGTTCAGAGATCACAGTGCAGTCAAGGACACTGCTTTGGCCTCTGCTGTCTGTGCAAGGTGAGTATCTCAGCTCTGATGTCTTCAGAGCAGTTGTTTGGCTCTCTGAATCCAGCCTGCCTTTCTCAGGTACCACTGAGGGATTGGAAACTCCTGGATTTAGTTCTGGAGAATATCTCTGGGGGGGAGGGGGGGAGAAGAACCCAACAACAACCCAGAGAATACAGAGAGGCACAAAACATCCTCAACAGCCTTGACAGCTGCCTGTTCCCTGGTGCTGGGTACATCTTTGGGTTCACACTTCGTTCTCCCACCGAGATGGCAGAGCCAAGCGATTCCCCCAGCAGTCTGCTCACGTTTGTGCTCCTCTAATTTTAGAACCAGGCAGTTTCTTGGGCTTGTTTGTTCCACCAGCACATGGTTGTGGAAAATTCAGTTAAGAGAAAAGCAGGACGTTGCCAGCAGCCAGGCTGGTTTGGCACATCCCTGAAGACATCACTGTCAACAGGCTGGGAAGCGGTGGGGGCCACTGGCAGCCGTCGAAGGCAGGAGCACATAGCTAAAGTGCCTGTCTCTGCTCTAATGAATGCTGCTCCTCTACACGGATTTAAGGTTGTAAGGACAGCACCAATCCAGCTCCAGGGATGCCTTTGAAGCCCTCATCCTGCCCAGAAGTGAATAGAGGAGGAAGTGAAAAGGATAGGATAGGATAGGATAGGATAGGATAGGATAGGATAGGATAGGATAGGATAGGATAGGATAGGATAGAATAAGCCATGTTGGAAAAGACCTTTGAGATCATCAAGTCCAACCTATCACCCAGCACCATTTAATCAACTAAACCATGGCACCAAGTGCCTCATCCAGGCTCCTCTTAAACACCTCCAGGGATGGGGACTCCACCACCTCCCTGGGCAGCACATTCCAGTGGCCAATCTCTCTTGCTGGGAAGAATTTCTTCCTATCATCCAGCCTGAACCCCCCCGGCACAGCTGGAGACTGTCCTCAGCATGGAAGCCATTGTCACTTTGTTCATTTAAGGCAGATTAATCATTACCCAAGCCCAAATGTCTGTTTAACAACAGATTTTAGCACAGAAGCTGAGAGGGTGGATGGCAGAGTTGGGTCTGTGTGGCAGAGCTGAGTCTGTGTGGCAGACAGAGCTGGGTCTGTGTGGCAGAACTGAGTCTGCATGGCACAGCTGGGTCTGTGTGGCAGAACTGAGTCTGCATGGCACAGCTGGGTCTGTGTGGCAGAGATATCTGGGTCTGTGTGGCACAGCTGGGTCTGTGTGGCAGAACTGAGTCTGCATGGCACAGCTGGGTCTGTGTGGCAGAGATATCTGGGTCTGTGTGGCACAGCTGGGTCTGTATGGCACAGTTGGGTCTGTGTGGCAGAGATAGCTGGGTCTGTGTGGCAGAGCTGAGTCTGTGTGGCAGAGGTAGCTGGGTCTGTGTGGCACAGCTGGGTCTGTGTGGCAGAGGTAGCTGGGTCTGTGTGGCACAGCTGGGTCTGTGTGGCAGAGATAGCTGGGTCTGTGTGGCAGAGATAGCTGGGTCCGTGTGGCACAGCTGAGTCTGTGTGGCATGGAGATATCTGGGTCTGTGTGGCACAGCTGGGTCTGTGTGGCAGAACTGAGTCTGTGTGGCACAGCTGGGTCTGTGTGGCATGGAGAGCTGGGTCTGTGTGGCGCAGCTGAGTCTGTGTGGCACAGCTGGGTCTGTGTGGCATCCCATGGTATTCATCTGGCCATGGCACAGTGCTCTGTGGTGGGAGAACTCTTTAAATCAATCAGCTTTCCTCTTTTTGAGTTACTGAGTCCTGGCTGAAGATTACTTCTCAGGTGCATGTGGCTGTCCTGCCCCAGTGGCAGCCTTTGAAGACCTCACCTCAGCAGATGGATTTCCTCTCCTAGTAAGGAGCTGTGTGATTCAAGGGCACACAGCACCACAAGCCCTTGCCAGATCTGCCTTTGCTTTCCACGTGGGCTCGCTGGCTGCTTGTGATTTATGCAGTACCAGCTGTGCCTCTCTGTGCCTCTGGTGAATGCCACAGCATTTGGCTCTGCTCTGAGTGACTCTAGGGAGGGAGGAAGACAGGATCCATCGTTCCTGTGATGCTCCAGGTCCAAAACAGCGAGGCCATGAGTTTTCACCTTGGTCTAGCTGTGGATGTGACACTGGAAGTGGAAATGACCAAGGCAATAATCAGCAGAGAGCAGGAGAAACACAAAAGGCAGGAGAAACATCTAGCCTATGGCATCAGGCAACTCCAGTGACCTTCCTGGAAGGGGGGCTGGAGCTGCAGAGCTACACAACTCTGCTTCTTCCGCAAATTGCTGCCCTGGTTTCCTCAGTGTGTCTTGCTTGAGGCTGGCACACCAGTGTGGCTGTGAGGATGGATGTTGAGGCTTGTGCAGAGCACTCCACCTTGCAGGAGAGCAAGGTGTGCATGGAAGCAAGCTCAGGGCGCTGTCCCCTTCCTGTGCCAGCTGCCTGGCTGGTGCTGAGTGCTGGTGCTCTGCCCTGGCATGGCTCAAGCTTTCATCCATGTGGGGCTAAGCCCAGAGTTATGTTTTCTGGCAGCTCCCACAAGAGTTCAGAGAAGAGCTACGAGGATGAGCAGAGGGCTGGAGCTGCTCTGCTATGAGGACAGACTGAGGGAGTTGGGGCTGTTCAGTCTGGAGAAGAGAAGGCTCTCAGGAAACCTTCTGGTGACCTTCCAGTATCTGCAAGGGGCTGCAAGAAAGCTGGAGAGGGACTTCTGAGGGTCTCAGGGAGTGATAGGACTGGGGGGGGATGGAGCAAAACTAGAAATGGGGAGATTGAGATTGGCTGTGAGGAAGAAGTTGTTCCCCATGAGGGTGGTGAGAGACTGGCACAGGTTGCCCAGGGAGGTGGTGGAAGCCTCATACCTGGAGGTGTTTGCAGCCAGGCTGGATGTGGCTGTGAGCAACCTGCTGTAGTGTGAGGTGTTCCTGGCCATGGCAGGGGGGTTGGAACTGGCTGAGCCTTGAGGTCCCTTCCAACCCTGACAGTTCTCTGATTCTTTGAAGCGTTCACATCCTGCAAGTTTTTCTCTGCAGCTGTGAGCAGCTCCACGCCCCCCCCAGACCCCTCCAGCAGGGTCCCCAAACACAGGTTTGATGGGACAAGACAGCTGAAGAAGCAGACAAAATGTAATTAGGCTTTAATCAGCTAACTTCTTTCTCTCACATAATTGAAATTGGGACTAATTGGTTGGAATGAATTCCCAGTGCAGCCAGGCAGCCAGCCTGGGGGTGTGTTGTGCCAGCTGCCACACCACTGCACAAGCACCAGCCTGGACACTCAACACTGCTTCCACCTGGTCTGCACCAGTCTGCAGGGCTCTGTTCCTCACCTCCAGAGAGATGTCAAAAGCCCTCAGACCTGTGGGCTGCAGTGAGAGAGGTTTGATGACCCACGCACAGGGCAAGGCTTCTGGGTTTTCATCATACATGCCACAAACTGGGCACCCACTGCATAGAATGGGCTGGGTTGGAAGGGTCCTTAAAGATTCTCCAGTTCCAACCCCACTGCCATGGGCAGGGACACCTCCCACCAGCCCAGGATGCTCAAGGCCTCATCCAGCCTGGCCCTGAACACCTCCAGGGAGGGGACAGCTACATGCTCCCTGGACAGCCTGTGCCAGTGTCTCACCACCCTCACTGGAAAGAAGACTTGAAGGTGTCCAGAGAAGGGCAAGGAGGCTGGGGAGGGGTCTGGAGCACAGCCCTGTGAGGAGAGGCTGAGGGAGCTGGGGTTGCTTAGCCTGGAGAAGAGGAGGCTCAGGGGGGACCTCATTGCTCTCTACAACTCCCTGAAGGTAGGTTGTAGCCAGCTGGGGGTTGGTCTCTTCTCCCAGGCAAGCAGCACCAGAACAAGAGGACACAGTCTCAAGCTGTGCCAGGGGAAGTTTAGGCTGGAGGTGAGGAAGAAGTTCTTCCCAGAGAGAGTTGTTGGTCATTGGAATGTGCTGCCCTGGAGGTGGTGGAGTCCCCATCCCTGGAGGTGTTCAAGAGGGGATTGGATGTGGCAGTTGGAGCCATGGTTTAGTTGTCAGGAGGTCTGTGGTGACAGGTTGGACTTGATGATCTCTGAGGTCTTTTCCAACCTTATTGATTCTATGAATTTATTCCTCATCCCCAGAACACAGAATACAGAATTAACCAGGTTGGAAGAGACCTTTGAGATCATCAAGTCCAACCTGTCACCCAACACCATCTGATCAACTAAACCATGGCATCACACACCCCATCCAGGCTCTTCCTAAACACCTCCAGGGATGGTGCAACTCACAGAATCAATAAGGTTGGAAGAGACATCAAAGATCATCAAGTCCAACCTGTCACCCAAGACCTCATGACTACCAAACCATGGCACCAAGTGCCACATCCAGTCCCCTCTTGAACACCTCCAGGGATGGGGACTCCACCACCTCCCTGTGCAGCACATTCCAATGGATAACAACTCTCTCTGGGAAGAACTTTCTGCTCACCTCCAGCCTAAACCTAAGCCTGGCACAGCTTGTGTCCCCTTGTTCCCCACACTGACCACTGCCTGCTTGCTGTGTGCTACCCCAGCAATGGAGCCAGTGGTGCTCAGGCTGACCACTGCCTGCTTGCTGTGTGGCAGCTCTTGCCCCACTCCTGCTGGCTGCTGGCTGCTGCTGAGCCAAAATAACTCCCTGCCTGTTTTTCCCAGGCAGCCCTGAGCTGGGCTGTGTTTGGGAAGGTGGCTGAGACGCTGGGACAGATGGCCAAGAAAGCAAAGGCTGTTTTCTTCCCCTTTTTTGGGGGTGTTTTTTCTTTTTCTGCTGGTGGGTTTTTTTTATGTCACCTCCACGTTTCCTCCTCTGCTGTCTCCCTGTGCTGGAGGCGGTGTTTGGAGCTGGGCTGATCTGCCAGCACGCTGCTGGTGCCAGTGCTCGGGAGACAGCAGAAGGTTGCAGCAAGCTGCTGGCAACCTCCTGCACATTTCTCCCCGCTCTCCCTCTCTCTCATGCTTTGTCAACTGCACCAAGGCCTTCTCCCACAGGCATGGGTGCCAAAGATCACAGAATCACAGAATCAGCCAGGTTGGAAGAGACCTCCAAGATCATCAAGTCCAAGATCATTAAGTCCAAGATTGCCCAGCCCTAACTAATAGAACAGAACAGAATAGAATAGAATAGGATGGAATAGGCTAGGCTAGGATAGGATAGGATAGGATAGGATAGGATAGGATAGGATAGGATAGGATAGGATAGAATAGAATAGAATACAATAGAATAGATTAGAATTAACCAGGTTGGAAGAGACCTCCAAGATCATCAAGTCCAAGATCATTAAGTCCAAGATTGCCCAGCCCTAACTAATAGAACAGAACAGAACAGAATAGAATAGGATGGAATAGGATAGGATAGGATAGGATAGGATAGGATAGGATAGGCTAGAATACAATAGAATAGATTAGAATTAACCAGGTTGGAAAAGACCTCTGAGATCATCAAGTCCAACCTATCACCCAACACCATCTGATCAACTAAACCATGGCACCAAGTGCCTCATCCAGGCTCTTCCTAAACACCTCCAGGGATGGGGACTCCACCACCTCCCTGGGCAGCACATTCCCATGGCCAATCTCTCTTTATGTGAGGAACTTCTTCCTACATCCAGCCTGAACCTCCCCCTGGCACAGCTTGAGACTGTGTCCTCATGTTCTGGTGCTGCTTGCCTGGCAGAAGAGACCAACCCCCTCCTGGCTACAACCTCCCTGCAGGGAGTTGGAGAAAGCAAGAAGGTCTCCCCAGAGCCTCCTCTTCTGCAGGCTAAGCAACCCCAGCTCCCTCAGCCTCTTCTCACAGGGCTGTGCTCCAGATGGGAGTTGGAAATGGGCTGGTGCTTGGGGGGGAGTGTTTGCTCTTGCAGCTCCCCACAACCTGCCTGAAATTACCTACAATGTGCATGTGGCACTTGGGGACATGGTTTAATGGCTATGGTGATGTTAAGCTGCTGGTTGGACTGGGTGATCCTTTGGCTGGGCTTTTCCAACCAAAACAATCCTGTGACACAGTCTCAAGCTGCACCAGGGGAAGTTTAGGCTGGAGGGGAGAAGAAAGTTTTTCACTGAGAGAGTTGTTAGCCACTGGAATGTGCTGCCGAGGGAGGTGGTGGAGTCCCCATCCCTGGAGGTGTTCAAGAGGGGATTGGACGTGGCACTTGGTGCCATGGTTTAGTCATGGGTCTGTGGTGACAGGTTGGACTTGATGATCCTCGAGGTCTCTTCCAACCTTGCTGATACTGTGATACTGTGATACCGTGATGGCTGACCCAGTCTGGCTTGCTTTTGCCACAAGGAGCCAGGTGGGTCAGGAAGACTGGGCCAGGGTCTCCTTCTGCCAGCCAGTGTCCAATACTGGCCCTTGCCCTTACACACCCAACACTAACTGCATGTAGTGGACCCTGGGCAAGCCAGAGCCTTGAGAAAATCCAGTTTCTGCCCCCCCTGGATGTGCCACAGCTTCTCCTCTGTCTTTGAGGGTGGTGTTTGGTATCTTCAGGCAAGGGACCACTCACCTCCCCTCCCAGGGCACAAACATCAAGACAGGGTTCCAAGAGGGCTGGGCTGGTGAGAGGTGGAGCCCCAGAGCTCTGAGTCCAGTGGAAGTTGAGCAGGGAGAGAAGCAGTGAGAGAAGAGGAGCACACAGAAGCTGGTGACTGTGATGTGCTGTCCCTGGGGTGATGAAGAAAGGTTGATAGAGTTGGGGTTGTTCAGCCCAAGGTGCCAGGGAGCCTGTAGGAAAGATACAGAAAGACTTTTAACTAAAGCCTGTGGTGAGGGGACCAGGGGCAATGCTTTCAAACAATTGAGAGAGGGTGGATCTAGGTTGGACATAGGAAGGTTTTTTTTTACAGTGAGGTGGTGAGACACTTCAGCAGCTTGGGCTGGAGAAGTTGTCATCACTGGAGGTGCCCAAGGCCAGGCTGGATGTGGCTGTGAGTAACCTGAGGCATCCCTGCCCCGTGCAGAGGGGATTTGGGCTACAGGATCGTTAATGTCTCTCCCAGCTCAAACCACTCTGTGATTCTGGGCTGCCCTGGAGGAAGCAGGAATGGCTCTGTGCAGGGACACAGGCACAAACCACACCAGGCCATGCAGGTGGCTGCTGCCCCACACTGGGAGCTCTGTTTCCATGGCAGGAGAGAGCTGCTTCTGCCTCAGCACTGGGCTGCCAGGACACCAGCTCCTTTCACAGCATGCCTGGTGCAGGAGTGACTGACATCTCTGCTTGGCACAGCAGCCATCTGCCTCCTGCTGCTGCCTTGTTGCACTTGGCAATTCTCCCTCTTCTCCCTCTGTTTTTCCACTAGGAGATCTCACACTCCTCTGCCTTGGCAGTGGGCAGACAGACAAGAAGGGTTGGACAGATCCATGGGCTCAGAACAGCTCAGCAGTGGCTCTCCTGTCTCTCCCTGCCTGCCATGGAGGAAGAGCCTCCCTGAATTCAAGGACCCCTGAATCCCCTGAATTAATGTCCCTGGATTAAAGGACCCCTGAATTCATATCTCTGGATTCAAGGACCCCAAGGACCCCTGGATTCAGATCCCTGAATTCAAGGACCCCTGAATTCATATCCCTGGATTCAAGGATCCCTCAATTCATATCCCTGGGTTCAAGGACCCCTGAATTCATATCCCTGAATTCAAGGATCCCTCAATTCATATCCCTGTATTCAAGGACCCCTGAATTCATATCCCTGGATTCAGTGACCTGGCAGTGATCACAGGGGATCTTTGATGTTGAAGGCAGCCAGAGTCTCTTTCTCCTGAGAAGACTTCAGAGAGGCTAATGAAAATTCAGTGTCACACTGGGTGACAGAGTTATGAACTGGCCTCATTTCCATTCTGAGCTGGAAGGGCTCTGCACAGCAGCCTCTGGCCTTGCAGCCCCAAGGACCAGGAGACCACAAGTGGAGGATGGGCAGCTGGCTGCAGCTCTGCTTTGGGCTGGTGCTGTGATGAGCTCTCTGGCTCAGTGCCACCTCAAAGCCCTGGGAAGAGTAAGTCAAGAGCCATCTGAAGATGGTGCAGGAGCAAAAAGCAAAAGCTGGAGTGATGGGAAGGCATGAAGGTGAGGGAGCAAGGTGGATCCACTGAGAGGAGAATTCTGCTGGGAGAAACATAAAGCAGGGAGAAGCAGGGAGGAGCTGCTCTGGCAGCCAGGCCCAGCTCATCTTTGCAGCAGGAGCATTGAAATGGAAATGATTTGCTATTTCCAGTACCAGCACCTTTCCTCCTCCCCCCCCAGAGCCAGACTGGGGCCCTCCCTGCATGCCTCGGCGCTCTGTGCCACAGACGTGTGTGTGGAGGGGTACAGGGATGTTGCGCAGCTTAAGGATGCTGTGGGGAACAGGCTCAGCTCCCTCTTCCTCTCTGGGAACTACAAAACTTGCAATGATGACCTGCAGCATGCTTGTGATTGAGGACAGTCTGCCCTCACCACCTCCCTGTGCTGCTCCATCAGCACCCAGGGGCTTAGGAACAGGGCAAGGTGGGAGAAACGGGGGCTGGGCAGAGCCATGGCTTCCTCCAAGTGGCAGAGCAGGCCAGGAACTATTTCAGACCTCCCTTGAAGGTCCTGGTCACCATGCCACAGCACTGTTGTGCTCTGCAGGGAGACACATCCCTGGCTGTGTGTCCAAGCAATAGGATAGGATAGGCTAGGATAGGATAGGGATAGGGATAGGGATAGGGATAGGATAGGGATAGGGATAAGGATAGGATAGGATAGAATAGAATAGAATAGAATAGAATAGAATAGAATAGAATAGAATAGAATAGAATAGAATAGAATAGAATAGAATAGAATTAACCAGGTTGGAAAAGACCTTTGAGAACATCAAGTCCAACCTCTCACCCAACACCATCTGATCAACTAAACCAATGCCAGCCCATGACCCAGCTCCACTTACCCACAGCACTGGCAGCAGGGAAGAAACTCAACCCCATGCTGCTCGCTGCTGAGGCTGCACCCTCCTGGCCCCAGGGGAGTTACTCAGTGTTGCAAGAGCCAGGCAGCAGGCCAGCTCCATGGGCCAGCATCTGCTGATGGGTGCCAGTGAGCAAGAGCTGAGGCTGAGTTGTGTCTGGATCCAGCACCCTTCCCCTGAGCTGCTGAGCAGCAGCTCATGGTTGTGGAGACCTCTCAGTGAGCTCCTGGAGCTCAGTATGGAGCAGTGTCGCAGGGATGTGCTCCCAGTGCTCAGCAGGGAGCAGATGATGAGAGCAGGGCTATGGTTTAGTCAGGAGATCTGTGGTGACAGGTTGGACTTGGTGATCTTTGAGATCTCTTCAAGCCTTGGTGATTCTGTGAGGACAAAGAGCTTCAGGTCTTCATCTCTCTCCATTCTGCCACAGACCAAGGACAACTGCCCCAGACCTGGAAAAGGATCTTTGAAGACACAGAGAAGGTCAGAGAACAGAATCACAGAATCACAGGATCACAGAGAAGACTTTAAAGATCATCAGCTCCAAGTATCCAGGTCTGTAAGGGCTGGCCTATGAGTCCTGTGGCCTGGGGGATGGTGGTATGAAGCCCACCATGCAGAACTCTGAGCTGGAAAGGTCTTTGATACTTCCTATTCTTTGCCTTCATCAGGGTCTACTCTGAGTAGCACTTCCACAGCATGAATCTTCCTACTGGATGATGAAAGAGGCTGGCAGCAAAGCAGCTGTGAAGTCAACTAAGCAGAAAGCTCCTCCAGACTCCCTCCCTCCAAGCCCCTCCCTCCCTGCTCTTTCCCACTAGAAACAGGGCTGGAGGATGGAGGCAGGAGAAGGAAGGAAGCTAATGTTTGACACTGGCATTGCTTCCCTGGGCAAAGCACAAGGCCAGCATCATACAAATCCTTTGGGGGAAAAAAAACATGGAAGTGATCAAGAATAGTGTGGCCAGCAGGAGCAGGGAAGTCCTTGTGCCCTGTACTCAGCACTGGTTAGGCCACACCTTGAGTCCTGTGTCCAGTTCTGGGCTCCTCAGTTTAAGAAGGACATTGAGAGACTTGAAGGTGTCCAGAGAAGGGCAACGAGGCTGGGGAGAGGCCTTGAGCACAGCCCTGTGAGGAGAGGCTGAGGGAGCTGGGGTTGCTTAGCCTGGAGAGGAGGAAGCTCAGGGGTGACCTCATTGCCCTCTACAACTCCCTGAAGGTTGGTCTCTTCTCTCTAGCAAGCAGCACCAGAACAAGAGGACATAGTCTCAAGCTGTGCCAGGGGAAGATTAGGCTGGAGATGAGGAGAAAGTTCTTCACTGAGAGTCATTGGTCATTGGAATGTGCTGTCCAGGGTGGTGGTGGAGTCCCCATCCCTGGAGGTGTTCAAGAGGGGATTGGATGTGGCACTTGGAGATATGGTTTAGATATGAGGTCTGTGGTGACAGGTTGGACTTGATGATCTTTGAGGTCTCTTCCAACCTTGGTGATACTGTGGTACTGTGATACTGTGATCACAGTATCAGTCAGGGTTGGAAGGGACCACAAGGATCATCCAGTTCCAACCCCCCTGCCATGGGCAGGGACACCCCACACTAGATCAGCCTGGCCAGAGCCTCAGCCAGCCTGGGCTTCTGGGTTGGAAGGGACCTCCAAAGGTCTTGCCCTGGCTTTGCTCTCGGAGGAGTGTAACTGTTTGAGCTTTTCTCTCCCATGGCAGTGGAAGAAGGGGCAGGGGCCCTGATGTGGTGTCTGTGTTGCAGCTTCTAAAAAGAGGATTCAAAGGAATCAAAGATCAGAAGAGTGGAACAGCTCCTCCACAGGCATGGACTGACCTGGAAATCTTTAGCTTGCAGGAGAGTTCAGTGACAGGAAAGAAGTGGCTGAGGTCTGTGAGAGCTTCAGAGAGCAACTGGAGAGCAAAACACTGCTGCTTGCTCTCTCTTCAAGAGCTGGAAAGGCAGAACTCAAAGGACCTGAAAGAGCAGCAGGTGCAGAGGGAGCACAGGGCAGGGCTCTTGCACGCTGCAGAATTCCTCTTGGCTTGCAGAAGCTGAAGCCACAGGCTCAGCCCACGCTGAAACCTCCTCTCCAGGTCTCCCAGCCAACCAGCCAACAAGCAATCCTTCCTCTGCTCCTGGTGAAGGCACACAGGCAGGCAGAGCCAGACCCTCCAGCCCTGCCCTGCTCATCATCTGCCTCAAGACAGGGAAGTGCTGCAGGCGGCTGCCAAGCCCTGTGCCCTTTGGTCTGACCCTGCATGGCAGTTCTCAGCCCCTGCGTGGCAGTTCTCAGCCCCTGCATGCTGCCTGGCCCCACTGCTGGGGAGAAGAGGCACATCCCAGCCCTGCCTCCCTGGCTGACGCAGGGCAGGCTCAGTGTTATTTTGGGACAAGATTTCCCTGAATAACTGCTCCTCAGCTGCCAAAGCCAAATTAAAAGTTGCTGCCAGCAGTCATGAGCCCTCCCTTCTCCATTCCTCCCTCTCTTATTTTCTCTCTCTCTCCTTTTTGCCTCTTCTCTCTGTTGGATAGTTTCCTGCATGAAGACAAACCAGTGACAAATACACCTTGGGCACTGCACGCTGGCCCACGCGGTCTGGGACACGAAGAGCACAAAGAAACTGTCATAGGATCACCCCACCACAGAATGGTAGGGGTTGGAAGGGACCTCTGGAGGTCAGCCACTCCAACCTCCCTGCCAAAGCAGCATCATCTAGGGCAGGTCACACAGGAATGCATCCAGATGGGTCTTAGGGGTCTCTAGAATCCAAGGGAGGCTACAAGGATGGTGAAGGGACTGGAAAGTCCTGTGTCCAGTTCTGGGCTCCTCAGTTTAAGAAGGACATTGAGAGACTTGAAGGTGTCCAGAGAAGGGCAACAAAGCTGGGGAGGGGTCTGGAACACAGCCCTGTGAGGAGAGGCTGAGAGAGCTGGGGTTGCTTAGCCTGAAGATGAGGAGACTCAGGGGAGACCTTCTTGCTCTCTCCAACTCCCTGAAGGGAGGTTGTAGCCAGGTGGGGGTTGGTCTCTTCTCCCAGGCAAGCAGCATCAGAACAAGAGGACACAGTCTCATGCTGTGCCAGGGGAAGTTTAGGCTGGAGGTGAGGAGAAAGTTCTTCACAGAGAGAGTTGTTAGCCATTGGACTGTACTGCCCAGGGAGGTGGTGGAGTCCCCATCCCTGGAGGTGTTCAAGAGGGGATTGGATGTGGCACTTGGTGCCATGGTTTAGTCATGAGGTCTGTGGTGACAGGTTGGACTCGATGATCTTTGAGGTCTCTTCCAATCTTGGTGATTCTGTGATACTGTGAAAATATCTGATGAGGAGAGGCTGAGAGCCCTGGGGTTGTTTAGTCTGTAGAAGAGCAGCCCCAGAGGGGATCTGATCAATACTCAGCAAGAGCTAAAGGGTGGGGGGCAAGAAGAAGTGGGCAGGTTCTTCTCACTGGTGTCCTGTGATGGGACAAGGGGCAATGGGCACAAACTGGAACCCAGGAGGTTCCATCTGAACAGGAGGGGAATCTTGTCTGCTTTGAAGGTGCTGGAGCCCTGGAGCAGGCTGCCCAGAGAGGTTGTGGAGTCTCCTTCTCTGGAGACCTTCAAACTCCTCCTGGCTGTGTTCCTGTGTGAGCTGCTCTGGGTGAGCCTGCACTGGCAGGGAGGTTGGACTGGGTGATCTCTGGAGGTCCCTTCCAACCCTTACCCTTCTGTGAGTCTATGATTCTGCTGTTGAAGGTGTTCTACAGCCTTGGAAAACTGAAAGGGATGGCTCAATGGGTGGTTTCCACTGAAGAATTAGAGGGGACGCTCTCATCCAGCAGCCAACCTAAAGGCAGCCAGTTCCCTCTCTGCCTCATGGAAGCAGTCACAGAGTAGCTCAGCGTAGCACAAAACTTCCCAGCAGCCAGGTTCAGCGTAGCTCAGGCAGCTCCCTCCCTCCCTCCCTCCCTGGTAGTAGCTTTGTGTGTGAATGTGAGTGTCTGCAAACTGAAGGAGTGATGGAGAGAGCAGCACTGAGGTAGCAAGTGGGGGAAGAAACCCACTTGGAAGAGACCAAACCCAGGCACTGATGCAGCTCAGCCTGGAGGGTTGCCCCTCCGTGGCATTGGTTTCCCTTCACCTCCACCCGGTCTATTCCAGGCAAGGCTGCCTAGAATTGATCCACCCAAAGTGTCACACTTCACAGCTCCCTTCCCACGCAGAGCTCCACCCAGCAGCTTGCTTCCTTGCTTCTGCAGAAGCACTGCTCCCCTGCCTGCCTCCCACAGCCCCTCTGTGCTGTGGATGGGTCCTGCCTCCCCCTGCACCCAGCCGAGGATGTGGCTGACCTAAAATCCACATCAGCTGCTCTTGGGCAGCTGTGTCCTGTTGCCCACCAAGGGCAGAAAGTAGGGGTAGGGATAAAAGACACAGCAGAGCCTTCACTCCTTGGTGGCTGTTTCCAGCCAGGGCAAAGAGAGGCAGATGCTTCCAGGTGGTAACACCAAAAGGTTGAGTGCTCAGGGCCAGCCTGGTGACCTGGTTGCAGGCAGATCACTCAGGGCCAGCCTGGTGACCTGATTGCAGGCTGAGTGCTCAGGGCCAGCCTGGTGACCTGGTTGCAGGCAGATCTCCACTCACCTCTCAGACTCTCTCTGGTGTTAAGCCAGGGGCAGATGCCTGGTTTTGAGCACAGCAGAAGGGTTGGGACTCCCTGGAGAAGAGTCTCAACTCCTCGGTGGTTCTTTGATGCAAGGAGGGCTGGCAATGCCCAAACACCATTGGTTGCTGTGGACTTCCTACACCAGAAAGAGCTAATTGTCCTGAAGGCTCCTTGTCAGCAGTGCAACACGGGACAGGGACAGTGAACCACTGCTCCAGGGAGAACTTAGAGCAGCCTTCCAGTAGCTGAAGGAGGCTGCAGGAGAGCTGGGCAAGGAATTTTGACAAGGGCTTGTGGTGACAGGATGAGAGGGAATGGACGGAAGCTTGAGGAGGGGAGACTGAGACTGGAGATTAGGAAGAAATTCTTTCCAATGAGGGTGGGGAGGCACTGGAACAGGTTGCCCAGGGAGGCTGTGGATGGAGATGTTCAGGGCTAGGCTGGATGAGGCCTTGAGCAACCTGGGCTGGTGGGAGGTGTCCCTGCCCATGGCAGAGGTGGGTTGGAACTGGAGGATAGGATAGGATAGGATAGGATAGGATAGGATAGGATAGGATAGGATAGGATAGGATAGGATAGGATAGGATAGGATAGGATAGGATGGGATAGGATAGGATAGGATAGGATAGGATAGGATAGGATAGGATAGGATAGGATAGGATAGGACAGGATAGAATTAACCAGGCTGGAAAAGACCTCAGAGATCATCAAGTCCAATCTATCAGCCAACACCATCTAATAAATTAAACCATGGCACCAAGCACCCCATCCAGTCTCTTCCTAAACACCTCCAGTGATGGTGACTCCACCACCTCCCTGGGCAGCACATTCCAGTGGCAAATCTCTCTCTCTATGAAGAATTTCTTCCTAACATCCAGCCTAAACCTCCCCTGGCACAGTTTGAGACTGTGTCTTCTTGTTCTGGTGCTGGCTGCCTGGGAGAAGAGACCAACCCCCTCCTGGCTACAACCTCCCTTCAGGTAGCTGTAGACAGCAAGAAGGTCTCCCCTGAGCCTCCTCCTCTCCAGGCTAAGCAACCCCAGCTCCCTCAGCCTCTCCTCACAGGGCTTGATCTTTAAGGTCCCTTCCAACCCAACCCATTCTATGATCCATGAAAGGTGAAAATCCAGGGAAAAGGAGAGAACTGCCCTGTGGGGACACACACACACACAGAGACAGACACACACACAGAGAGACACACACACACAGAGACACACAGACACACAGACACACACACACAAACACACAAACACACACACACACAAACACACACACAAACACACAAACAGACAGACAGACACACACAAACACACACACACACACAAAGAGACAGACAGACAGACAGACACACACACACACAGAGACACGGAGAGCCCAGCAAGGCCAGATGCTGTGACACTGCCTCCCCTGGAACAGACTTGGATGGTGAGATTGTGAAGATTCCTCTTGTGTGCCAATCTCTTGCAGGAGGAGTTGGCAACCCATGGAAACTCCTCACAAATGGAAACATCCAACACTCTGTCTCCCCCCAGGGCTTCCTTCATGAAAAATTCATAGGGAGCCAGATTCAGACTCCAGCCTCTTGCAGCAGTCAGCTCAGTGTCAGGCTGACTTCAGGGCAGACAACAGCTTTCATCTGATGTGTTTATGCCTTTTGATCCTTATCACTTTAACCCTCTCTGGCCCTGAGTATTTCAGTGCCCACAGGCAGGTGCTTTATAACCAGGAATGCCACTTCCCTTTGCCTCCCTTCTCCTGGTTATTTTCAGGCTTCCAGACCTCCCTTCAGGTAGTTGTAGAGGGCAATGAGGTCACCCCTGAGCTTTCTCTTCTCCAGGCTAAGCAACCCCAGCTCCCTCAGCCTCTCCTCACAGGGCTGTGCTCAAGGCATCTCCCCAGCCTTGTTGCCCTTCTCTGGACACCTTCAAGTCTCTCAATGTCCTTCTTAAACTGAGGAGCCCAGAACTGGACACAGGACTCAAGGTGTGGCCTAAGCAGTGCTGAGCACAGGGCACAATGACTTCCCTGCTCCTGCTGGCCACACTATTCTTGATGCAGGCCAGGATGCCCTTGGCCTTCTTGGCCACCTGGGCACAAGTCCCTGAAGTTGTGTTGAGAACTGGGTGTCCACAGCCACTGAGAGACAAGTGAGGAGACCACCACGTTTCACAGCCCAAAGGCTTCAGGCTGGATGTGAGATCAAGCAATGAGAATTAAGATCTTGAAAGAGGGAAGTGGAGCAAAGGAGACTGAGGGAAGACCACCTGGATCTCTACAACTCCCTGAATGTAGGTTGGATGTAGGCCAGGATGCCCTTGGCTTTCTTGGCCCCCTGGGCACCCTGCTAGCTCATGTTGATTCCAGAGGTCAGCTCCCCTCACAAGCATCCTGTCTCAAAGTCTGTGCTGCCCTCAGCTTTGGCTCCTGCAAAGGGCACTCTGCCCCTGCTGCACTCCAAGGAAACAAGCCCCACCACAGGCTGGTAGATGATCTGGCCCTGAGTTTTTGGCAGGTGATCCTTGAGGCAGCTGTAATCACTCATTTAAATCTCATTTGTTTTTATTGCAGACAGCTCCCTAACAACACAAAAGATTTCTCCCCTGCATCTCCATGGAATTGTGTGCACGTTGCCATGGCAACCATACCAGAGACTTTTTGTGGTTCCAGACCCATTTTATTGGCTATTAGCTATCTGTGCAATAAATATAGATATAGATATATAGCTTTGTTCTCCCATCTGTCTGCTCCATCTGCTTGTTTCCAAGTGAAAACACCAGCAGTTGGCTCTCTCTAGCCTTCTTTAGGGGACTAGCTGGAGAAAATAGAGAGTCAGCTGCTGGTGGTCATGGAGGTGCTGCAAGGGAAGGAGGAGGAATGAAAAACCTTGCTGTGGGCATGAACCTGACCATGACACACATGGAGAAGTCCATCAGCTGTGACAACAACACCTGCAAGGCTAAATCAGTTAATCCTCATAGTCCAAGTCCCTGGCCACCATAGCTGGGCTGCCCATTAGCCTTTCTCTCCCAGGTGTGAAAGGGAAGAGAAGCTCAAGAAGACCCTGGCCAGCTGGAATGTGCTGCCCAGGGAGGTGGTGGAGTCCCCATCCCTGGAGGTGTTTAGGAATAGACTGGATGAGGTGCTTGGTGCCATGGTTTAGTTGATTAGATGGTGTTGGGTGATAGGTTGGACTGGATCTCAAAGGTCACTTCCAACCTGGTCCATTCCATTCCATTCCATTCCATTCCATTCCATTCCATTCCATTCCATCCTATCCTACACAAGCCTCATTTGCTCCTGGTGGAAGTGCTGCAGCTCAACCCCTGATGGTTGGTTTCCTGTCCCTGGGGAAGCTGAGTCAAACGTTATGCCCCAGGTCAGAGAACAGGAAACTCCCCCACAGCTCAGCTGCATCCATCAGGAGGTCTTCTCTGCCTTCCAGAAAGAGAGGCAGAAAAATCTCCCAGTGTCCCATGGGATGGGCAGGCGCCAGCAGCAAGACCTCTGTGACAGACTTAGCCTGCTGCTCCCTGCAGTCATCTGCCTCAGGCTGGCACCCACGCCAAAAGCTCTTTGACATGCCCCCATCTGAGGCACTAATTCCTTCTGGCAGTGTTTGCCTTGCCTGCCCACCCCCTCAGCCTCCCCCGGGAGCAGGACGGCTTCCCAGCCCCCAGCTGCCTCGCTGGGTGGAAGCTGTCGGCTGTTAATTATAGCATTGCCTTGCAGCTTGATGCTTCCCGGGGGGGCAAGCCACACCAACAGGCTGAAAGCAGGGCCCAGCTGAGCACTTTGGGAGCCTCTGCTAGAGCTGAGCATGGGTGACACATTCCCTACCGCCCTGGCTTGAAAGCAGTCTGGAGGAGAAGGCCTTGGAGGTGTCAGTTGATGACAAAGTCCCCGGGAGCCAGCAATGGTCCTTGGCAGGCCAGAGCCAGCTGTGTGCTGAGCTGCATCCATAGCAGGGAAAGCAGCAGCACAGGGAGGGGATTCTGCTCCTCCCCTCCCCTCCCCTCCCCTCCCCTCCCCTCCCCTCCCCTCCCCTCCCCTCCCCTCCCCTCCCCTCCCCTCCCCTCCCCTCCCCTCCCCTCCCCTCCCCTCCCCTCCCCTCCCCTCCCCTCCCCTCCCCTCCCCTCCCCTCCCCTCCCCTCCCCTCCCCTCCCCTCCCCTCCCCTCCCCTCTCCTCCCCTCCCCTCCCCTCTCCTCTCCTCTCCTCTCCTCTCCTCTCCTCTCCTCTCCTCTCCTCTCCTCTCCTCTCCTCTCCTCTCCTCTCCTCTCCTCTCCTCTCCTCTCCTCTCCTCTCCTCTCCTCTCCTCTCCTCTCCTCTCCTCTCCTCTCCTCTCCTCTCCTCTCCCTACACCTGCAACACTGCCTCCAGTTCTGGGGACCCCAGCACAAAGATATAGAACTGATGGAGTAGGTCCAGAGGCCACGAAGAAGGCTGCAGAACCCCAGCTTTGTTGCCCTTCTCTGGACACCTTCCAGCAGCTCAACATCTTTCCTAAGCTGAGGAGCCCAGAACTGGACACAGGACTCAAGGTGTGGCCTAACCAGTGCTGAGCACAGGGCACAAGGACTTCCCTGCTCCTGCTGGCCACACTCTTCCTGATGCAGGCCGGGATGCTGTTGGCCTTCTTGGCCCCCTGGGCACACTGCTGGCTCATGTTCAGCCTACTATCAACCACTACACCCAGGTCCCTCTCTGCCTGGCTGCTCTCAGCCACTCTGACCCCAGCCTGCAGCACTGCCTGGGGTTGCTGTGGCCAAAGTGCAGAACCTGGCATTTGGATGTGTTCAATCTCTTGCCCTTGGACTCTGCCCGTCTGTCCAGCCTGGCAAGGTCCCTCTGCAGTGCTCTCCTACCCTCTAACAGATCAACTCCTGCCCTCAGCTTGCTGTCATCTGCACATTTACTGATGATGGACTCAATGCCCTCATCCAGATCATCAATGAAGATATTGAACAGGATGGGGCCCAGCACTGATCCCTGGGGCACACCACTGGTGCCTGGCTGCCAGCTGGCTGTGGCACCATTCACCACCACTCTCTGGGCTCAGCCTCCAGCCAGTTGCTAACCCAGCTCAGAGTGCTGCTGTCCAAGCCATGGGCTGACAGCTTGGCCAGGAGTTTGCTGTGGGGGACGGTGTCAAAGGCCTTGCTGGAGCCCAGGCAGACTACATCCACAGCCTGCCCCATAAAGGAGGTAAGGTTGAATGTTGCTCTGAGCAGCCTGAGCCAGTTAAAGCAGTCCCTGCTCACTGCAGGGGGGTGGACTGAGTGACCTTTAAGGGTCCTCTCCAACTCAAAGCATGCTCTGATTCTATGCTGGAGCCTACTTCCTCTCAGCCAGCAGAGCAAGGCCCACTGGTTGAGCTCCCCAATTCTCACAGGCTGGAAAAACTCTGCTGCTCTTCTGCTAAAGCAAACCAAAGCTCTCAGTCACAAAACCATGGCCACCAAACCTGGGGGACCTGCACAGCCCTCTTGCTAAGCAGCTGGTAAGCAAGTGAGGAGCAGCAGCTGAGGAGCTGAAGTGACACTGATGCTTCCTTGCAGCAATATCGTCCAGCCAGGCTGCCCCTTGGCCTTGTGTGACCATGGAAACATCTGCTCCAAGTGCAGAAACAGCCACAGTGATCAAACCATCGACTTGCTCAGGGCAGGAACATGGAAGAAGCAAAGAAAAGCAGGTGAAGGGAGACAGCAGTGCATGGGGAAAGGCTTGAGGACTGCAGCCTGCCAGCTCCCGACACACCAGCAGCTGTTTTCCTTGTCTGTGTTAAGGTAGATCTTGCTTTGTGGGGATTTGTTTCCAGGAAAATCAGATCTAATGGCTCAGATGTGCCAGAGAAAATGCAGAAGTTGCTGGAGAAGTGCTTCTACAATCACCTGCTGCTGGCACCACCTTCCTGTTGTGGCCATGTGAGTCCATGTCCTGCTAGCTGAGCACCATGCAAAGCAGCACAGCCCAGGGACTAAGCCAAGGGAGGTCCAGCCTTGTGCCCTCTGCCTCTTTGTTCTCAACACCTACTAAGCAATCACCATAAGAGAAGTCACAGCAGGCTTAGCAGGCTCCAGTTCTTCCAAGAAAAATCAGAAAAGGGACAATAAATGAAAAAGAAGAAACACAGAGAGGTGAAAATGGTCTTGGACTGAGCTGCAGCTCCAGCTGAGAGCAGCCTCCAGACCAGCAGCTTCAGGGCTGCTGCTCAGCTCCTGGGTGCTTTGCTGAGCCAAATCTGCATAATCAGCCCACAGTAATTATGATTTCATCTTGAATAGCTATTATTTTAGTTATGACTGCTTTTTCCTGCTCAGCACTAATTGGAGGTGTCACCAAAGAACAGCCAAGAGGGAAGGTGGTTGATGTCTTTGGCCTTTCCTGCCTCCAGCCAGCCCACATGCCCCATCAGATTCCCTTCCTGGTGACTCCCACTGAAGCCTTCTGCAGTGCAAACCCTGCACTGCTGAAATGTCCACAGCCCCTGGCAGAGAAACCAAACACCCTCCTGGCCAGGATGAGAAAAGCTCCTTCAGAACAGGCTCCCAACCGCAGACCTGCTTTGGCACTGCTGGTGGAGTGTTCTTGAAATCACAGAACTGATGAGGTTTAGGATCCACTAGGCCAGCCTGATCTAGTGTGGGGTGTCCCTGCCCATGGCAGGGGGGTTGGAACTAGATGATCCTTGTGGTCCCTTCCAACCCTGACTGATACTATGATAATGAAATGGAATGGAATGGAATGGAATGGAATAGAATGGAATAGAACAGAACAGAATAGAACAGAACAGAATAGACTAGACTAGTCCAACCTATCATAAAGTCCAACCTATCACCAAGTCCAACCTATCACCCAACACCATCTGATCAACTCAACCATGGCATCAAGTGCCTCATCCAGTCTCTTCCTAAACACCTCCAGGGATGGTGACTCCACCACCTCCCTGGGCAGCACATTCCAATGGCCAATCTCTCTTGCTGGGAAAAACTTCTTCCTAACATCCAGCCTGAACATCCCTTGGTGCATCCCTTGGTTGGGACCTCAGAGCTGTAACTCCTGTGGCAGTGACAGGAGGCACCCAGCCTAAACTGCCCCAGGGCTTGAAAGAAAAGCTCTGCAGGATGACACAGGAGCATTTCTAATTAATTGCAAGGCCAGCCCTTTGCCCATCAGCCTTCAGAGGATCACTTAACTCCCTGGCCCATCTGAGGTGGAGGCACAGCTCTGTACTGACTCAGATTGTGTCTCAGATCAAAGTGAATCTCATTCAGCCTTTATTGTCTGCAAGGAAAAAAAACAACCACCCATAATCTCTCCATCTCATTTCTTCAAAGACCTCAGAGATCAAAGCTCTGCCAGGGAGGCATTTTTCCTCTGGAGAGGGTTCTTGGCTGAGCCTTTCCTTTCCTTGGTACCTTTGGGCAGGAGCAGCCTGTGGCAGGGAGCCTGCTCTTGTGTCACCAAGGACCTTCAGCCCAAAGCCACCTTGTTCCCAGTGGCAGGTGCTACCCAACCAGCTTATCCCTGGCATTGCCAACCAGGCAGCCCCTTTTCCTGGCAACCCCAGCTGGATTGTGCTCAGGATCCTCACCTGCAGCTGGACTGGGGACTGGAAGAGAATCACAGAATCACCAAGGCTGGAAGAGACCTCAAAGATCACCAAGTCCAACCTGTCACCACAGACCTCATGACTAAACCATGGCACCAAGTGCCACATCCAATCCCCTCTTGAACACCTCTAGGGATGGGGACTCCACCACCTCCCTGGGCAGCACATTCCAGTGGCTAACAACTCTCTCTGGGGAGAACTTTCTCCTCACCTCCAGCCTAAACCTCCCCTGGTGCAGCTTGAGACTGTGTCCTCTTGTTCTGGTGAAATGGAGCAAGGAAGCACAGGCTGCCCAAACCAGACCTGCCAGCAGTGTCCTGCTGCCAGCAATGATCCTGGAGCTAGTGGCAGCTTTGGAGCTCATCTCTGAGACAAACAGCATGAGCCAGCCCCTGATGCAGCTCCCTGGGGACTCCCTCCTTGTCCCTCTGCACTTAAGCTGAGCAGTCTGCACCTCTCTGTGGGTACCAGGTGAGACACAGGGATGTGGGGAGGCTGTTTGGGGTAGAACAGGTTGTGTGAGGCCCAGGGACATACTGTTTCCTCCATCCCTTGTGACTTGTGATGAAATCCACCTCACATCACACAAGCAGCAGGAAACAACTCATTTTTGTCCCCCTGCTTCCCTCTCTGTAGCCTGTCTGCCATGTGTGCAGGTGTGGTGGGTAGTCAGGCTCCAAGGTACTCCTGGAGCTGCAGTGAATTAATGCAAGGCTGTCACATTTCCATCAGACCAGACTGCTTTAATAATCAAGAACAAACCCCAGACACCCAACCCCAAAGCAGGTCTTGCCTGAGGAAGTGATTGTGGCCCTGCACTCAGCACTGCTGAGACCACACCTCGAGTGCTGTGCCCACTTTGGGGCACTGCAGCATTTGAGGTGCTGGAGTGGGCACAGAGAAGGGCAAGGAAGCTGGTGAGGGGTTTGGAGAAGAGGTCTAGGTGAGGAGGGGCTGAGGGAGGTGAGGTTGTTCAGCCTGAAGAAGGGAAAGCCAAGAGGAGATTTCACTGCTCTCCACAGCTCTCTGAAAGGAGGTTGGAGTAAGGTCAAATTTGGCCTCATCTTCCAAGTAACTAATGCCAGGGACAAGAGGAAATGGCCTCCAGCTGTGCCAGGGGGAGGTTTAGGTTGGAGATTAGGAACAATTTCTTTGCTGCAAGAGTGGTCAGGGATTGGCACAGGCTGCCCAGGGAGGTGGTGGAGTCCCCATGCCTGGAGGTGCTCAAGAAACCTGTGGCCATGGCACTTGGGGACATGGTTCAATGTCCATGGTGGATTTGGGCTGCTGGTTGGATTTGATGACCTTGGAGGCCTTTTCCAACAGCAGCAATTCCACAATTCTGCTGTTTGGTGGCAGCCCCTTGCTGGAGCCTGGCAGCCTGCAAGAAAGGCTGAGGAGAGCTCAGTTTGCAGTCATGCAAAAACCCTTCCCTCCCTTGTGGTCCTCTGTACAAGCAGAGAGCAGGGAGCTCGTCACCCATGGCTACAGACACACCAATCACCCTGCCCTGCGCTCCTACACCCACCCACCAGCCCCTGCCTTTGCCAGGCAGCACCACATGCTGATCAAAAGCCAGACCTTCAGTTTTCTGCCTTCCAGTCCACCCCATCCCAGGGAAGGGAGGGCTGGCAGCGAGATGGGGGTGGGGGTGGGGGTGGGGGTGGGTGTCTGTGTCTTTAATGTTTCTCAGCAGGTTTGGCCCCACTGGCCTGGGTGGCCAACACAAAGGGGTTTGGGTTGCATCTGTCTCATTACTGGAGCTGATGTGCAGCCACTCCAGGACACATCCTGTGCTCAGGAGAGCTACCTAATGAGATATCACATGAGCCAAGCAGTCCTGCTGGTACTGGCTGGGGAAGAGAGCTGGGCTTCAAAGGCCCCCCACTTGCTTCCTTTCTGTGGAGGAAACTTCCCCCTGGTCATTAACGCCAGTGGGCCTGTGAGCCTGCAGAGCCTGGGGCTGGACAACAGCACAGGTCAGCCCTGCAGGGCAGAGCAGAGCTCCCAGGAGGGATTCATGGGGGGGCATTGATGCTGTTTGACACTGGGGTGGCTCCTGCTGTGCTGTGGAGCTGTGCTGTGGAGCTGTGCTGTGAAGCTGTGCTGTGAAGCTGTGCTGTGCTCCCAGAGGCAGCTCTGAGTTGGAGGGACATGGCTGCTTGCTGAGGGCAAGCTCACTTGGTGCCTGTCATTTGGTAGTCCAATTATTGGGTTGGAAGAAACCTTTCTGACCAGCAGGTGCAGCTCTTAACCCAGCACTGCCAGGTGACCACTAAGCCATGGCCCTCAGCACCACATCTATGCAGCTTTTAAATCCCCCCAGTAATGGTGACTCCACCACTGCCCTGGGCAGCCTGGTCCAGGGCTTGAGAACCTTTTCAGGGGAGAGATTTTCCTGGTGTTGAACCTAAACCTCCCCTTGCACAGCTTGAGGGTGTTTCCCCTTGTCTTATTGCTTATTAACTGAGAGAAGAGACCAACCCCCACTTGGCTCCAAGCAGGGAGCTGCAGAGAGCAATGAGGTCTCTCCTCAGCCTCCTTTTCTCCAGGCTTAACAATCCCAGTTCCCTCACTTGCTCCTCACCAGCCCTGGTCTCCAGACCCTTCCCCAGTTTTGTTGCCCTTCTCTGGACACACTCCAGCACCTCAGTGCCCTTCTTGGAGTGAGGGACCCAAAACTGAACCCAGGATTCGAGTTGTGACTTTACCAGTGCCTCATCCCTCCTATTCCTGCTGATCCAGGCCAGGAATGGAAGGAGTTACCCTCTGGGGGGGTCTGTCCCATCACAACCTGTGCCAGAGTACTGAGGGCAGTAATACTCACAAGCTTGACACCACATGAAAAGTTTCTTGTCCTTGTGAGCATCCCAGCACAGTGCCACCTGCCCCTCCTCACACACACACTGCAGACCCTTGGCTCCCTTAGGTGCCCAGCAAAGGGGTGCAGTCCCAGCAAGGGCTGCTGTGGTGCAGGAGGAGAGTTGCAGCAGCTCCTGTGAGCAAGCAGAAAGGAGAGGTTGTCATGGATACCAATAAGCAGTTGAGGTCCCAACTCTGCACTGTGCTGCTCTGCTCCTCCTGGCCTCCCTTGCCCTGCCAGCTGGGATCTGTGGAGGCCTTGTTTCATATCATGGGATTGAAGGCAAATAGGATCTGCCATCAACAGGGCTTTGGTTCCAGCTCCTGTTCAGCCAGCTCTACCTGCCAGCTCCCATGTCACTGGGACGAGTCTGGATCCAAAAAGGACTGCATGAGGGCAAAGCTGAGCCAAGGGCTTGAGGGCAGAGCCCCCAAACTCTCCAACTCTCCTCTTAGCAACTAGGGCTAAAACCATTAGGGACATCAGGCCACCCAGTCACTGATGGTGGGAAGGAAGATAAGATAGAATAGAATAGAATAGAATAGAATAGAATAGAATAGAATAGAATAGAATAGAATAGAATAGAATAGACCAGGTTGGAAGAGACCTTTGAGATCATCAAGTCCAACCTATCATCCAACACCATCTGATCAACTAAACCCTGGCACCAAACACCCCATCAAGTCTCCTCCTAAACACCTCCAGTGATGGTGACTCCACCACCTCCCTGGGCAGCACATTCCAATGGCCAATCTCTCTCTCTGTGTAGAATTTCCTCCTAACCTCCAGCCTAAACCTCCCCTGGCACAGCTTGAGACTGTGTCCTCTTGTTCTGGTGCTGGCTGTCTGGGAGAAGGTGCTTGGCAACATGAGGAGAGGACCTTAATCGTGGCTTTACTGGGGGAGATCACGCCTTTGTTGGGCTGGATTCAGAGAATTTAGGCAGCAGCTTTACCCCAAAATCTCCCCCCAGGCTCTGCAGGACCAATTTGGTGACCTGCGGAAGCTTGGCAAATGCAGGCAGGTTCCACCAGCTTTCCATTCGCAGAGGAAAACCTCTCTCCAAATGTGAGGTGTTCCAGGCCAGGCTGGAGGAGCTCTTGGGCAACCAGGGCTGGTGGGAGGTGTCCCTGCCCATGGCAGGAGGGTTGGAACTGGTCTACCTGGACTTCAGCAAGGCCTTTGACACCAATCCCCCGCAGCAAACTCCTGGCCAAGCTGTCAGCCCTGGCTTGGACAGCAGCTCTCTGAGCTGGGTTAGCAACCGGCTGGAGGCTGAGCCCAGAGAGTGGTGGTGAATGGTGCCACAGCCAGCTGGCAGCCAGGCACCAGTGGTGTGCCCCAGGGATCAGTGCTGGGCCCCATCCTGTTCAATATCTTCATTGACGATCTGAATGAGGGGATTGAGTCAGTCATCAGCAAATTTGCAGATGACACCAAGTTAGGAGCAGATGTTAGCCAGTTAGAAGGTAGAAGGGTTCTGCAGAGGGACCTCAACTGACTGGACAGATGGGCAGAGTCCAACAGGATGGCATTCAACAAGTCCAAGTGCTGGGTGCTGCACTTTGGCCACAGCAACCCCAGGCAGTGCTACAGGCTGGGGTCAGAGTGGCTGAGAGCAGCCAGGCAGGGAGGGACCTGGGTGTAGTGGTTGATAGTAGGCTGAACATGAGCCAGCAGTGTGCCCAGGGGGCCAAGAAGGCCAACAGCATCCTGGCCTGCATCAGGAAGAGTGTGGCCAGCAGGAGCAGGGAAGTCCTTGTGCCCTGTACTCAGCACTGGTTAGGCCACACCTTGAGTCCTGTGTCCAGTTCTGGGCTCCTCAGCTCAGGAAAGATGTTGAGCTGCTGGAAGGTGTCCAGAGAAGGGCAACAAAGCTGGGGAGGGGTCTGGAGCACAGCCCTGTGAGGAGAGGCTGAGGGAGCTGGGGTTGCTTAGCCTGAAGATGAGGAGGCTCAGGGGAGACCTTCTTGCTCTCTCCAACTCCCTGAAGGGAGGTTGTAGCCAGCTGGGGGTTGGTCTCTTCTCCCAGGCAAGCAGCACCAGAACAAGAGGACACAGTCTCAGGCTGTGCCAGGGAAGGTTCAGGCTGGATGTTAAGAAGAAATTCTTCCCAGAAAGAAAGATTGGCCATTGGAATGTGCTGCCCAGGGAGGTGGTGGAGTTCCCATCACTGGAGGTGTGGTGGAGAGTTGTTAGCCATTGGAATGTGGCACTTGGTGCCATGGTTTAGTCATGAGGTCTGTGGTGACAGGTTGGACTTGATGATCTTTGAGGTCTCTTCCAACCTTGGTGATTCTGTGATTCCGTGATGTTTAAGGTCCCTTCCAACCCAAACCATTCTGTGATCTATGAGAGGTCTTTCCCCCACCTCCCCTCCCCCGACGCTGAAGTGGTTTCCCATTCCAAATTTGCCTTTCCATGTAGCCAATATATTCTGTGTTAGTTCTCATGTTGGCTGATCAGAACTTCCTCATTGCCTTTTCCCACCACGCAGCTGACCACAGTGGGAACAACCAGCTGGATTTGAAGTGTCAAATACAATCTGCAGCCGAAGATGTTTTCATTGTACTGGCAATTACTTGAGGGACCTGGGGAAGATGAGCCTTTGGTTCCCTGGGTTCATAGAGTCACAGTATGAAACATTTGAGTTGGAAGGGACCTTAAAGATCATCCAGTTCCAACCCCCCCCCCCCGCCATGGGCAGGGACACCTCCCACCAGCCCAGGTTGTTCAAGGCCTCATCCAGCCTGGCCTTGAACACCTCCAGGGAGGAGGCAGCCACAACCTCCCTGGGCAACCTGTGCCAGTGTCTCACTACCCTCACTGTCAAGAATTTCTTCCTCATCTCCAGTCTCAATCCCTCCTCAAACTTCAATCCATTCCCTCCTGTCCTGCCACTCCCAGCCCCTGCCAAAAGTCCTCCCCAGCTCTACTGTAGCTCCCTTCAGCTGCTAGAAGGCTGCTCCAAGGTCTCTCTGAAGCCTTCTCCAGGCTAAACAGCCCCAGCTTTCCCAGCCTGTCCTCACAGGGGAGGTGCTCCAGCACCTCACAGAGGAGGCTGCTTCTGGAAAGCTTCTCTTACAGACACACACGGCACAGAATTGCTCCTGCTTTACCAGGAGACCTTTTTGGATCCAGCAAGAAGGTTGCTTGCAAACATGAGCATTAATTAGTTCTCTCAGTCTGGTTAAGTAGCAGTGTGGGCAGATGATTACAAATGATGGTTTTGTTGCCACTTGCTGCCTGGTCACCCCCTGCCAAGAATCCCTTGGGGTTTTCAGAGACCAAATGATTTTCAGAAGCCAAATAACTTCATTTAGGCCACACCTTGAGTCCTGTGTCCAGTTCTGGGCTCCTCAGTTTAAGAAGGACATTGAGAGACTTGAAGGTGTCCAGAGAAGGGCAAGAAAGCTGGGGAGGGGTCTGGAGCACAGCCCTGTGAGGAGAGGCTGAGGGAGCTGGGGTTGCTTAGCCTGGAGAAGAGGAGGCTCAGGGGAGAATCATAAACCCTGACACCCCTACACAAAGCCTTCCCAAATGGTAGAGCACCTTACGGACATCCTCAAAACCTTTTGCTCCTGACTGGACCCCAAATCACCCCACAGAGGCCCCCAAATCCAGACTCCACCCCCCCAATCCAGTACCCCACCTATTCTTTTTGCATCGCTTCAATTCCCTTCAGGCCCCCCCGGGCTCCCCCCAAAACCCTGACACTCCCAGTCGAACCCCAAAGAATTTCTAAGGACCCTTCCAGACCCCCTCAAACCCTTTTGACCCTGCCTACACCCAACAATCCCCCCTGTCAGTCCCCCCAAACCTTCCCTCCCCCTGGAGCCCAGTTCCCAGCCCATCCTTTTTACCCCGCCTCCATCACATTCAGGACGCCCCAGTGCCGCCCCCAAAACCCTGACACCCCCAGACCAACCCCTATGGAATTCTTAGGATCCTTCTGGACACCCAGAAACCCTTTGGATCCTGCCTGCACCTCCCCATGCCGCCCCCCCCCCCCCCCCCGAACCCAGTTCCAATCCTGTCTCTTTTCATCTGCTACGATCAGATTCAGGCCTCCCCATCGCCCCCCCAAAACCCTGACCCCCGTAGACGAAGCCCTACGGAATACCAAGGACTCTTCTGCACACCCTCAAACCATTTTCACCCTGCCTGGACCCCCTCAGTGCATCCCAGAGGCCCCCAAATCCATCACCTATCCCCGCAGCCCACTTCCAAGACTATTCTTCTAGCCTCATTTTGATCCCATTCAGGTCCCCCCAGAGCCCCCCCAAAATCCTGACACCCCCATACGAAGCCCTCCAAAATGCTAGAGCCCCTTGTGGACACCCTAAAACCCTTTTGACCACACCTGGAGCCCCACATCGCACCCCAGAGCCCCCCAAAGCCATACCTGCCCCTCCCAGCCCAGTTCCCAGCTTGTACTTTTTACCCTGCCATTGTCTCATTCAGGCCTCCACAGAGACCACCCCAAAACCCTGACACCCCCATACAAAGCCCTAGGGTATTCTAAGGACCTTTTTGCACACCCTCAAACCCATTTTAGCCTGCCTGGATCCCCCAAATAAGCCCTCAAAGCCCCCCAAATCATTGCCAACCCCCAACCCATTACCCAGCTCATCCTTCTGACCCTGCAACGATCCCATTAGGGACCCCCCAGAGATTCCCCCCAAGACGAACCCCTAGGGAATTCTAAGGATCATTCTGCACACCCTCAAACCCTTTTGACCCACAGTGTACCCCAAGAGACACCGAGGAGGCCCCCAAATCCATCACCCCTCCGCCCCCAGCCCAGTTCCAATCCTGACTCTTTTAATCAGCTACGATCCCTTTTTAGCCTTCCTGGACTCCCCAGTCAGCCCCAGAGACCCCCAAATCCATGCCCCCCCCCGCCCTCTTCCCTGCTCATCCCTTTTGGCACACTGTAATTCCATTCGTGACCCTCCATGGCCCCCCCAAAACCCTGATACCCCCATACGAGCCCCTAGGCAATTGTAAGGACCCTTCCAGACATCCTCATAGCATTTGGACTCTGCCTGGACCCCCAAATCACCCCCCAGAGCCCCCCAAATCATTGCCACCCCCCCCAACCATTACCCAGCTCGTCCTTCTGACCCTGCAATGTTCCCTTTCGGGACCCCCCAGAGATCCCCCAAAACCATGACACCCCCAGACGAACCCCTAGGCAATTCTAAGGACCATTCTGCACACCCTCAAACCCTTTTTAGCCTGCCTGGATCCCCCAACCCTCCACCACAGCTCCCCAAATCCATCCCCCCACTTCCTATGCCCTTCCCAGCTCGTGCCTTTAGGCACACTACAATTCCCTTCACGACACCCCTTAGAGCCCCCCAAACCCTGATGCCCCCAGACGAATCCCTAGGGAATACCAAGGACCCTTCTGCACACCCTCAAACCAGTTTCACCCTGCCTGGACCCCCCCAGCGCACCCCAGTTGCCCCCAAATTCATCACGCCTCCGCCAGGCCAGTTCCCTGCCTATTCTTTTTGCCTCGGTTTGCTCAGAGTCAGGCCCCTCCAGTAGCCCCCCCAAAACCCTGATACCCCCAGACAAAGCCCTCCCAAATGCCAGAGCCCCTTCCGGACATCCTCAAACCCTTTGGACCCAGACTGGACCCCCAGATCACCCCCCAGAGCCCGCCAAAGCCATACCTTCCCCTCCTGCCCAGCTCCCAGCTTAGTCTTTTTGCCTCACTTCAGTCCGATTCAGGCTCCCCCAGACTCCCCCCAAAACCCTGACACCCCCAGATGAACCCCTACGGACTACTAAGGACACTTCCAGACCCCCTCAAACCCTTTTCACCCTGCCTAGATCCAACAGTCCCCTTCCAGAGCCACTCAAATCTTCCCCTCCAACATAGCCCAGTTCCCAGCCCATCCTCTACCCTGCCACCATCACATTCAGGCCTCCCCGTGGCCCCCCCCAAACCCTGACACCCCCATATGACCCCCCCCAAATCGTAGAGACCCTTCCTGACACCTTCAAACCCTTTTCATCCTGCCTGGACCCCCCCACAGTCTCCCAGAGCCCCCCAAATCCATGCCCCCGCCCTGCCCACTACCCAGTTCCTCCTTTTTCCCCTGCAATGATCCCATTCAGCCCCCTCAGAGATCCCCCCAAAACCCTGACACCCCCAGAAGAACCCCTAAAGAATTGGAGGGACCCTTCTGCATGCCCTGAAAACCTTTGGATCCAGCATGGACCCTTAAATCCCCCCCCCAGTGCCCCCCAAATCCATGCCTCCCCCTCCTGCCCTGTTCCCTGCTCCTTCCCTTTGGTACACTGCCATTCCCAACACAAGCCCCCATGTCCCCTCCCCCAAACCCTGACACCCCCACACCAACTCCTACGGAATTGGAAGGACTCTTCTGCACTCCCTCAAACCCTTTGCACCCTGCCTGCATTCCCGCATCGCACCCCAGAGCCCCCCAAATCCATAACCCACCCCCCCAGCCCAGTTCCAAGGCTATTCTTCTAGCCTCACTTTGCTCCCATTCAGGTCCCCCCGGAGCCCACCCAAAAGCCTGACACCCCCAGACGAACCCCTACGGAATACTAAGGACCCCTCTGCACTCCCTGAAACCCTTTTTAGCCTGCCTGGACCTCCCAGGCCCCCAGAGCCCCCCGAATACCTGCCCCCTCCCATAAAAACCCAGTTCCCAGCTTGTCCCTTTTGGCACACTATGATTCGCTTCTACGACCCTCCATGCCCCACCCCCTCCAAACCCTGACACCCCCAGACGAAGCTCTCAGAAATCATAAGGACCCTTCCGCACACCCTCAAACCCTATTTAGCCTGCCTGGATCCCCCAAATGATCCCCCAGAGCCCCCCCAATCATTGCCACCCCCCCCAAACCATTACCCAGCTCGTCCTTTTTACCCTGCAACCATCCCATTCAGGACCCTCCAGAGACCTCCCCCAAAACCCTGACAACCCCATACAAAGCCCTCCAAAATGGCAGAGCCCCTTCCGCACACCCTCGAACCCTTTTGCTCCTGACTGGACCCCAAATCACCCCACAGAGGCCCCCAAATCCAGACTCCACCCCCCCACTCCAGTACCCCACCTATTCTTTTTGCATCGCTTCAATTCCCTTCAGGCCCCCCCGGGCTCCCCCCAAAACCCTGACACCCCCAGTCGAACCCCAAAGAATTTCTAAGGACCCTTCCAGACCCCCTCAAACCCTTTTGACCCTGCCTACACCCAACAATCCCCCCTGTCAGTCCCCCCAAACCTTCCCTCCCCCTGGAGCCCAGTTCCCAGCCCATCCTTTTTACCCTGCCTCCATCACATTCAGGACGCCCCAGTGCCGCCCCCAAAACCCTGACACCCCCAGACGAACCTGTAAGAATTTGTAAGCACCCTTCCAGACAGCCTGAAACCCTTTTGACCCAGACTGGACCCCCCAAATCATCCCCCAGCGCCCCCCAAATCCATGCCCCCCCCCAACCCATTCCCCAGTTCGTCCTTTTTACCATGCAATGGTCTCATTCAGGCCCCCCCAGAAACCCCCACAAAACCCCTGACTCCCCCAGACGAACCCCTCCAAAATGGCAAAGCCCATTGTGCACAACCTCAAACCCTTTTTAGTCTTCCTGGACCCCCCAGTCACCCCCCAGAGACCCCCAAATCCTTGACACCCCCCCCCCCACCCAGTTTCCACCTTATCCATTTAGGCACACTGCCATTCGCTTCTATGACCCCACATCTCGCCCCCCCCAAACCCTGACACCCCCAGACAAACCCCTCGGAAATCAGAAGGACCCTTCCGGACATCCTCAAACCCTTTTGACCCTGCCTGGACTCCACAATCAGCCCCCAGAGCTCCCCACATCCATGACCCCCAGTAGCCCTGCTCCCAGCCCAACCTTTTTAACACACCATGATCCCATTCAGGCCTCCCAGGCCCGCCCCCCCCCCCCCAAAACCCATACTCCCCCATACGAACCCCTAGGGAATACTAAGGACCCTTCCGGACACCCTCAAAGCATTTGGGCTCTGCATGGACCCTCTAAGCACCCCCCAGATGCCCACAGATTCATGCCCCCCCCAGCCCAGTTCCAATCCCGTCTCTTTTAATCCACTACGATCATATTCAGGCCCCCCCAGGCTCCCCCCCAAACCCTGATAGCCCCAGACGAACTCCTACGGAATACTAAGGACCCTTCTGCACTCCCTCAAACCCTTTTTAGCCTGCCTGCACCTCCCAGTCAGCCCCCAGAGCCCCCCAAATCCATACCCCCCACCCCACACCCAGTTCCCTGCTCATCCCTCTTGGCACTCTGAGATTCAAATTACTCCTCCCCATCACCCCCCAAAAACCCTGACACCCCCAGACGAACCTCTAAGGCACTCTAAGGACCGTTCTTCACACCCTCAAACCCATTTTAGCCTGCCTGGACTCCCCAAATCATCCCCCAGAGCCCCCCAAATCATTGCCAACCCCCACCCATTACCCAGCTTGTCCTGGGTGCGGGGCGGGGGGCATGGATGCGGGGGGGGGCCTCTGGGAGCTGATTGTGGAGTCCAGACAGGGTCAAAAGGGTTTGAGGATGTCCGGAAGGGTCCTTACAAATTCTTAGCGGTTCGCCTGGGGGTGTCAGGGTTTTGGGCGGGTCTCTGGGGAGGCCTGTAATGGATGATTGCTGGCCCGAAAGGACGACCTGGGAATTGGGCTGGAGGGGGGGGGCGTGGATTTGGGGGGGCCCTGGGGGGTAATTGGGGTGTCCAGGCAGGGTCCAAAGGGTTTGAGAGTGTCCAGAAGGGTTCTTACAATTTTGGAGGGGTTCGTCTGGGGGTGTCAGGGTTTTGGGGGGGCTCAGGGGGGACCTGAATGGGGGCAAAGCGAGGCTAGAAGAATAGACTTGGACTGCGGGGGTGGGTGATGGATTTGGGGGCCTCTGGGGTGCGATGGGGGAAAGCAGGCAGGGTGCAAAGGGTTTGAGGGAGTGCAGAAGAGTCCTTCCGATTCTGTAGGGGTTGGTGTGGGGGTGTCAGGGTTTTGGGGGGATCTCTGGGGGGGCTGAATGGGATCTTTGCAGGGGAAAACAGAGAAGCTGCGAAGTGGGCAGGAGGGGGCATGGATTTGGGGGGCTCTGGAAGCCTGTGGGGGGGTTCCAGCAGGTTCAAAAAGATTTGAAGTTGTCAGGAAGGGTCCCTACGATTTCGGAGGGGGTCATATGGGGGTGTCAGGGTTTGGGGGGATGTCTGGGGGAGCCTGAATCAGACTGAAGCGAAGCAAAAAGACTAAGAGTCCAAATGCTTTGAGGATGTCTGGAAGGGTCCTTACAATTCCTTAGGGGTTCGTCTGGGGGTGTCAGGGTTTTTGGGGGGGGGGGGCATGGGGAGTCGCGAATTGAATCGTAGTGTGCCAAAAGGGATGAGCAGGGAAGAGGGCGGGTGGGATGGGCATGGATTTGGGGGTCTCTGGGGGGTGATTTTGGGGTCCAGTCAGAATCAAAAGGGTTTGAGGTTGTGCAGAAGGGGCTCTGCCATTTGGGAGGGGTTCATCTGGGGGTGTCAGGTGTTGGGAATTTTGCCCCCCGGACTGAAGATGAGAAACTGCCAGGAGAGATGAAATGGAAAGCAGCTGCAGTGGCTTAATAATCAACTCCTGTAGCTGAGATCAGAGTCACCTGCGCTGCCTTCATAAGAAGTGGCAAGCAAACCTGGGGGAAAAAGGCAGCAGAGTTGCCAAGAGGAGTCTGAACTTCAAGAAGCTAAACTGAGGCAACCTGATGGCGACTTCCAGGCAACAACAGCGCTGATGGCCAAAGAAAGGGAAGGAGCCACCCTTGGTCGGCAGGAGGAATGTGCCCTGAGAGCTAGAAAGAGAAACCTGTTGCTGAGCTGGGGCTCCACAGTCAGGAGCTGCAGGAGAAGCAGAAGCAGCAAGTTTCGCCTCTTCCAGCTGAACTTCGGACAAAGCCCCAGGCTGAGAGGTGAGAGACTGCAATCTGCACTAGAAAGGGAACAGCTGCTTCGGCTGAACCACAGACCCCAGGGACCCCCCCAACCCCTGACACCCCCATACGATCCCCTCCCAAATCGTAGGGACCCTTCCTGACACCTTCAAACCCTTTTCAACCTGCCTGGACGCCCCCACAGCCTCCCAGAGCCCCCCAAATTCATGCATGCCTCCCAGCCCAGTTCCAATCCTGTCTCTTTTAATCTGCTACCATCACATTCAGGCCCCCCCAGGCTCCCCCCAGAACCCTGACACCCCCAGATGAACCCCTACGGAATTCTAAGGACCTTTCTGCACACCCTCAAACAATTTTTAGCTTGCCTGGACTCCACAAATCATCCCACAGAGCCCCCCAAATCATGGCCACTCCCCCAAAGTGCAAAGTGCAAACTGCAAAGTGGCAGAACCCGAGGTAATAATACCAGAAGGGTAGCTGTTACTTCCACAGTTCCCCAGAACAACTCTTATGGCTCCAACAGTGGCTCCAGTTATAACATGCAAAGTTATAACCCTGCAAACTATGTGCAATGCACATGTGCACATGTTCCCCATAACTAGGGGTGCCCTGCCTCCCGCCAGGGGGAGGAGAGGGATAACAGAGATAACAGAATCTATTGGGATGTGTACATCCAGTGGCCTGGCACTTCACAATTTCGGAAGTACAGGGCCTTGGTTGACACAGGAGCTCAGTGCACCATAATACCATCAAATTATCAGGGATCAGAGTCCATAACTATTCTGGGAGTCACTGGTGGATCTCAAGAGTTAAGTAAGGTAGAGGTTAACATAAGTTTAACTGGTAAACAATGGAGGAAGCATACAGTTGTGACCGGACCTGATGCACCTTGTATTTTGGGAATTGATTTTCTGAGAGAAGGGCGTTTCAAAGACCCTAGAGGTTACAAATGGGCTTTTGGAGTAGCTTCAATAGAAATTGATGGACAAAAATTGAAGCTGTCTGCCAGACCTGAACTTTCTGATGAATCTGCAGTTGTGGGACAACATAAGATACAGGACATTAAATTGCCGGTTGCTTCTCAGACTGTGCATCACAGACAATACAGAACCAACCGTGACTCTTTGTTGCCCATTCAGAATCTGATTCGTCAGTTGGAAAGTCAGAAAGTCGTCAGCAAAACTCATTCACCTTTCAACAGTCCAGTGTGGCCTGTGCGGAAGCAGAATGGAGACTGGCGTCTGACGGTAGACTACCGAGCCCTAAATGAAGTGACACCACCTATGAGTGCAGCAGTGCCAGACATGATGGAGCTTCAGTATGAGCTGGAATCCAAAGAGGCCAAATGGTATGCTACCATAGACATTGCTAATGCATTTTTCTCTATTCCCATAGCAGAGGAATGCAGGCCTCAGTTTGCTTTCACCTGGAGAGGAATCCAGTACACCTTCAACAGACTGCCAATGGGCTGGATCCACAGCTCAAGCATCTGTCATGCAGTGATCCACGATGCTCTGGAGAAAGGCGGTGCTCCAGAACACATCCAGTTCATCGATGATATCATCGTCTGGGGTAAAACTGCTGAGGAAGTCTTCGAGAAAGGTAACAAAATCATTGACATTCTTCTGAATGCAGGTTTTGCCATCAAGCGAGACAAGGTGAAAGGACCTACCACAGAGATTCAGTTTCTGGGAGTGCGGTGGCAGGATGGACGCCGACACATTCCAGTGGATGTGGTAAATAGAGTCTCTACCATGGCAAGTCCCACAAACAAGCAAGAGACCCTACGTTTCTTAGGGATAGTGGGATTTTGGAGACTGCACATTCCTGGATACAGTCAGATTGTGAAACCTCTGTATGATGTGACTCGAAAGAGAAACCATTTCCACTGGGGACCTGAACAACAAGCAGCCTTTGACCAGATAAAACAAGAGGTAGTTCAAGCAATGGGTCTGGGACCTGTCCGAGATGGTCCAGACATTAAGAACATTTTGTACACAGCTGCAAGTGACAATGGTCCAACCTGGTGCTTGTGGCAAAAAGCTCCAGGTGAGACACGTGGACGACCTCTTGGTTTCTGGAGTCGAGGTTACAGAGGTTCAGAGGCTAATTATACTCCAACAGAGAAAGAAATTTTAGCTGCCTATGAAGGAGTGAAAGCATCTTCTGAAGTGATTGGAACCGAATCACAACTTCTTCTAGCTCCCAGATTACCAGTTTTGAATTGGATGTTCAAAGGCAAAGGATCCACACCACATCATGCCACAGACTCAACCTGGTCTAAGTGGATGGCTCTGATAACACAGAGAGCTCGAATGGGAAATCTTGAAAGACCTGGTCTAGTGGAGGTGATCTCAAGTTGGCCTGAAGGTATCAACTGTGCTAAACCTCCAGAGGAGAAAGTAACTCGTGCTGAGGAAGCTCCTCCTTACAATGACCTTTCTGATGATGAAAAGAAATATGCTTTGTTCACAGACGGTTCCTGTCGTCTTGTTGGAAACAAGCGAAGGCGGAAGTCTGCAGTGTGGAGTCCAACACGCCGAGTTGCAGAGGCGAAAGATGGAGAAGGAGAATCCAGTCAGTTCGCAGAGGTAAAAGCTGTCCAGCTAGCTCTCGACGTGGCTGAACGTGAGAGATGGCCAAAGCTTTATCTCTACACCGACTCATGGATGGTAGCCAATGCTCTATGGGGTTGGCTAAAGAACTGGAAGAAGAGTGGTTGGCAGAGAAAAGGAAAACCCATTTGGGCAGCCAACCTGTGGCAGGACATTGCTGATCGAATCGAGAGAATTCCAGTGAAAGTGAGACACATTGATGCTCACATTCCTAAGAGCAAAGCTACTGAGGAACAGCAACACAACCATCAGGCAGATCTAGCTGCAAGAGTTTCTCAAGTAGACATGGACTCTAATCTTGATCTCGACTGGAAACACCGAGGTGAGATATTCTTAGCTCGGTGGGCTCACGATTCGTCAGGACATCAAGGCAGAGATGCAACATACCAATGGGCTCGTGACAGATCCATAGACATTTCCATGGATGCTATCACGCAAGTCATCCATGACTGTGACATTTGTGCTGCTATTAAGCAGGCAAAACGACTTAAGCCCTTGTGGTATGGTGACAGATGGTCCAAGTACAAGTATGGTGAAGCTTGGCAGATTGACTACATCACTCTACCACGTTCTCGTTCTGGTAAGCAATACGTGCTTACTATGGTAGAGGCAAACACTGGATGGTTGGAAACTTATCCAGTTCCACAGGCAACTGCACGCAACACCATTCTCGGTCTGGAGAGACAAATCCTGTGGAGACACGGAACTCCGGAGAGGATCGAGTCAGACAACGGAACTCATTTCAAGAACAACCTTGTAAAGAACTGGGCAAAAGAGCACGGTATTGAGTGGATATTCCACATTCCCTACTATGCACCAGCTTCAGGGAAGATTGAACGCTACAACGGTTTGTTGAAGACCACTCTTAAAGCCATGGGGGGTGGATCTTTGAAAAACCGGGAAAAACATTTAGCACAAGCAACCTGGCTGGTAAATAGTAGAGGTTCAGTGAACCGAGCTGGACCTGCACATTCAGATTTGCTACGAAAAGTAGAAGGTGAGAGAGTTCCTGTTGTTAGAGAAAAGAATCTGTTAGGTAAAACTGTTTGGGTATTTTCACCCTCAGGAGAGGCTAAACCTGTCCGAGGGGTGGTTTCAGCTGAAGGTCCGGGTCACACTTATTGGGTAATGCAAGAGAATGGTGAAATTCAGTGTATTCCACAAAGAAATTTAACTTTAGCTGAAAGAGGTTAATTTCAAACTGTTGTACAGCTACATTGCGTCCAAAGGAAGAATCAACGAGGAATCTACGGTGCACGAACCCTGAGATCCCTGAGAGCCCTGAGTCAACTAAGAGACCCTGAGAATCCCTGTTTCCCTTTTCTTCACTTCGTCGGTGAAGAAATGAACTGTTTTCCATTTTTCTCATTTTCTGATTTTCTTGGACTTTTGAATCATCTACATCTGAGCATAGCCGGAATGGACTATGAACTTTACTCACGAACTGTAAATATCATTTTGGATTGGATGGACAGTGTGAACAGCCAATGAAATTGTTTAGAAGGGGTGGACTGTGGCCGGTGGACGCTGCCCCCTTAAGAAAGGGAATATGGTGGACGGAAGTTGGTAAACGGAAGGAATAGTCTAAACTAATTTCATTGGAAGAGTGGGAGGAAGCACCTTCTGAACTGGGAGTGAACTGGACATTTCCAGGACTTTTCTATCAGTCTTGCTTCCGCCTTTCCACGGTGCAGCAGCTCTCTGTCTCTGTGCTGGGCTTTCTGCCAAGGCCTCGGCCTTGAAGTCCAGATACCAGGCCTGTATTAACTCCTTTCCAATTAACACAAACTGCTTCTAACATTTTTTTTTTCCTCTCTTTTCTCTTTCTATCCCACTCTGGGAAGGGGGGGGAGAGAGGGGAGAGCGGAGGTGGGGAACCCCCCTCTGCCGAGGGGGTTACTCTCATTTCTGTGTTACTCTGTTGTATGTCTTTGTATATATTGTAGATATTGTAAATTTGTAAATATTCCCCTGCATACCTTACATTGCTTCGTAAATATAGCTCCACTGCTTTGCTAATTCAGCTTGTGAGTTTTTTTTTTCCTTTCCCTTCAATTTTTTTTTCCCTTTTACCTTACAAGGGGGAAGGGAGGAGGCTTCTCGGCCTTACCCTTCCAAACCCACCACAATTGTGGACAGAAGGGACACTTTAGGCAAAAAGCATGACTTGGGAGAAGATGACTGTCCTAGAAGCCTGTAAGAAACACTGATTGCCAGATACTTTTGTGTACTTTAGGAACTGCTGCTGTAAGTTGTATGCACTGACATCCAGCAATATGGAGTGGAGAAGAGACAGTGGCATCTGTTACAAGCACCTCGAGTTTTAGGCTCAAAAACATCAATGTAGCTCAAAATTGCTGCTATCACCTCCTATGGAAGTCTCCATGCCTTCAGCGAATCCTACATTTGACCTGGAGGCTGCCTGGAAGGGCAGCTGGTGTGAATTCGGTGGCTTTCTTCCCACCCCCCTTTTCCCCCCTCTCTTTGTCCCTATGGTGCCTTTGCTAGCCAGCCACCTCCCCCCCCCCATTTCTCCCCCCCCCTTCTGATAACCTCTCTAGTCTATGAAAGTTGTGTTCTGATTTAAAGCAACAATGATTATTTCATTATTTCTGATTGTGATGTGTTTTAGAGATTTTTTTTTTCTGTTTTCAATAGTTGTTTTACCTGTAAGCATAATGAATAGTAAGTATTTAGTATTTATAAGTATTAAGTAATTAGTGATTGTACTAAGGTATAAGCATTTAGTAATGAGCTCAAACTTTCGTTTTTCTGTGAGTTCAAATTTTAACTTTTGGTTCAAACCTTCTTTTTTTTTTTTTTTCTTTTTTGTGCCATGGCATTTTGAAAGAGCTCTAACTTTTTATTAGTTTCTTTTTAGACATTGATTTGATAATTTAATTTTAACATAGTTCTTTCAGTTCTGTAAAGATTTTTGGTGTTAGCATAAGAGTTTGATATAGGGATATTATAGAATGAGATTTTTTTTTTTTGTTTGTATTCAAAATCGTTTTAAGAGAGGGATTATATATTAAAACAAAAAGGATGCATATTTTATAACTAAGGTTTTAGTAATGCCAGCAAAAAATAGCTAACCCATGTCAACAATCGGGAGCATGTACCATAAAGCTATGTGTATTAGGACTGAATATCACAATTGCTTAATTGTTGTGTGGTTAGAGAATATGTTGTCATGGACTTGTATGTTAACTCACCAGTTTGTATTAATTTTAAATAGTTAGTCTGATTATAACACAAAATACATTTGCATTTTAGGTTATAAAAAACAAGGGAGAATTCAGGTGTTACATCCCCCCCAAAAAAATGGCTAAAGTATACTACATTCTCAAACTTTCATTTTATGTGCGGTTTCAAGCGTGATTTAACAAAGTTTATGGAGGATATAAGAATTCTGGAAGTTTTAGCTAGGAGAAATTTGAAAGAAGAACAAACAACATTAGGCCAAAGATAGTATCTATAGGACTCGGTGCCTTAGCAAAACCAAAGTATCAAAAGAGCAGCATTGTTAGGATGAGTAAGGATGGATTGTTAGGTTACGGTCAATTTTATACCGGGCAGAACCATGAATAGTCAAGATGTCACCTTTGACCCGGCAAAGAAGCCTTTTCACTTTTGCTGTTTACGTGCAAGATTTTTCTTTACTTATGGAGATGGAGCCTGGCCAGCTTTATCTTTATAGATCAAGGAGAATCTTGCTAACATAAAACAACTTAGGATTTTTGAGCGTCTTAGACAAGAGAAGATGTAACATACCTTTAAAGCATATTGTAAAAGACAATGGTGAGGATAGGGTTTGCTGTGTTTGTAGATCATTGTGTCTTGATCCTTGGGTATGACATATTTGGGCCTGATGAAGTCATCTCTGTTGGTAAGAGGAGTGAAGTGTGAAAACTTGAACTAGTAAGATCTAAGTCGTTGACAGATTAAGCAGTTAACAAAGAAGTAAGTTCTTTGAAGTAAGGGAGTAAGTAGGATGAAACTTTGAAAAAAGCAACTGTTCTGTTGGGTTAGGGTGGGGGGGTTGGGGTTAGGGTTGGGGTTAACGGTTAGGGTAGGGTTGGGGGGGTTAGGGTTAGGGGTTAGGCTTAGGGGGTTAGGGCTTGGGGGCGGGGTTAGTACCCGAGGGTTAGGGGGTTGGGGTTAGGACCAGTGCTCCCAGTCCCCCCTCCCCACCCCCCCAGGGGCTCCCAGTCCCCCCTAGTCCCCCTCCCAGCACTCCCAGTCCCCCGATCCCCCTCCCAGCCCATCCCTGTACCTCCCAGCGGCTCCCAGTGCCTCGAACTGGTGCCGGTGAATGAGGGGGGGTGGGGGGCAGGAAGGGGAGGGGCCAGGAGCTAGGGGGCAGGGCCAGGAGCTAGGGGGCGGGGATCCGTGGGGCAGGGTCCCCGTGGGGTGGGGCAGGGGTGCAGCCCCTGGGGTTCTCCCATTGGCTCGCTGGCTGCAGCGGACCCCTGAGGACCCCAGCGAGGGGAGGGGGCAGGGGGGATGGTTTTTGGGGGGGGGGGCACGGGGGAGGGTCAAAAGGGTTTGAGGGGGTCCGGGAGGGGCTCCTAAGGGTTGGGGAGGGGTCCCAGGAGGGTCTGAAGGGGATCCCAGAAGGGCAGAAAAAGGTGGGATGGGAATTGGGGGGAGGGGCTGGGTCTGGGGGGGCTCTGGGGGGTCCGTAAGGGTCTGCAGGGGTCCACCAGACTCCGCGGGGGTCCCCAGGGGTCGCCAAGGGTCTGTGGGGCTCTGCGGGGGTCCTCAGGGGTCTGGAATGGTCCTTAAGAGTCCATAGCGGTCCGCGGGGGTCTCTTACAGGCCCCTGCAGACCCTTGGGGACCCCCACATATCCCTCCAGACCCTAGGGGACCCCTACGGACCCCCCCAGAACCCTGCAGACCCCCCCCAAACCCTGCGGACAGCCAAGGACCCTTACAGACCCTTGGGGACCCCTCAGGACCCCCACGGTCCTTTAGGGACCCCCAAAAGGGAGAGGGCAGAGGGGGGGAGGTGGGATGGGCGCTGCTCCCGGGGGTGTGAAAGGGGAATTGGGGGGGCCCCTCTGGAGGGTCCCAAAGGAGCTGGGGAGGGGCTGTGAGGGTTAGGGGTCTCTGGGGTTGAAGGTTTTGGGGTCCTGCAGGATTCGGGGAGGTCTCACTGTGGTTTTCGGCGTCCCTGCAGCCCCGGGACCCCCCTCTCCCCCCGGGCCCCCCCCAGCCACATTGCGAGCGGTTGGCAGCGCAGCTGTGCCGCCGCCCGGTGGCTCAGTGCTGTCCCCGCGCGTCACGGTCGGCACTGCAGATGGGCAGCGGCGAGTGCTGCCTCCAGGAGGCCGAGGGCTGAGCCGCGCCGGGGGGGCTCTGCGCTCCTAGCAGCGATAGCTTCCCCCAGAGGAGCTCTGAGGCCAGCTCCAAGGTTCGGTTTGGGTTCTCCTGGGGGTCTCAGACCCCACTGCTCTGATTTTACAGCTATGTTTCCCTCCCTGCCTAGGGGACAGGATGCCCTCACTCCTGGAGAGAGAGAGGCACAGCCTGAGAGGCCTGGAGCTGTGTGGGCTGTAGATGCTCTTCACCAGCTGGGAGCCATCCCCCCAGGAGTCTTCCACCAGAGAGCCTTCTGCGGGGTGCCACGATAAGCAGGGTGCAGGTGAAGGGGTCCAGAGCAGGGCAGCAGGGCTGGGCAGGGGGCTGGGGCACAGAGTCCTGTGAGGAGAGGCTGAGGGAGCTGGGGTTGCTTAGCCTGGAGAAGAGGAGGCTCAGGGGAGACCTTCTTGCTCTCTACACCTACCTGAAGGGAGGCCGTAGCCAGGTGGGGGTTGGGCTCTCCTCCCAGGCACCCAGCACCAGAACAAGAGGACACAGCCTCAAGCTGTGCCAGGGGAGGTTTAGGCTGGAGGTTAGGAGGAAGTTCTTCCCAGCAAGAGAGGTTGGCCCTGGGGATGTGCTGCCCGGGGGGGTGTGGTGGAGTCTCCCTCCCTGGAGATGTCCAGGAGGGGCCTGGGTGGGGCCCTTGGTGCCATGGTCAAGTTGATCAGATGGGGTTGGGTGGGAGGTTGGACTCGAGGACCTCTGAGGCCTTTTCCAACCTGGTTAATTCTCTTCCCATCCTATTTCATCTTCCCCTGGGTGGGAGGTTGGACCTGACGCTCCCCGAGGCCCGTCCCAGCCTGGTTCGTGCTGCTTCTGCGTGTTCAGGACGGGGATTCCCTGCTCAGTCTCTCTGCTCAGGGATTCCTCCTCTCCAGAGGTGTGAGAGAGGCTTCCCAGCCAGCCTGAACTATTTCCCCCTCTGCATTTGCTCCCCTGAACAGAAGCACAGGGGGGGAGATGCAGTCCTGTCCTGGCTGTTCTCGCTGGTATTGTGCTTCTCCCTGCCCACCCTGCCCCTTCCTGGGGGCTGCCTGCTCAGAGCTGACGGGTGAGGGGAAGCAGTTCCAGATCTGCCTCACGGCTGTTCCCTCCTTCCCTTCTTTCTGGAGGGAGGCAGTGAGGGGGAGGAGAGGCTCTGCAAATGAGGCACAGCAGCAGAGGGCTATGGAGGGAGGAGAGCAGAGTCCAGGGGCCTCCAGGTCAGAGCCGTGCGGTTAGCATCACAGCTCCTGCTCCATCACCACCACCACCACTTCTGCCCCCAGCCCAGTGCCAGGGGCAAGGCCCTCACCAGCCAGGACACCACCCAGAGGAGCTCAGCCCCAGCAGGGAACCCCAGCCAGCACCCCTGGATGGGATTGGGGCAGTCATCAGCCCTGGCCCTGACAGCCAGGGGGCCGCCAGGACCCCAACCTTCTGTCACCACCACCATCACCCAGCATGCACCAGAGACACTCACCAGGGATGAGAGAAGGATCCTCAGCCCAGGCAGGCTCATCCTAAGGGGGCTGCTCTTCCTGGGGGAGGGGATTAAATAGGAGAGTGGGTGGGAGGGGCCAGGTGGCCACACCTGGGGTGGGAGGAGACTCCAGCTGAGCCCAGGTGCCGATGGTTTGAGGGGATGAAGAGGGGAAGTGGGGGAGGTGAGGGACTTCAAGGGTGTCAGGGAGTGACAGGGCTGGGGGGCATGGAACAAAACCCAGAAGGGGGGAGGTTCCGATTGGATGCCAGGAGGAAGCTCTTCCCCATCAGGGTGGTGAGGCTCTGGCACAGGTTGCCCAGGGAGGTGGTGGTAGCCTCACCCCTGGGCGATTTGGATGCCAGGCTGGAGGTGGCTCTGGGCAGCCTGATCCAGGGTGAGGCATCCCTGCCCATGGCAGGGGGGTTGGAACTGGCCGATCCCTGAGGCCCCCTCCCCTCCCCTCCCCTCCCTTCCCCTCTTCTCCTCTCCCTTCCCCTTTCCTTCTCAGAGCCCAGGCCTGGACGCCTGGCAGGCTGCTGAGCAGCCCTGATGCCTGCAAGCCACCGTCCGCTCCGGGGGGAAAGAGACGCTCTCGCTCTCCCTGGCCAAGGCTGGTTCTCTTTCTGGCTCACACAAGGACTCCACAGGTCAGGTGATGAGGTGAGATGGATCTGAGACACGTCGTGGAGCCACTTGTGTAAGCATCTTGAGTCTTGCCGAGAGGTTGTTGCTTGTTCCTGCAGAGAAAGGAGTGCTGGGTATGTTGCGGTGCATCTTCCATCCAGCTGTGCTCTACAGTCTCTCTGGGACTGAGCGCCGGCTCTGTGCAGTGCCTCCGGGGGAGGGGTGAAGGGCACTGGGAGCGTAGGAAAGCAGAAAGGGTCCCAGGAGGGTTTCAGGACAAGGGAGAACAACAGGCTGCTGATACTGGAAGGATGGCCTGGTGATAAAGAAGAGCGGACTGCAGTACACAGCCTGAAGCGTGAGGCAGGGGGACGCTTGCCTCCCTGCTGGAGAAGATCAACCTGATACGGGATGAAGATAACGATGGAGCAAACTCAGAGAGCAGCAGTGGTGCAGGAGTGCCAGGGAAGTGCTCGGGCTGCTGGATTTCCCCTCTGTAAACTGCCTGTTCTGTACCAATAAATGATTCCTGCTGCACCAGTAAATGATTCCTGCTGCACCAGTAAATGATTCCTGCTGCACCAATAAATGATTCCTGCTGCACCAGTAAGTGATTCCTGCTGCACCAGTAAGTGATTCCTGCTGCACCAATAAATGATTCCTGCTGCACCAATAAATGATTCTTGCTGCACCAGTAAGTGATTCCTGCTGCACCAATAAATGATTCTTGCTGCACCAGTAAGTGATTCCTGCTGCACCAGTAAGTGATTCCTGCTGCACCAATAAATGATTCCTGCTGCACCAATAAATGATTCCTGCTGCACCAATAAATGATTCTTGCTGCACCAATAAATGATTCTTGCTGCACCAGTAAGTGATTCCTGCTGCACCAATAAATGATTCTTGCTGCACCAGTAAGTGATTCCTGCTGCACCAGTAAGTGATTCCTGCTGCACCAGGGGGGTCCCTGCATGCATTCCCACATGGGAGTCTCCTGTGCCTAGCAGGAGAAAACTCTGCTCTCTTTCTGCTCCATGTCAGTCTAGGAAGTAGCTTTCGGGGTAGCCTGTGGGGCGCCAGAGCACCGCAGCAGGCCACATGGCTTCAGGAGGATCCAAGGGCGGCTGCGTCTGAGGCGCAAAGGCAGCAGCGAGGAACCTGCCTGCGGCCTCCGATGGAGGCCTCGGGCGGAGCATCGCTGCCCAGGGGTCCAACCCAAACTGGGTGTGAGAGACATCGACCTCTGGCACATTCCCCACCGTGGGGCAGCCACCAGCCGGCAGCACGGGGGCTGGAGTAGCTGCAGCTGTTTGTGGGGGACCCTTCCCTGCCCCCCTTCATTGCTGCAGCAGAGCTCCCCTTCGGGGGGAGAGGGGATGTGTACACATCTGACTAGGAAAGGACCGAGCTGCTGGCCGGGCAGTTTGCTTCACATTCTGCCTTTTGGGGGGAGAATCAAAGGGAGCGGGGGGATTCTGGGCGGACATGGGGCAGGGGGATGCTGCAGCAGAGGAGCAGGTGAGGGCTGGGGGCACCCCCCTAAACCGCTGACAAGTCTCGGAGGGGACCACAGAATATTTCACAGCGTCAGTGCCGTGAGAGGCAATGCAGAGCAGACCCTCTCCAGCTGGAGAGGGAGGAGTTGGAGCGACTGCTGTGTCACAAAGCTTTGGAAACGAGCCCCTGTCTCCCCTCTCTGTTTTAAAGGCTGTGAGAATCGTAATGAAGTCACACAGGGGCTTGAGCTATAAGCACAGCCTGCGGCCGTACCCATCATAAACAGAGGCTTTTACCTGCGCGCGGTGTAGGGTTTCGATTTAAATGCCAAAACAGCCCGAACGGGGCCGGGCCGAGCTGCTGCCCACGCCCAGGGCAGTGCTCAGGGCGCCCCCGCGTGCGTCACGGGCGGCACCGCCGCCGTGCCGCGGCGCGTGCCGCCCCGAGGGCGCTCAGCGCTGCAGCGAACCGCGCTGAACGCTTGAAATGCTGGAAAGTTGTTAGGGGGAGAAGGGAAAAGGGAGAGAGGGCCTGACTCGAGCGCTGACATGGGTACAACTCCTGCGCCGCAGCGAGGCTCCGGTCCCGCCAGGGCGATAGCGTCGCGATCGTTGCCATGGGTTCAGCGCATGCGTCGCAGCGAGGGTTGTTCGCGCGCTCGGGGCTGGCGGCTTTAAAACGGCGCTCACTGGCCCGCCGGGGCTATCGGGTTCCTGCTCGCTCCGTGCTAGGTGAGTGTCTGCCTCCTCAGCTCTCCGGGGCTTTCCTCTGGCAGCTGCAGGACCGCGCTCTGGCTTTGCTTGCAGGGGGGTTCCCGGAGCCGAGCCGGGACCGTTTGGGAGCCGCGACGGGGCGGGGGACTCGCGCACTACCGGCCGGGGCCGGGACCGGGACCGGGACCGGGACCGGGGCCGGGGCCGGGGCGGGGGGGGCGGGCGAGCGAGCGGGCGGGCGGGGCGGGCCGGGGCGGGCGGGCGGGCCGGGCCGGGGCGAGCGGGCGGGCCGGGGCGGGGCGAGCGGGCGGGCCGGGGCGGGCGAGCGGGCGGGCCGGGGCGGGCGAGCGAGCGAGCGGGCGGGCCGGGGCGAGCAGCAGTCAGGAAGAGTCAGGAGGGGTCTTCTCCCGGTAACAGTAAGTGCTCTTTTAGCGTGGCACCTGTCGTCTTTGTGTTCCTCCCCGTAACTCCAAATTCCCTTCCTAGTGCTCCCACTGCCTTTCCAAGTCTCCCAGTAACTCCCCCACAGCTCTGCGAGTTAAATGAATGCCAGAGGAAAATGAGATGCCTGTGCAGTGTTTTTCTAGGGTGCAGGGAAACCTACTCACAGCTTTACAACGTGAGTAACTGAGAGCTAAGCTTTGCTTTTTGCTCCACTCCTTACCGATTGACTCTTTGCTTTCTACTTGGTCGACCAAGCAAGGCTGATGTCACTTCACAGTTACTACCCCGTTGGTGCCTGCCTGCGAGTGCCAGGACCCTTCCCGGAACCACAGGACAGAAGGAGGGTTTGTCTCTCTCGCGGTGCCCTGAGCAGGAGTCGTACCAACACAGGCTCAGAAAGCTGAAACCATCGAAAGATTTAATTAGAGAGCAACAGGCATTAGAGGTTGGTTGATGGCCAGGGAGAAATGCACCGACTGCAAGGCGTTCGGGGCGTAGTAAATCCTGGGGAACAGGGAACACGCTCAGAGACGCAGAGCCGCGCAACAGCTCTCACGGAGAGGCGCAGCAAAAACTCAGCTGCGTCCCGAAGGCGCAAACCCTACCAAGAAGGGCGTCCGTGGGTCGGGGCTATCAGAAGCAGGGCAGCCCCTCAGCTGTCTCTGTCTTTCCTACCGCGATGCCACGTGGGGGTGGGCGATTGTGGGGGGTTACAGACCATTGCAAAAACAGGGCGGAGGGCTTGCCAGCGCTGGGCAAACCAACCCCAAGGGCGGCCTCTGCCAAGAGGCCTGGTCACACCTAGCGGAGCATGTTGGAAACTGGGGACATTCAGCGTATCCCACAGCAGAACGTGGCTCCGGCTGAGAGAGGATGAACTCAGAGGGGGCAACACACATCAATGCATTATAGTCACTGTGTGAATAGTTAGAAGTCGGTCTAACCTCTTTCCCTCCTGGCTTAACACCAGCCTGGCGTCCAGGACTCAACATACGCACTGCACAGCAACCCACAGAGCTCCTGAGTCATCCCACCTGTACTTGTTCCTGCTGTCCCTGCAGCAATGGACTGTTCCTGATTTTTTTTCTCTTTTCCTTTCAAAGTCAGACTGATTCCTGATTCTTCTCCACATCCCTGTCCAGTTCCAGCACCAGAGAGACTGCCCTGAGAGAGAACGAGCCGGGATAACCAGGGACTCGCCTCGAGGAGTCGAATACCACGTGCCAAGAGCGGACGACAGGGCTGTGACAGGGGAGCGGGAGGGGAACGGAGGGGTGGCTTGTGGTGGGTGAACGCCCATTCTGAAGACAGGGTGGAGGGCTTGCGAGTGTTCTACTAAACTCTCTGCTTCCCAGCTGACTCCAAATTATTTCTTGCTGGATTTGGTCCTTTTTTTTTTTTCCCTCTGTTGGGAGGGAGGAGGGGGGGAGCAGGGGAGAGATTCTCAGCCTCGACACCATCCAAGCTCTGAGCTCCCAGGTAAGGCTCAAATCGCTGCAGCGACGACGCAGCCAAGGAGCGGGCGAGCGAGGGGCGGGGGCAGCCTCTCCCAAATGCTGCCGGCGGACCGCTTGCCCGAACGTTCCCGGAGGGGACGGAAACCCATGACAAAACGTAAGTATTAGCGTGAGGTATTGTAGCGGAGGAAAAGCCATGCCGTTCCTCTAGAGGTTGCAGAGCAGTAGTAACGTGTACGCCAAAAGGTTTCCAATGGCCCTGAGCGGCAAATTAAAACCGCACAACACACACAAAGGAGACCCCACTGGTTTTATATTCAGTTGTTTAATTTGAATGGAAAGGCCTCTGAAGAGAGGCCAGCTGAGTCACTCCCCACGCACCCGGAGGAGATGCCCCCCCCGACCGGTCAGCGTCCCCCCCCACTTCAGGGGGTTTGTGGGCATCTATGGTGGGTGTGGGGGGTATCGAAGAGGAATTCAGGGACATGTGGGAGCCAATGGAAGGTCACCTGGGGGCACTTCAGTTGGATGGTTAGGGTTAGTTGGGGGGGGGGGGGGGGAACGGGGGCTGTCTTTCTGGCAGCCTCTGGTGTGTGTGTGTGGGGTTGGCCAGCTTGGCAGCGGCGGCCTCTGTTATTGGGCGGGGGGGTGGCTGGCTTGGCGACGGCAGCAGCGTCTGTTGTTGGTCGGGGGGTTGGCCGGCTTGGCAGCGGCGGCTTCTCTTGGGTGGGGGGCGGGATGCGTGGCTGGCTTGGCCACAGCCTTTGTTGTTGGGTGGGGGGGTGTTGGCTGGTTTGGTGGCAGCCCATGTTTTTGGGTGTGTGTGGGGGGGTGGCTGGCTTTTTGGCGGCAGCTTCTGTTATTGGGTGGGGCGTGTGGGGGGGGGCTTGGCCTGGCTGTGGCCTCTGTTATTGGTTGGGGGGGGTGGGATGCGTGGCTGGTTTGGCGGCGGCCTCTGTTATTGGGTGGGGATTGGGGGGGGTTGCTGGCTTGGCGGCGTCACCCTCCGTTTTTTGGGGGGCTTGGGGGGTGGCTGGCTGCAGCAGCTTCTTGTGCTGGGGGGTGTGGGGGGATTCGCTGGTGCGGCGGCGGCCTCTGTTTTTTGGGGGGCTTTGGGGGCGCCTGGCTTGGAGGCGGCAGCTTCTCTTGCTGGGGTGGGGGGGTTGACTGGCTTATGTGGTTGGTTGGGGAGGGTGGCTGGCTTTTTGGCGGCGGTCTCTGTTGGTGTTGGGTGGGGGGGGGGTGGCTGGCTTGGTGGTGGCAGTGTCTGTTGTTGGTTGGGGGGTTGGCTGGCATGGCAGTGGCGGCCTCTGTTGGGTGGGGGGGTGGGATGTGTGGCTGCCTTGGCAGCGGCCTCTGTTGTGTGTGGGGGGTAGGGGTGGTGGCTGGTTTGGCGGCAGCCCATGTTTTTGGGTGTGGGGGTGTGGCTGGCTTTTTGGCAGTGGCCTCTGTTATTGGGTGGGGGTTGGGGGGGCAGGCTTGGTGGCAGCGCCCTCTGGTTTTTGGGGGGGTTAGGGGGTGGCCGGCTTGGTGGCGGCAGCTTCTGTTGCAGGGCTGGGGGGTGGCTGGCTTGGCAGCGGCGGCCTCTGTTGTGACTGGGGTGGGTGGGATGCGTGGCTGGCTTGTCAGCGTCCTCTGTTTTTTGGGGGGTGTGGGGGGGTGGCCAGCTTGGCGACGGCAGCTTCTGTTGCTGGGGTGGGATGCGTCGCTGGCTTGGCGGCAGCTTCTGTTGCTGGGGGGCATGGGGTGGTTGCTTGTCTTGGTGGCGGCCTATGTGGCTGGGTGGGGGGGCTGTGGCTGGCTTGGTGGCGGCGGCCTCTGCTGTGACTGGGGTGGGTGGAATGTGTGGCAGGTTTGGTGGCGGCCTCTGTTATTGGGTGGGGGTTGGGGGGGTGGCTGGCATGGTGGAGGCGCCCTCTGTGGTTTGGGGGGGTTGGGGGGGTGGCTGGCACGGCGGCGGCAACTTCTGTTGCTGGGGGGCATGAGGGGATTTGCTGGCTTGGCGGCAGCGTCCTCTGTGGTTGGGGGGGTGGCTGGCTTTGCAGCGACGGCCTCTGTTATGGGGTGGTGGGCCGGCTGCCTTGGCGGCGGCAGCATCTGTTGTTGGTTGGGGGTTTGGCTGGCTTGGCAGCGGCGGCCTCTGTTGGGCGGGGGGTGGGATGCGTGGCTGCCTTGGCAGCGGCCTCTGTTGTTGGGTGGGGGGGTAGCGGTGGTGGCTGGTTTGGCAGCAGCCCATGTTTTTGGGTGTGTGGGGGGTGGCTGGCTTTTTGGCGGTGGCCTCTGTTACTGGGTGGGCCGTTGGGGGGGGCTGGCTTGGCTTGGTGGCGGCGGCCTCTGTGGTTGGGGGGGGGCTGGCTTGGCGGCGGTGGCCTGTGTTGGGAGGGGGGGGGGACTGGCTTGGTGGCGGCGGCCTCTGTTGTGACTGGGGTGGGTGGGATGCGTGGCTGGTTTGGCGGCGGCCTCTGTTATTGGGTGGGGGTTGGGGGGGACAGGCTTGGTGGCAGCGCCCTCTGGTTTTTGGGGGGGTTAGTGGGTGGTCGGCTTGGCGGCGGCAGCTTCTGTTGCTGGGGGGTGTGGGGCAATTTGCTGGCTTGGTGGCAGCAGCTTCTGTTTTTTGGGGGGGTTAGGGGATGGCCGGCTTGGTGGCGGCAGCTTCTGTTGCGGGGCTGGGGGGTGGCTGGCTTGGCAGCGGCGGCCTCTGTTGTGACTAGGGTGGGTGGGATGCGTGGCTGGCTTGTCAGCGGCCTCTGTTTTTTGGGGGGGGGGGTGGCCAGCTTGGCAACGGCAGCTTCTGTTGCTTGGGTCGGATGCGTCGCTGGCTTGGCGGCAGCTTCTGTTGCTGGGGGGCATGGGGTGGTTGCTTGTCTTGGCGGCAGCCTATGTGGCTGGGTGGGGGGGCTGTGGCTGGCTTGGCGGCGGCGGCCTCTGTTGTGACTGGGGTGGGTGGGATGCGTGGCTGGTTTGGTGGCGGCCTCTGTTATTGGGTGGGGGTTGGGGGTGTGGCTAGCGTGGTGGCGGTGCCCTCTGTGGTTTGGGGGGGTTGGGGGGTGGCTGGTGCGGCGGCGGCAGCTTCTGTTGCTGGGGTGGGGGGGGGTTGGCTGGCTTGGCGGCAGCTTCTGTTGCTGGGGTGGGGGGGTTGGCTGGCTTGGTGGCAGCTTCTGTTGCTGGGGTGGGGGGGTTGGCTGGCTTGGCGGCAGCAGCCTATGTGGTTGGTTGGGGGGGTGGCTGGCGTTTTGGCGGCGGCCTCTGCTGGTGGTGGGTGGGTAGGGGGGTGGCTGGCTTTTTGGCGGTGGCCTCTGTTACTGGGTGGGCCGTGGGGGGGTGCTGGCTTGGCTTGGCGGTGGCCCCTGTTATGGGGTGGGGGTGTGGGGGAGTGGGGGGGTGTCTGTCTTGGCGGCGGCGGCCTATGTGGTTGGGTGAGGGGGGGTGGCTGGCTGGGCAGCGGCGGCCTCTGTTTTTTGGGGGGCTTGGGGGGGTGGCCGGCTTGGCTGCGGCAGCTTCTGTTGCTGGGGTGGGGGGGTGGCCGGCTTGGCGGCGGCAGCTTCTGTTGCTGGGGGGCATGAGGGGATTTGCTGGCTTGGTGGCAGCGTCCTCTGTGGTTGGGGGGGGTGGCTGGCTTTTTGGTGGCGGCCTCTGTTGGTGTTGGGTGGGTGGGTGGCTGGCTTTGCAGCGACGGCCTCTGTTATGGGGTGGTGGGCTGGCTGCCTTGACGGCGGCAGCGTCTGTTGTTGGTTGGGGGTTTGGCTGGCTTGGCAGCGGCGGCCTCTGTTGGGCGGGGGGTGGGATGCATGGCTGCCTTGGCAGCGGCCTCTGTTGTTGGGTGGGGGGTAGCGGTGGTGGCTGGTTTGGCAGCAGCCCATGTTTTTGGGTGTGTGGGGGGTGGCTGGCTTTTTGGCGGTGGCCTCTGTTACTGGGTGGGCTGTTGGGGGGGGCTGGCTTGGCTTGGTGGCGGTGGCCTCTGTGGTTTGGGGGGGGGGCTGGCTTGGCGGCGGTGGCCTGTGTTGGGAGGGGGGGGGGACTGGCTTGGTGGCAGTCACCTCTGTTGTGACTGGGGTGGGTGGGATGCGTGGCTGGTTTGGCGGCGGCCTCTGTTATTGGGTGGGGGTTGGGGGGGACAGGCTTGGTGACAGCGCCCTCTGGTTTTTGGGGGGGTTAGTGGGTGGCCGGCTTGCCGGTGGCAGCTTCCATTGCTGGGGGGTGTGGGGCAATTTGTTGGCTTGGTGGCAGTGGCCTCTGTTTTTTGGGGGGGTTAGGGGATGGCTGGCTTGGTGGCGGCAGCTTCTGTTGCGGGGCTGGGGGGTGGCTGGCTTGGCAGCGGCGGCCTCTGTTGTGATTGGGGTGGGTGGGATGCGTGGCTGGCTTGTCAGCGTCCTCTGTTTTTTGGGGGGTGTGGGGGGTGGCCAGCTTGGCGACAGCAGCTTCTGTTGCTGGGGGGCATGGGGTGGTTGCTTGTCTTGGCGGCAGCCTATGTGGCTGGGTGGGGGGGCTGTGGCTGGCTTGGCGGCGGCGGCCTCTGTTGTGACTGGGGTGGGTGGGATGCGTGGCTGGTTTGGTGGCGGCCTCTGTTATTGGGTGGGGTTTGGGGGGGTGGCTAGCGTGGTGGCGGCGCCCTCTGTGGTTTGGGGGGGTTGAGGAGTGGCTGGTGCGGCAGCGGCAGCTTCTGTTGCTGGGGTGGGGGGGGTTGGCTGGCTTGGCGGCAGCGGCCTATCTGGTTGGTTGGGGGGGTGGCTGGCTTTTTGGCAGTGGCCTCTATTACTGGGTGGGCGGTGGGGGGGGGGCTGGCTTGGCTTGGCGGCGGCCCCTGTTATTGGGTGGGGGAGTGGGGGGGGTGTCTGTCTTGGCGGCGGCGGCCTATGTGGTTGGGTGAGGGGGCTGTGGCTGACTTGGTGGCGGCGGCCTCTGTTTTTTGGGGGGCTTGGGGGGTGCCTCGCTTGGCAGCGGCAGCTTCTGTTGCTGGGGTGGGGGGGTTGGCTGGCTTGGTGGCAGCTTCTGTTGCTGGGGGGCATGAGGGGATTTGCTGGCTTGGCGGCAGCATCCTCTGTGGTTGGGGGGGGTGGCTGGCTTTTTGGCAGCAGCCTCTGTTGGCGTTGGGTGGGTGGGGGGGGTGGCTGGCTTTGCAGCGACGGCCTCTGTTATGGGGTGGTGGGCCGACTTCCTTGGCGGCGGCAGCGTCTGTTGTTGGTTGGGGGTTTGGCTGGCTTTTTGGCAGTGGCCTCTGTTGGTTGTGGGTGGGTAGGGGGGTGGCTGGCTTTTTGGCAGTGGCCTCTATTACTGGGTGGGCCGTGGGGGGGGGGGGGGCTGGCTTGGCTTGGCGGCAGCCCCTGTTATTGGGTGGGGGAGTGGGGGGGTGGCTGGCTTGGCGGTGGTGGCCTCTGTTATTGGGTGGGAGGGGTGGGATGCGTGGCTGGTTTGGCGGCAGCCTCTGTTATTGGGTGGGGGAGTGGGGGGGGTGGCTGTCTTGGTGGCAGCAGCTTCTGTTGCTGGGGTGTGGGGTTTGGCTGGCTTGGCGGCAGCTTCTGTTGCTGGTGGGGGGGTTGCTTGTCTTGCCGGCGGCCTATGTGTTTGGGTGGGTGGGGGGGCTGGCTTGGTGGCGGCCTCAGTTTGAGGGGCGTGGCTTGGTGGCGGTGGCCTCAGTTGGATCCAACTGAAAGGTCCTTTTGGAGCCCCTCCAGAGCCTCCCCATATCCCTCTCTGTGTGCCCGAATTCCCCTTTGATACCCCCAGATCCACCTTAGATGCCAGCAGGCCCCTTAAGAGCGGGGGCAGCACTGACCAGGTAGGGGATTCTCACCCCTGTGTGTGGCGGGAGGCTTCGCTGGGCTCTCCTCAGAGGTTACTTCCATTCAAATTACAGAGACCAAAACCCAAAGAAACCTCAGGACAAAGAATAAAGGCAAAAGAAGCAAAGGATTCCCCCCCCTCGACACGCACTGAGGAGGGTTCCCCGTCTTTAATTCCTTGAGACCCATTTCGTAGTTCTGTTTTCAAACTGCTTTGCTCTGCTTGCAATCGGCTTCTACCTGCTAGCAGCCTTTGCGTGTAACGGAAGAGACGCAGCGGGGGTGAGTTCAGAGCCTTGTTACCTGGCACTTAGTGCCAGTCCTGACTACCTATATGAACAGGAGAGATTGGCAGTCTTAGGGCGAGTCGGCTCGGCTCTCTGTGAAGCCGGAGGATTTCCTTCCCCCGAAGAGACGGCGGCTCCGGCCGGCCGGGCTGCCTCTCACCAGGCGCGTCGGGGCTCGGCTCCCCCGGGCGCCAGCCGGCTCCGCTGAGGTCTGCTCTCCGCTCGGCTTCCTCTAGCTTCCGTGGGTTCCCTTCGTCCGGCTGAGCTCCGCACCAGGTTAGCGCCAGCCTCTGTCGCTGTCCGCGGTTCCTGTGTAGGTGCTCCGAAGGTTCGATACGCCTGAATGTTCTAGGAGGGGATTAAAAGCCCTAAGACTTCACATAAGTCGCTGGTAAGAAAAGGAGGAAAACTATCTGCAGAAACCAGGAAAACATGCAGCAGACTTCTGGGAAATAGTCCAACCTCCTCTTTCACAGAAGTAAGGTGAGTTTGTGAAACCGCTCGGCTCCGAGACCTTTAGGAGAGATCCCACAGCCGTCCAGGGCTGTAGCGAGCCCTATAGACCTCCGGCAGTTACCCGAGCCGTGGCGTTCGTCTTTTCCCCCAGATCGGTTTCCGAGGACCGCAGCGGGACCCCTCTCCGTCGGGCCGCGGGACCCGCCGAGGCGCAGGACCTCTCCGGGCGCCCCCTTAGAGGCTTCTCAGGCAGAGCTCTTAACTCAGTCAGATCACCCCAGAAAGAGACAAGAGCCTTCAGGCAGGAAAAGGACTGCTGTCAAGGGAAAGGGGTAACGTGTAAGCCCTAAGGGGGCGTCCCACAAGGGAGAAAGGCAAATCGCTGCCACAGGTAAGAGCCCTCGGGGTGGAACCAGGGGGTTCCACTAAGCATTCCAATGGGGGAGACTGCAAAGGTTTTCATATAGCAATTGACCCTATTCTTTACTATCCATGTAAACAGGAAAGTTTCAGTTTTAGGGTGAGTTGGCATAGCGCTTTCAGCGAAGGAAAAGATTTTTCCTCGCCTCAGCCGGCGGCGGCTCAAACTCCCCGCAGCAGCTCACTCGCGGGGCCCCCCGAGACGAGGAGAGGCGAAGCGAGGCGAACGGAACCGGACGGAACCGGCGCGGGGCTCCCCGAGACAAGGCGAGGCGGACGGAACCGGCACGTTGGGGGCTTGGCGGGGCTCAGCTCCTCGCTCAGATTCTTCCCGGTTTCCTCGGGCTCCCTTCCAGGTAAGCGCCAGCCTCTGCCGCTCTCTGGGGTTCTTACGTAGCAGCTCGTTTGAAACGCTTGCACGTTCTCGGAGGGGATTAAAATCCCTAAGAGGCCAGCTAACCCTGACACCCCTCTCTTGCAACTTCATAGCTCTGCTGTTTAACTAGGCGCAGCAGTCTGGTATTAATTTGTCTGAAAAGAGGCTTTGAAATGCGCTGCATGGGGTTCTGAAAGATGTAAACTTACAGTGCGTATCTCTAGTACACAACAGCTCACGGATTTTCCTTTGCGTTGTAGGGTTTTTAAACACTCACCGGTTTCGGCGTCGGGTTGGTTTATCTCGGAACGGAAAACCTTCCGAGGGGAGGCCGGAGGGGCGCTTCCCACGCGCGGCGGCAAGAGACGCCCCCCCGACCGCTCAGCGTAAGTCCGCCGCTTTCAATCGATTCCCCTTTGGTAGGTACGTAGCCAAAATTGGCTTTGCTCTACGCGCAAATCGCTTTTCCGTTCCGGCATCACTTGCATCTCAGAGAGGAGATCCGGTGGGGGGGTACCTTCAGAGCCCTCTTTGGCGGCTCGGCGGCGCGGCTCGGCTCGGCTCGGCGGCGCGGCTCGGCTCGGCTCGGCGGCGCGGCTCGGCTCGGCTCGGCGGCGCGGCTCGGCTCGGCTCGGCGGCGCGGCTCGGCTCGGCTCGGCGGCGCGGCTCGGCTCGGCTCGGCGGCGCGGCTCGGCTCGGCTCGGCGGCGCGGCTCGGCTCGGCTCGGCGGCGCGGCTCGGCGCGGCTCGGCTCGGCTCGGCGGCGCGGCTCGGCTCGGCTCGGCGGCGCGGCTCGGCTCGGCTCGGCGGCGCGGCTCGGCTCGGCTCGGCGGCGCGGCTCGGCTCGGCTCGGCGGCGCGGCTCGGCTCGGCTCGGCGGCGCGGCTCGGCTCGGCGGCGCGGCTCGGCTCGGCTCGGCGGCGCGGCTCGGCTCGGCTCGGCGGCGCGGCTCGGCTCGGCTCGGCGGCGCGGCTCGGCTCGGCTCGGCGGCGCGGCTCGGCTCGGCTCGGCGGCGCGGCTCGGCTCGGCTCGGCGGCGCGGCTCGGCTCGGCTCGGCGGCGCGGCTCGGCTCGGCTCGGCGGCGCGGCTCGGCTCGGCGGCGCGGCTCGGCTCGGCTCGGCGGCGCGGCTCGGCTCGGCTCGGCGGCGCGGCTCGGCTCGGCTCGGCGGCGCGGCTCGGCTCGGCTCGGCGGCGCGGCTCGGCTCGGCTCGGCGGCGCGGCTCGGCTCGGCTCGGCGGCGCGGCTCGGCTCGGCTCGGCGGCGCGGCTCGGCTCGGCTCGGCGGCGCGGCTCGGCTCGGCTCGGCGGCGCGGCTCGGCTCGGCTCGGCGGCGCGGCTCGGCTCGGCGGCGCGGCTCGGCTCGGCTCGGCTCGGCGGCGCGGCTCGGCTCGGCTCGGCGGCGCGGCTCGGCTCGGCTCGGCGGCGCGGCTCGGCTCGGCTCGGCGGCGCGGCTCGGCTCGGCTCGGCGGCGCGGCTCGGCTCGGCTCGGCGGCGCGGCTCGGCTCGGCTCGGCGGCGCGGCTCGGCTCGGCTCGGCGGCGCGGCTCGGCTCGGCTCGGCGGCGCGGCTCGGCTCGGCTCGGCGGCGCGGCTCGGCTCGGCTCGGCGGCGCGGCTCGGCTCGGCGGCGCGGCTCGGCTCGGCTCGGCGGCGCGGCTCGGCTCGGCTCGGCGGCGCGGCTCGGCTCGGCTCGGCGGCGCGGCTCGGCTCGGCTCGGCGGCGCGGCTCGGCTCGGCTCGGCGGCGCGGCTCGGCTCGGCTCGGCGGCGCGGCTCGGCTCGGCTCGGCGGCGCGGCTCGGCTCGGCTCGGCGGCGCGGCTCGGCTCGGCTCGGCTCGGCGGCGCGGCTCGGCTCGGCTCGGCTCGGCGGCGCGGCTCGGCTCGGCTCGGCTCGGCGGCGCGGCTCGGCTCGGCGATTGCGAAGTATCTACGTAGTAATCGATACCATTCTTTCCTGTCGATGTAAACAGTTGTTTTATTTTTCCAGTCGTAGGGTATGTGTTGCGCAATCGGCGGGTGAGGGGGAAAACGGTTCCTATCGGCATGTAAACTAAGGAGCCAAAAAATCCCAGATGACGTAAAAAAGCCCACAGCAAAGCGACGACCCTCGCGGCACAAAGGAAGACCCCCCGTTCCTGAGCAATCATTACACATTTCGTAGATGTTTTCAAGCCGTGCGTTACCGTACTTGGAATTCGTTTTCACATTATGGAAGCCTTGGTATTTAACGGGACAGATCCAACGGGGGCGATTGCAAAGCTTCTTATGTAGCAATTGGTAATACTCTTGACTATCCACGGAAAAAGCAGGTATTTTTAGCAGGATTTTATGCTGATGAAACGGCGCGGGGCTCTCTGAAACGAAATGAAGAAACGTTGCAATGCCGGCCTGAAATGAAATGGTGTGGGGCTCTCTGAAATGAAAAGAGGTGAAATGGTGCAATGCTGGCCAGAAATGAAACGGTGTGGGGGCTCTCTGAAATGAAATCAACAAATGGTGCAATGCTGGCCAGAAATGAAATGGTGTGGGGGCTCTCTGAAATGAAATCAACAAATGGTGCAATGCTGGCCAGAAATGAAACGGTGTGGGGGCTCTCTGAAATGAAATCAACAAATGGTGCAATGCTGGCCAGAAATGAAACGGTGTGGGGGCTCTCTGAAATGAAAAGAGGTGAAATGGTGCAATGCTGGCCAGAAATGAAACGGTGTGGGGGCTCTCTGAAATGAAATCAACAAATGGTGCAATGCTGGCCAGAAATGAAATGGTGTGGGGGCTCTCTGAAATGAAAAGATGTGAAATGGTGCAATGCTGGCCAGAAATGAAACGGTGTGGGGGCTCTCTGAAATGAAAGCAACGAATGGTGCAATGCTGGCCTGAAATGAAATGGTGTGGGGGCTCTCTGAAATGAAAAGAGGTGAGATGGTGCAATGCTGGCCAGATGTGAAACGGTGTGGGGGCTCTCTGAAATGAAAAGAGGTGAAATGGTGCAATGCTGGCCAGAAATGAAACGGTGTGGGGGCTCTCTGAAATGAAAGCAACAAATGGTGCAATGCTGGCCTGAAATGAAACGGTGTGGGGGCTCTCTGAAATGAAAAGAGGTGAAATGGTGCAATGCTGGCCAGATATGAAACGATGTGGGGGCTCTCTGAAATGAAAAGAGGTGACATGGTGCAATGCTGGCCAGAAATGAAACGGTGTGGGGGCTCTCTGAAATGAAAAGAGGTGAAATTGTGCAATGCTGGCCAGAAATGAAACGGTGTGGGGGCTCTCTGAAATGAAAGCAACAAATGGTGCAATGCTGGCCAGAAATGAAAAGGTGTGGGGGCTCTCTGAAATGAAAGCAACAAATGGTGCAATGCTGGCCAGAAATGAAAAGGTGTGGGGGCTCTCTGAAATGAAAGCAACAAATGGTGCAATGCTGGCCAGAAATGAAACGGTGTGGGGGCTCTCTGAAATGTAATCAACAAATGGTGCAGTGCTGGCCTGAAATGAAACGGTGTGGGGACTCTCTGAAATGAAAAGAGGTGAAATGGTGCAATGCTGGCCAGAAATGAAACGGTGTGGGGGCTCTCTGAAATGAAAAGAGGTGAAATGGTGCAATGCTGGCCAGAAATGAAACGGTGTGGGGGCTTTCTGAAATGAAATCAACAAATGGTGCAATGCTGGCCAGAAATGAAACGGTGTGGGGGCTCTCTGAAATGAAAAGAGGTGAAATGGTGCAATGCTGGCCAGAAATGAAACGGTGTGGGGGCTCTCTGAAATGTAATCAACAAATGGTGCAATGCTGGCCTGAAATGAAACGGTGTGGGGACTCTCTGAAATGAAAAGAGGTGAAATGGTGCAATGCTGGCCTGAAATGAAACGGTGTGGGGGGCTCTCTGAAATGAAAAGATGTGAAATGGTGCAATGCTGGCCAGAAATGAAACGGTGTGGGTGCTCTCTGAAATGTAAACAACAAATGGTGCAATGCTGGCCTGAAATGAAACGGTGTGGGGGCTCTCTGAAATGAAAAGAGGTGAAATGGTGCAATGCTGGCCAGAAATGAAACGGTGTGGGGGCTCTCTGAAATGTAATCAACAAATGGTGCAGTGCTGGCCTGAAATGAAACGGTGTGGGGACTCTCTGAAATGAAAAGAGGTGGAATGGTGCAATGCTGGCCAGAAATGAAACGGTGTGGGGGCTCTCTAAAATGAAAAGAGGTGAAATGGTGCAATGCTGGCAAGAAATGAAACGGTGTGGGGGCTCTCTGAAATGAAATCAACAAATGGTGCAATGCTGGCCAGAAATGAAACGGTGTGGGGGCTCTCTGAAATGAAAAGAGGTGAAATGGTGCAATGCTGGCCAGAAATGAAACGGTGTGGGGGCTCTCTGAAATGTAATCAACAAATGGTGCAATGCTGGCCTGAAATGAAACGGTGTGGGGACTCTCTGAAATGAAATCAACAAATGGTGCAATGCTGGCCTGAAATGAAACGGTGTGGGGGCTCTCTGAAATGTAATCAACAAATGGTGCAATGCTGGCCTGAAATGAAACGGTGTGGGGACTCTCTGAAATGAAAAGAGGTGAAATGGTGCAATGCTGGCCTGAAATGAAACGGTGTGGGGGCTCTCTGAAATGAAAAGATGTGAAATGGTGCAATGCTGGCCAGAAATGAAACGGTGTGGGGGCTCTCTGAAATGTAATCAACAAATGGTGCAATGCTGGCCTGAAATGAAACGGTGTGGGGGCTCTCTGAAATGAAAAGATGTGAAATGGTGCAATGCTGGCCTGAAATGAAACGGTGTGGGGGCTCTCTTTAATGAGAAGAGGTGAAATGGTGCAATGCTGGCCTGAAATGAAATGGTGTGGGGGCTCTCTTTAATGAGAAGAGGTGAAATGGTGCAATGCTGGCCTGAAATGAAACGGTGTGGGGGCTCTCTGAAATGAAAAGATGTGAAATGGTGCAATGCTGGCCTGAAATGAAACGGTGTGGGGGCTCTCTTTAATGAGAAGAGGTGAAATGGTGCAATGCTGGCCTGAAATGAAACGGTGTGGGGGCTCTCTTTAATGAGAAGAGATGAAATGGTGCAATGCTGGCCTGAAATGAAACGGTGTGGGGGCTCTCTTTAATGAGAAGAGGTGAAATGGTGCAATGCTGGCCAGAAATGAAACGGTGTGGGGGCTCTCTGAAATGAAATCAACAAATGGTGCAATGCTGGCCAGAAATGAAACGGTGTGGGGGCTCTCTGAAATGAAAAGAGGTGAAATGGTGCAATGCTGGCCAGAAATGAAACAGTGTGGGGCCTCTCTGAAATGAAAGCAACAAATGGTGCAATGCTGGCCAGAAATGAAACGGTGTGGGGGCTCTCTGAAATGAAAAGAGGTGAAATGGTGCAATGCTGGCCAGAAATGAAACGGTGTGGGGGCTCTCTGAAATGTAATCAACAAATGGTGCAATGCTGGCCTGAAATGAAACGGTGTGGGGACTCTCTGAAATGAAATCAACAAATGGTGCAATGCTGGCCTGAAATGAAACGGTGTGGGGGCTCTCTGAAATGTAATCAACAAATGGTGCAATGCTGGCCTGAAATGAAACGGTGTGGGGACTCTCTGAAATGAAAAGAGGTGAAATGGTGCAATGCTGGCCTGAAATGAAACGGTGTGCGGGCTCTCTGAAATGAAAAGATGTGAAATGGTGCAATGCTGGCCAGAAATGAAACGGTGTGGGGGCTCTCTGAAATGTAATCAACAAATGGTGCAATGCTGGCCTGAAATGAAACGGTGTGGGGGCTCTCTGAAATGAAAAGATGTGAAATGGTGCAATGCTGGCCTGAAATGAAACGGTGTGGGGGCTCTCTTTAATGAGAAGAGGTGAAATGGTGCAATGCTGGCCTGAAATGAAATGGTGTGGGGGCTCTCTTTAATGAGAAGAGGTGAAATGGTGCAATGCTGGCCTGAAATGAAACGGTGTGGGGGCTCTCTGAAATGAAAAGATGTGAAATGGTGCAATGCTGGCCTGAAATGAAACGGTGTGGGGGCTCTCTTTAATGAGAAGAGGTGAAATGGTGCAATGCTGGCCTGAATTGAAACGGTGTGGGGGCTCTCTTTAATGAGAAGAGGTGAAATGGTGCAATGCTGGCCAGAAATGAAACGGTGTGGGGGCTCTCTGAAATGAAATCAACAAATGGTGCAATGCTGGCCAGAAATGAAACGGTGTGGGGGCTCTCTGAAATGAAAAGAGGTGAAATGGTGCAATGCTGGCCAGAAATGAAACAGTGTGGGGCCTCTCTGAAATGAAAGCAACAAATGGTGCAATGCTGGCCAGAAATGAAACGGTGTGGGGGCTCTCTGATATGACAGCAACAAATGGTGCAATGCTGGCCAGAAATGAAACGGTGTGGGGGCTCTCTGAAATGAAAAGAGGTGAAATGGTGCAATGCTGGCCAGAAATGAAACGGTGTGGGGGCTCTCTGAAATGAAAGCAACAAATGGTGCAATGCTGGCCAGAAATGAAACGGTGTGGGGGCTCTCTGAAATGAAAGCAACAAATGGTGCAATGCTGGCCAGAAATGAAACAGTGTGGGGCCTCTCTGAAATGAAAGCAACAAATGGTGCAATGCTGGCCAGAAATGAAACGGTGTGGGGGCTCTCTGATATGACAGCAACAAATGGTGCAATGCTGGCCAGAAATGAAACGGTGTGGGGGGCTCTCTGAAATGAAAAGAGGTGAAATGGTGCAATGCTGGCCAGAAATGAAACGGTGTGGGGGCTCTCTGAAATGAAAAGAGGTGAAATGGTGCAATGCTGGCCAGAAATGAAACGGTGTGGGGGCTCTCTGAAATGAAATCAACAAATGGTGCAATGCTGGCCAGAAATGAAACGGTGTGGGGGCTCTCTGAAATGAAAAGATGTGAAATGGTGCAATGCTGGCCAGAAATGAAACGTTGTGGGGGCTCTCTGAAATGAAATCATCAAATGGTGCAATGCTGGCCAGAAATGAAACGGTGTGGGGGCTCTCTGAAATGAAAGCAACAAATGGTGCAATGCTGGCCAGAAATGAAACGGTGTGGGGGCTCTCTAAAATGAATAGAGGTGAAATGGTGCAATGCCGGCCTGAAATGAAACGGTGTGGGGGCTCTCTGAAATGAAAAGAGGTGAAATGGTGCAATGCTGGCCAGAAATGAAACGGTGTGGGGGCTCTCTGAAATGAAAAGAGGCGGAATGGTGCAATGCTGGCCAGAAATGAAACGGTGTGGGGGCTCTCTAAAATGAAAAGAGGTGAAATGGTGCAATGCCGGCCTGAAATGAAACTGTGTGGGGGCTCTCTGAAATGAAAAGAGGTGAAATGGTGCAATGCTGGCCAGAAATGAAACGGTGTGGGGGCTCTCTGAAATGAAACCAACAAATGGTGCAATGCTGGCCTGAAATGAAACGGTGTGGGGGCTCTCTGATATGAAATCAACAAATGGTGCAATGCTGGCCAGAAATGAAACGGTGTGGGGGCTCTCTGATATGAAATCAACAAATGGTGCAATGCTGCCCTGAAATGAAACGGAATGGGATCTGTCTTTAATGAAAAGAATTGAAATGGTGCAATGCTGGCCAGAAATGAAACGGTGTGGGGGCTCTCTGATATGAAATCAACAAATGGTGCAATGCTGGCCTGAAATGAAACGGTGTGGGGGCTCTCTGGAATGAAATCAACAAATGGTGCAATGCTGGCCTGAAATGAAAAGGTGTGGGGGCTCTCTTTAATGAAAAGAGGTGAAATGGTGCAATGCTGGCCTGAAATGAAACGGTGTGGGGGCTCTCTGAAATGAAATCAACAAATGGTGCAATGCTGGCCAGAAATGAAACGGTGTGGGGGCTCTCTGAAATGAAAAGAGGTGAAATGGTGCAATGCTGGCTAGAAATGAAACGGTGTGGTGGCTCTCTGAAATGTAATCAACAAATGGTGCAATGCTGGCCTGAAATGAAACGGTGTGGGGACTCTCTGAAATGAAAAGAGGTGAAATGGTGCAATGCTGGCCTGAAATGAAACGGTGTGGGGGCTCTCTGAAATGAAAAGATGTGAGATGGTGCAATGCTGGCCTGAAATGAAACGGTGTGGGGGCTCTCTTTAATGAGAAGAGGTGAAATGGTGCAATGCTGGCCAGAAATGAAACGGTGTGGGGGCTCTCTGAAATGTAATCAACAAATGGTTCAATGCTGGCCTGAAATGAAACGGTGTGGGGACTCTCTGAAATGAAAAGAGGTGAAATGGTGCAATGCTGGCCTGAAATGAAACGGTGTGGGGGCTCTCTGAAATGAAAAGATGTGAAATGGTGCAATGCTGGCCTGAAATGAAACGGTGTGGGGGCTGTCTGAAATGAAAAGAGGTGAAATGGTGCAATGCTGGCCAGAAATGAAACGGTGTGGGGGCTCTCTGAAATGAAACCAAGAAATGGTGCAATGCTGGCCAGAAATGAAACGGTGTGGGGGCTCTCTGAAATGAAACCAACAAATGGTGCAATGCTGGCCTGAATTGAAACGGTGTGGGGGCTCTCTGATATGAAATCAACAAATGGTGCAATGCTGGCCTGAAATGAAACGGTGTGGGGGCTCTCTGAAATGAAATCAACAAATGGTGAAATGCTGGCCTGAAATGAAACGGTGTGGGGGCTCTCTGAAATGAAATCAAGAAATGGTGCAATGCTGGCCAGAAATGAAACGGTGTGGGGGCTCTCTGAAATGAAATCAACAAATGGTGCAATGCTGGCCAGAAATGAAATGGTGTGGGGGCTCTCTGAAATGAAAGCAACAAATAGTGCAATGCTGGCCAGAAATGAAACGGTGTGGGGGCTCTCTGAAATGAAATCAACAAATGGTGCAATGCTGGCCTGAAATGAAACGGTGTGGGGGCTCTCTGAAATGAAATCAACAAATGGTGCAATGCTGGCCTGAAATGAAAAGGTGTGGGGGCTCTCTTTAATGAAAAGAGGTGAAATGGTGCAATGCTGGCCTGAAATGAAACGGTGTGGGGGCTCTCTGATATGAAATCAACAAATGGTGCAATGCTGGCCTGAAATGAAACGGTGTGGGGGCTCTCTGAAATGAAATCAACAAATGGTGCAATGCTGGCCAGAAATGAAACGGTGTGGGGGCTCTCTGAAATGAAAAGAGGTGAAATGGTGCAATGCTGGCCAGAAATGAAACGGTGTGGGGGCTCTCTTTAATGAGAAGAGGTTAAATGGTGCAATGCTGGCCTGAAATGAAACGGTGTGGGGGCTCTCTGAAATGAAAACAGGTGAAATGGTGCAATGCTGGCCAGAAATGAAACGGTGTGGGGGCTCTCTGAAATGAAACCAACAAATGGTGCAATGCTGGCCTGAATTGAAACGGTGTGGGCGCTCTCTGATATGAAATCAACAAATGGTGCAATGCTGGCCAGAAATGAAACGGTGTGGGGGCTCTCTGAAATGAAATCAACAAATGGTGCAATGCTGGCCAGAAATGAAACGGTGTGGGGGCTCTCTGAAATGAAATCAACAAATGGTGCAATGCTGGCCAGAAATGAAACGGTGTGGGGGCTCTCTTTAATGAAAAGAGGTGAAATGGTGCAATGCTGGCCTGAAATGAAACGGTGTGGGGGCTCTCTGAAATGAAACCAAGAAATGGTGCAATGCTGGCCTGAATTGAAACGGTGTGGGGGCTCTCTGATATGAAATCAACAAATGGTGCAATGCTGGCCTGAAATGAAACGGTGTGGGGGCTCTCTGAAATGAAACCAAGAAATGGTGCAATGCTGGCCTGAATTGAAACGGTGTGGGGGCTCTCTGATATGAAATCAACAAATGGTGCAATGCTGGCCTGAAATGAAACGGTGTGGGGGCTCTCTGAAATGAAATCAACAAATGGTGCAATGCTGGCCAGAAATGAAACGGTGTGGGGGCTCTCTGAAATGAAAAGAGGTGAAATGGTGCAATGCTGGCCTGAAATGAAACGGTGTGGGGACTCTCTGAAATGAAAAGAGGTGAAATGGTGCAATGCTGGCCTGAAATGAAACGGTGTGGGGGCTCTCTGAAATGAAATCAACAAATGGTGCAATGCTGGCCAGAAATGAAACGGTGTGGGGGCTCTCTGAAATGAAATCAACAAATGGTGCAATGCTGGCCAGAAATGAAACGGTGTGGGGGCTCTCTTTAATGAAAAGAGGTGAAATGGTGCAATGCTGGCCTGAAATGAAACGGTGTGGGGGCTCTCTGAAATGAAACCAAGAAATGGTGCTATGCTGGCCTGAATTGAAACGGTGTGGGGGCTCTCTGATATGAAATCAACAAATGGTGCAATGCTGGCCTGAAATGAAACGGTGTGGGGGCTCTCTGAAATGAAACCAAGAAATGGTGCAATGCTGGCCTGAATTGAAACGGTGTGGGGGCTCTCTGATATGAAATCAACAAATGGTGCAATGCTGGCCTGAAATGAAACGGTGTGGGGGCTCTCTGAAATGAAATCAACAAATGGTGCAATGCTGGCCAGAAATGAAACGGTGTGGGGGCTCTCTGAAATGTAATCAACAAATGGTGCAGTGCTGGCCTGAAATGAAACGGTGTGGGGACTCTCTGAAATGAAAAGAGTTGAAATGGTGCAATGCTGGCCTGAAATGAAACGGTGTGGGGCCTCTCTGAAATGAAATCAACAAATGGTGCAATGCTGGCCTGAAATGAAACGGTGTGGGGGCTCTCTGATATGAAATCAACAAATGGTGCAATGCTGGCCTGAAATGAAACGGTGTGGGGACTCTGTGAAATGAAAAGAGGTGAAACGGTGCAATGCTGGCCTGAAATGAAACGGTGTGGGGACTCTCTGAAATGAAAAGAGGTGAAATGGTGCAATGCTGGCCTGAAATGAAACGGTGTGGGGGCTCTCTGAAATGTAATCAACAAATGGTGCAGTGCTGGCCTGAAATGAAACGGTGTGGGGACTCTCTGAAATGAAAAGAGTTGAAATGGTGCAATGCTGGCCTGAAATGAAACGGTGTGGGGCCTCTCTGAAATGAAATCAACAAATGGTGCAATGCTGGCCTGAAATGAAACGGTGTGGGGCCTCTCTGAAATGAAATCAACAAATGGTGCAATGCTGGCCTGAAATGAAACGGTGTGGGGGCTCTCTGATACGAAATCAACAAATGGTGCAATGCTGGCCTGAAATGAAACGGTGTGGGGACTCTCTGAAATGAAAAGAGGTGAAATGGTGCAATGCTGGCCTGAAATGAAACGGTGTGGGGGCTCTCGGAAATGAAATCAACAAATGGTGCAATGCTGGCCTGAAATGAAACGGTGTGGGGGCTCTCTGATATGAAATCAACAAATGGTGCAATGCTGGCCTGAAATGAAACGGTGTGGGGGCTCTCTGATATGAAATCAACAAATGGTGCAATGCTGGCCTGAAATGAAACGGTGTGGTGACTCTCTGAAATGAAAAGAGGTGAAATGGTGCAATGCTGGCCAGAAATGAAACGGTGTGGGGGCTCTCTGAAATGTAATCAACAAAGGTGCAGTGCTGGCCTGAAATGAAACGGTGTGGGGGCTCTCTGAAATGAAAAGAGGTGAAATGGTGCAATGCTGGCCTGAAATGAAACGGTGTGGGGGCTCTCTGAAATGAAAAGAGGTGAAATGGTGCAATGCTGGCCTGAAATGAAACGGTGTGGGGGCTCTCTGAAATGTAATCAACAAATGGTGCAATGCTGGCCTGAAATGAAATGGTGTGGGGACTCTCTGAAATGAAAAGAGGTGAAATGGTGCAATGCTGGCCTGAAATGAAACGGTGTGGGGGCTCTCTGAAATGAAATCAACAAATGGTGCAATGCTGGCCTGAAATGAAACGGTGTGGGGGCTCTCTGAAATGAAATCAACAAATGTTGCAATGCTGGCCAGAAATGAAACGGTGTGGGGGCTCTCTGAAATGAAATCAACAAATGGTGAAATGCTGGCCTGAAATGAAACGGTGTGGGGGCTCTCTGAAATGAAAAGAGGTGAAATGGTGCAATGCTGGCCTGAAATGAAACGGTGTGGGGACTCTCTGAAATGAAACCAAGAAATGGTGCAATGCTGGCCTGAAATGAAACGGTGTGGGGGCTCTCTGAAATGAAAAGAGGTGAAATGGTGCAATGCTGGCCTGAAATGAAACGGTGTGGGGACTCTCTGAAATGAAATCAACAAATGGTGCAATGCTGGCCTGAAATGAAACGGTGTGGGGGCTCTCTGAAATGAAAAGAGGTGAAATGGTGCAATGCTGGCCAGAAATGAAACGGTGTGGGGGCTCTCTGAAATGAAATCAACAAATGGTGCAATGCTGGCCTGAAATGAAACGGTGTGGGGGCTCTCTGAAATGAAATCAACAAATGTTGCAATGCTGGCCAGAAATGAAACGGTGTGGGGGCTCTCTGAAATGAAATCAACAAATGGTGCAATGCTGGCCTGAAATGAAACGGTGTGGGGGCTCTCTGAAATGAAAAGAGGTGAAATGGTGCAATGCTGGCCTGAAATGAAACGGTGTGGGGACTCTCTGAAATGAAATCAACAAATGGTGCAATGCTGGCCTGAAATGAAACGGTGTGGGGGCTCTCTGAAATGTAATCAACAAATGGTGCAATGCTGGCCTGAAATGAAACGGTGTGGGGACTCTCTGAAATGAAAAGAGGTGAAATGGTGCAATGCTGGCCTGAAATGAAACGGTGTGGGGGCTCTCTGAAATGAAAAGATGTGAAATGGTGCAATGCTGGCCAGAAATGAAACGGTGTGGGGGCTCTCTGAAATGTAATCAACAAATGGTGCAATGCTGGCCTGAAATGAAACGGTGTGGGGGCTCTCTGAAATGAAAAGATGTGAAATGGTGCAATGCTGGCCTGAAATGAAACGGTGTGGGGGCTCTCTTTAATGAGAAGAGGTGAAATGGTGCAATGCTGGCCTGAAATGAAATGGTGTGGGGGCTCTCTTTAATGAGAAGAGGTGAAATGGTGCAATGCTGGCCTGAAATGAAACGGTGTGGGGGCTCTCTGAAATGAAAAGATGTGAAATGGTGCAATGCTGGCCTGAAATGAAACGGTGTGGGGGCTCTCTTTAATGAGAAGAGGTGAAATGGTGCAATGCTGGCCTGAAATGAAACGGTGTGGGGGCTCTCTTTAATGAGAAGAGGTGAAATGGTGCAATGCTGGCCAGAAATGAAACGGTGTGGGGGCTCTCTGAAATGAAATCAACAAATGGTGCAATGCTGGCCAGAAATGAAACGGTGTGGGGGCTCTCTGAAATGAAAGCAACAAATGGTGCAATGCTGGCCAGAAATGAAACGGTGTGGGGGCTCTCTGATATGACAGCAACAAATGGTGCAATGCTGGCCAGAAATGAAACGGTGTGGGGGCTCTCTGAAATGAAAGCAACAAATGGTGCAATGCTGGCCAGAAATGAAACGGTGTGGGGGCTCTCTGAAATGAAAGCAACAAATGGTGCAATGCTGGCCAGAAATGAAACGGTGTGGGGGCTCTCTGAAATGAAAAGAGGTGAAATGGTGCAATGCTGGCCAGAAATGAAACGGTGTGGGGGCTCTCTGAAATGAAAAGAGGTGAAATGGTGCAATGCTGGCCAGAAATGAAACGGTGTGGGGGCTCTCTGAAATGAAATCAACAAATGGTGCAATGCTGGCCAGAAATGAAACGGTGTGGGGGCTCTCTGAAATGAAAAGATGTGAAATGGTGCAATGCTGGCCAGAAATGAAACGTTGTGGGGGCTCTCTGAAATGAAATCATCAAATGGTGCAATGCTGGCCAGAAATGAAACGGTGTGGGGGCTCTCTGAAATGAAAAGAGGTGGAATGGTGCAATGCTGGCCAGAAATGAAACGGTGTGGGGGCTCTCTAAAATGAATAGAGGTGAAATGGTGCAATGCCGGCCTGAAATGAAACGGTGTGGGGGCTCTCTGAAATGAAAAGAGGTGAAATGGTGCAATGCTGGCCAGAAATGAAACAGTGTGGGGGCTCTCTGAAATGAAACCAACAAATGGTGCAATGCTGGCCTGAATTGAAACGGTGTGGGGGGCTCTCTGATATGAAATCAACAAATGGTGCAATGCTGGCCTGAAATGAAACGGTGTGGGGGCTCTCTGATATGAAATCAACAAATGGTGCAATGCTGCCCTGAAATGAAACGGAATGGGATCTGTCTTTAATGAAAAGAATTGAAATGGTGCAATGCTGGCCAGAAATGAAACGGTGTGGGGGCTCTCTGATATGAAATCAACAAATGGTGCAATGCTGGCCTGAAATGAAACGGTGTGGGGGCTCTCTGGAATGAAATCAACAAATGGTGCAATGCTGGCCTGAAATGAAAAGGTGTGGGGGCTCTCTTTAATGAAAAGAGGTGAAATGGTGCAATGCTGGCCTGAAATGAAACGGTGTGGGGGCTCTCTGATATGAAATCAACAAATGGTGCAATGCTGGCCAGAAATGAAACGGTGTGGGGGCTCTCTGAAATGAAATCAACAAATGGTGCAATGCTGGCCAGAAATGAAACGGTGTGGGGGCTATCTGAAATGAAATCAACAAATGGTGCTATGCTGGCCTGAAATGAAACGGTGTGGGGGCTCTCTGAAATGAAATCAACAAATGGTGCAATGCTGGCCAGAAATGAAACGGTGTGGGGGCTCTCTGAAATGAAAAGAGGTGAAATGGTGCAATGCTGGCTAGAAATGAAACGGTGTGGTGGCTCTCTGAAATGTAATCAACAAATGGTGCAATGCTGGCCTGAAATGAAACGGTGTGGGGACTCTCTGAAATGAAAAGAGGTGAAATGGTGCAATGCTGGCCTGAAATGAAACGGTGTGGGGGCTCTCTGAAATGAAAAGATGTGAGATGGTGCAATGCTGGCCTGAAATGAAACGGTGTGGGGGCTCTCTTTAATGAGAAGAGATGAAATGGTGCAATGCTGGCCAGAAATGAAACGGTGTGGGGGCTCTCTGAAATGTAATCAACAAATGGTTCAATGCTGGCCTGAAATGAAACGGTGTGGGGACTCTCTGAAATGAAAAGAGGTGAAATGGTGCAATGCTGGCCTGAAATGAAACGGTGTGGGGGGCTCTCTGAAATGAAAAGATGTGAAATGGTGCAATGCTGGCCTGAAATGAAACGGTGTGGGGGCTGTCTGAAATGAAAAGAGGTGAAATGGTGCAATGCTGGCCAGAAATGAAACGGTGTGGGGGCTCTCTGAAATGAAACCAAGAAATGGTGCAATGCTGGCCAGAAATGAAACGGTGTGGGGGCTCTCTGAAATGAAACCAACAAATGGTGCAATGCTGGCCTGAATTGAAACGGTGTGGGGGCTCTCTGATATGAAATCAACAAATGGTGCAATGCTGGCCTGAAATGAAACGGTGTGGGGGCTCTCTTTAATGAAAAGAGGTGAAATGGTGCAATGCTGGCCTGAAATGAAACGGTGTGGGGGCTCTCTGAAATGTAATCAACAAATGGTGCAATGCTGGCCTGAAATGAAACGGTGTGGGGACTCTCTGAAATGAAAAGAGGTGAAATGGTGCAATGCTGGCCTGAAATGAAACGGTGTGGGGGCTCTCTGAAATGAAATCAACAAATGGTGCAACGCTGGCCTGAAATGAAACGGTGTGGGTGCTCTCTGAAATGAAATCAACAAATGGTGCAGTGCTGGCCTGAAATGAAACGGTGTGGGGGCTCTCTGAAATGAAAAGAGGTGAAATGGTGCAATGCTGGCCAGAAATGAAACGGTGTGGGGGGCTCTCTGAAATGAAAAGAGGTGAAATGGTGCAATGCTGGCCAGAAATGAAACGGTGTGGGGGCTCTCTGAAATGAAATCAACAAATGGTGCAATGCTGGCCAGAAATGAAACGGTGTGGGGGCTCTCTGAAATGAAACCAAGAAATGGTGCAATGCTGGCCTGAAATGAAACGGTGTGGGGGCTCTCTGATATGAAATCAACAAATGGTGCAATGCTGGCCAGAAATGAAACGGTGTGGGGGCTCTCTGAAATGAAATCAACAAATGGTGCAATGCTGGCCAGAAATGAAACGGTGTGGGGGCTCTCTGAAATGAAATCAACAAATGGTGCAATGCTGGCCAGAAATGAAACGGTGTGGGGGCTCTCTGAAATGTAATCAACAAATGGTGCAATGCTGGCCTGAAATGAAACGGTGTGGGGACTCTCTGAAATGAAATCAACAAATGGTGCAATGCTGGCCTGAAATGAAACGGTGTGGGGGCTTTCTTTAATGAAAAGAGGTGAAATGGTGCAATGCTGGCCTGAAATGAAACGGTGTGGGGGCTCTCTGAAATGAAATCAACAAATGGTGCAATGCTGGCCTGAAATGAAACGGTGTGGGGGCTCTCTGAAATGAAATCAACAAATGGTGCAATGCTGGCCTGAAATGAAACGGTGTGGGGGCTCTCTGAAATGAAACCAAGAAATGGTGCAATGCTGGCCTGAAATGAAACGGTGTGGGGGCTCTCTGATATGAAAAGAGGTGCAATGGCCTGCATGGTCTTGGAGGGGATTAAGACACCTAGGGGGCCAGCTCACCCTGACCCCTCTCCTCCAACTCCCTAGTTCTCTTGTTTAACGAGGTGTAGAAGTGTGGTATTCATGTGTCTGAAAAGAGGATTTGAAATGAGCTACACGGGGTTCTGGAATACGTAAGCTTACAGTGCGTCCGTGTCATACACAAGGAGTGCTTTTTCCTTTGCGTGTGTTGTAGGGTTATTAAATATTCACTGGTTAGGGTGTGTCTGTTTTTCTTTCTTTTATTAGAATGGAAAGCCTTCTGAACAGAAGCTGGCTGAGCTCCTTCCTATGCACAGCGGTAACAAACTGCGCGGCTGCTGAACTCTGTAAAGTGGCAGTGTTGCCGCTGTAAACTCTGTAAATGGACTGTGTTGCTGCTGAACCTTGTGAAATTACTCTGTTGGTCCTAAACCTTGTGTCCCTTAGGGACGTAATGAATTGTAGGAGGGCTTGTGTGGAGGCAGGGGAGGTTCCTCCT
>NW_027142452.1:2251584-2262868 GCF_026170545.1 Melanerpes formicivorus
GGTTAGGGTTAGGGTTAGGGTTAGGGTTAGGGTTAGGGTTAGGGTTAGGGTTAGGGTTAGGGTTAGGGTTAGGGTTAGGGTTAGGGTTAGGGTTAGGGTTAGGGTTAGGGTTAGGGTTAGGGTTAGGGTTAGGGTTAGGGTTAGGGTTAGGGTTAGGGTTAGGGTTAGGGTTAGGGTTAGGGTTAGGGTTAGGGTTAGGGTTAGGGTTAGGGTTAGGGTTAGGGTTAGGGTTAGGGTTAGGGTTAGGGTTAGGGTTAGGGTTAGGGTTAGGGTTAGGGTTAGGGTTAGGGTTAGGGTTAGGGTTAGGGTTAGGGTTAGGGTTAGGGTTAGGGTTAGGGTTAGGGTTAGGGTTAGGGTTAGGGTTAGGGTTAGGGTTAGGGTTAGGGTTAGGGTTAGGGTTAGGGTTAGGGTTAGGGTTAGGGTTAGGGTTAGGGTTAGGGTTAGGGTTAGGGTTAGGGTTAGGGTTAGGGTTAGGGTTAGGGGTTAGGGTTAGGGTTAGGGTTAGGGTTAGGGTTAGGGTTAGGGTTAGGGTTAGGGTTAGGGTTAGGGTTAGGGTTAGGGTTAGGGTTAGGGTTAGGGTTAGGGTTAGGGTTAGGGTTAGGGTTAGGGTTAGGGTTAGGGTTAGGGTTAGGGTTAGGGTTAGGGTTAGGGTTAGGGTTAGGGTTAGGGTTAGGGTTAGGGTTAGGGTTAGGGTTAGGGTTAGGGTTAGGGTTAGGGTTAGGGTTAGGGTTAGGGTTAGGGTTAGGGTTAGGGTTAGGGTTAGGGTTAGGGTTAGGGTTAGGGTTAGGGTTAGGGTTAGGGTTAGGGTTAGGGTTAGGGTTAGGGTTAGGGTTAGGGTTAGGGTTAGGGTTAGGGTTAGGGTTAGGGTTAGGGTTAGGGTTAGGGTTAGGGTTAGGGTTAGGGTTAGGGTTAGGGTTAGGGTTAGGGTTAGGGTTAGGGTTAGGGTTAGGGTTAGGGTTAGGGTTAGGGTTAGGGTTAGGGTTAGGGTTAGGGTTAGGGTTAGGGTTAGGGTTAGGGTTAGGGTTAGGGTTAGGGTTAGGGTTAGGGTTAGGGTTAGGGTTAGGGTTAGGGTTAGGGTTAGGGTTAGGGTTAGGGTTAGGGTTAGGGTTAGGGTTAGGGTTAGGGTTAGGGTTAGGGTTAGGGTTAGGGTTAGGGTTAGGGTTAGGGTTAGGGTTAGGGTTAGGGTTAGGGTTAGGGTTAGGGTTAGGGTTAGGGTTAGGGTTAGGGTTAGGGTTAGGGTTAGGGTTAGGGTTAGGGTTAGGGTTAGGGTTAGGGTTAGGGTTAGGGTTAGGGTTAGGGTTAGGGTTAGGGTTAGGGTTAGGGTTAGGGTTAGGGTTAGGGTTAGGGTTAGGGTTAGGGTTAGGGTTAGGGTTAGGGTTAGGGTTAGGGTTAGGGTTAGGGTTAGGGTTAGGGTTAGGGTTAGGGTTAGGGTTAGGGTTAGGGTTAGGGTTAGGGTTAGGGTTAGGGTTAGGGTTAGGGTTAGGGTTAGGGTTAGGGTTAGGGTTAGGGTTAGGGTTAGGGTTAGGGTTAGGGTTAGGGTTAGGGTTAGGGTTAGGGTTAGGGTTAGGGTTAGGGTTAGGGTTAGGGTTAGGGTTAGGGTTAGGGTTAGGGTTAGGGTTAGGGTTAGGGTTAGGGTTAGGGTTAGGGTTAGGGTTAGGGTTAGGGTTAGGGTTAGGGTTAGGGTTAGGGTTAGGGTTAGGGTTAGGGTTAGGGTTAGGGTTAGGGTTAGGGTTAGGGTTAGGGTTAGGGTTAGGGTTAGGGTTAGGGTTAGGGTTAGGGTTAGGGTTAGGGTTAGGGTTAGGGTTAGGGTTAGGGTTAGGGTTAGGGTTAGGGTTAGGGTTAGGGTTAGGGTTAGGGTTAGGGTTAGGGTTAGGGTTAGGGTTAGGGTTAGGGTTAGGGTTAGGGTTAGGGTTAGGGTTAGGGTTAGGGTTAGGGTTAGGGTTAGGGTTAGGGTTAGGGTTAGGGTTAGGGTTAGGGTTAGGGTTAGGGTTAGGGTTAGGGTTAGGGTTAGGGTTAGGGTTAGGGTTAGGGTTAGGGTTAGGGTTAGGGTTAGGGTTAGGGTTAGGGTTAGGGTTAGGGTTAGGGTTAGGGTTAGGGTTAGGGTTAGGGTTAGGGTTAGGGTTAGGGTTAGGGTTAGGGGTTAGGGTTAGGGTTAGGGTTAGGGTTAGGGTTAGGGTTAGGGTTAGGGTTAGGGTTAGGGTTAGGGTTAGGGTTAGGGTTAGGGTTAGGGTTAGGGTTAGGGTTAGGGTTAGGGTTAGGGTTAGGGTTAGGGTTAGGGTTAGGGTTAGGGTTAGGGTTAGGGTTAGGGTTAGGGTTAGGGTTAGGGTTAGGGTTAGGGTTAGGGTTAGGGTTAGGGTTAGGGTTAGGGTTAGGGTTAGGGTTAGGGTTAGGGTTAGGGTTAGGGTTAGGGTTAGGGTTAGGGTTAGGGTTAGGGTTAGGGTTAGGGTTAGGGTTAGGGTTAGGGTTAGGGTTAGGGTTAGGGTTAGGGTTAGGGTTAGGGTTAGGGTTAGGGTTAGGGTTAGGGTTAGGGTTAGGGTTAGGGTTAGGGTTAGGGTTAGGGTTAGGGTTAGGGTTAGGGTTAGGGTTAGGGTTAGGGTTAGGGTTAGGGTTAGGGTTAGGGTTAGGGTTAGGGTTAGGGTTAGGGTTAGGGTTAGGGTTAGGGTTAGGGTTAGGGTTAGGGTTAGGGTTAGGGTTAGGGTTAGGGTTAGGGTTAGGGTTAGGGTTAGGGTTAGGGTTAGGGTTAGGGTTAGGGTTAGGGTTAGGGTTAGGGTTAGGGTTAGGGTTAGGGTTAGGGTTAGGGTTAGGGTTAGGGTTAGGGTTAGGGTTAGGGTTAGGGTTAGGGTTAGGGTTAGGGTTAGGGTTAGGGTTAGGGTTAGGGTTAGGGTTAGGGTTAGGGTTAGGGTTAGGGTTAGGGTTAGGGTTAGGGTTAGGGTTAGGGTTAGGGTTAGGGTTAGGGTTAGGGTTAGGGTTAGGGTTAGGGTTAGGGTTAGGGTTAGGGTTAGGGTTAGGGTTAGGGTTAGGGTTAGGGTTAGGGTTAGGGTTAGGGTTAGGGTTAGGGTTAGGGTTAGGGTTAGGGTTAGGGTTAGGGTTAGGGTTAGGGTTAGGGTTAGGGTTAGGGTTAGGGTTAGGGTTAGGGTTAGGGTTAGGGTTAGGGTTAGGGTTAGGGTTAGGGTTAGGGTTAGGGTTAGGGTTAGGGTTAGGGTTAGGGTTAGGGTTAGGGTTAGGGTTAGGGTTAGGGTTAGGGTTAGGGTTAGGGTTAGGGTTAGGGTTAGGGTTAGGGTTAGGGTTAGGGTTAGGGTTAGGGTTAGGGTTAGGGTTAGGGTTAGGGTTAGGGTTAGGGTTAGGGTTAGGGTTAGGGTTAGGGTTAGGGTTAGGGTTAGGGTTAGGGTTAGGGTTAGGGTTAGGGTTAGGGTTAGGGTTAGGGTTAGGGTTAGGGTTAGGGTTAGGGTTAGGGTTAGGGTTAGGGTTAGGGTTAGGGTTAGGGTTAGGGTTAGGGTTAGGGTTAGGGTTAGGGTTAGGGTTAGGGTTAGGGTTAGGGTTAGGGTTAGGGTTAGGGTTAGGGTTAGGGTTAGGGTTAGGGTTAGGGTTAGGGTTAGGGTTAGGGTTAGGGTTAGGGTTAGGGTTAGGGTTAGGGTTAGGGTTAGGGTTAGGGTTAGGGTTAGGGTTAGGGTTAGGGTTAGGGTTAGGGTTAGGGTTAGGGTTAGGGTTAGGGTTAGGGTTAGGGTTAGGGTTAGGGTTAGGGTTAGGGTTAGGGTTAGGGTTAGGGTTAGGGTTAGGGTTAGGGTTAGGGTTAGGGTTAGGGTTAGGGTTAGGGTTAGGGTTAGGGTTAGGGTTAGGGTTAGGGTTAGGGTTAGGGTTAGGGTTAGGGTTAGGGTTAGGGTTAGGGTTAGGGTTAGGGTTAGGGTTAGGGTTAGGGTTAGGGTTAGGGTTAGGGTTAGGGTTAGGGTTAGGGTTAGGGTTAGGGTTAGGGTTAGGGTTAGGGTTAGGGTTAGGGTTAGGGTTAGGGTTAGGGTTAGGGTTAGGGTTAGGGTTAGGGGTTAGGGTTAGGGTTAGGGTTAGGGTTAGGGTTAGGGTTAGGGTTAGGGTTAGGGTTAGGGTTAGGGTTAGGGTTAGGGTTAGGGTTAGGGTTAGGGTTAGGGTTAGGGTTAGGGTTAGGGTTAGGGTTAGGGTTAGGGTTAGGGTTAGGGTTAGGGTTAGGGTTAGGGTTAGGGTTAGGGTTAGGGTTAGGGTTAGGGTTAGGGTTAGGGTTAGGGTTAGGGTTAGGGTTAGGGTTAGGGTTAGGGTTAGGGTTAGGGTTAGGGTTAGGGTTAGGGTTAGGGTTAGGGTTAGGGTTAGGGTTAGGGTTAGGGTTAGGGTTAGGGTTAGGGTTAGGGTTAGGGTTAGGGTTAGGGTTAGGGTTAGGGTTAGGGTTAGGGTTAGGGTTAGGGTTAGGGTTAGGGTTAGGGTTAGGGTTAGGGTTAGGGTTAGGGTTAGGGTTAGGGTTAGGGTTAGGGTTAGGGTTAGGGTTAGGGTTAGGGTTAGGGTTAGGGTTAGGGTTAGGGTTAGGGTTAGGGTTAGGGTTAGGGTTAGGGTTAGGGTTAGGGTTAGGGTTAGGGTTAGGGTTAGGGTTAGGGTTAGGGTTAGGGTTAGGGTTAGGGTTAGGGTTAGGGTTAGGGTTAGGGTTAGGGTTAGGGTTAGGGTTAGGGTTAGGGTTAGGGTTAGGGTTAGGGTTAGGGTTAGGGTTAGGGTTAGGGTTAGGGTTAGGGTTAGGGTTAGGGTTAGGGTTAGGGTTAGGGTTAGGGTTAGGGTTAGGGTTAGGGTTAGGGTTAGGGTTAGGGTTAGGGTTAGGGTTAGGGTTAGGGTTAGGGTTAGGGTTAGGGTTAGGGTTAGGGTTAGGGTTAGGGTTAGGGTTAGGGTTAGGGTTAGGGTTAGGGTTAGGGTTAGGGTTAGGGTTAGGGTTAGGGTTAGGGTTAGGGTTAGGGTTAGGGTTAGGGTTAGGGTTAGGGTTAGGGTTAGGGTTAGGGTTAGGGTTAGGGTTAGGGTTAGGGTTAGGGTTAGGGTTAGGGTTAGGGTTAGGGTTAGGGTTAGGGTTAGGGTTAGGGTTAGGGTTAGGGTTAGGGTTAGGGTTAGGGTTAGGGTTAGGGTTAGGGTTAGGGTTAGGGTTAGGGTTAGGGTTAGGGTTAGGGTTAGGGTTAGGGTTAGGGTTAGGGTTAGGGTTAGGGTTAGGGTTAGGGTTAGGGTTAGGGTTAGGGTTAGGGTTAGGGTTAGGGTTAGGGTTAGGGTTAGGGTTAGGGTTAGGGTTAGGGTTAGGGTTAGGGTTAGGGTTAGGGTTAGGGTTAGGGTTAGGGTTAGGGTTAGGGTTAGGGTTAGGGTTAGGGTTAGGGTTAGGGTTAGGGTTAGGGTTAGGGTTAGGGTTAGGGTTAGGGTTAGGGTTAGGGTTAGGGTTAGGGTTAGGGTTAGGGTTAGGGTTAGGGTTAGGGTTAGGGTTAGGGTTAGGGTTAGGGTTAGGGTTAGGGTTAGGGTTAGGGTTAGGGTTAGGGTTAGGGTTAGGGTTAGGGTTAGGGTTAGGGTTAGGGTTAGGGTTAGGGTTAGGGTTAGGGTTAGGGTTAGGGTTAGGGTTAGGGTTAGGGTTAGGGTTAGGGTTAGGGTTAGGGTTAGGGTTAGGGTTAGGGTTAGGGTTAGGGTTAGGGTTAGGGTTAGGGTTAGGGTTAGGGTTAGGGTTAGGGTTAGGGTTAGGGTTAGGGTTAGGGTTAGGGTTAGGGTTAGGGTTAGGGTTAGGGTTAGGGTTAGGGTTAGGGTTAGGGTTAGGGTTAGGGTTAGGGTTAGGGTTAGGGTTAGGGTTAGGGTTAGGGTTAGGGTTAGGGTTAGGGTTAGGGTTAGGGTTAGGGTTAGGGTTAGGGTTAGGGTTAGGGTTAGGGTTAGGGTTAGGGTTAGGGTTAGGGTTAGGGTTAGGGTTAGGGTTAGGGTTAGGGTTAGGGTTAGGGTTAGGGTTAGGGTTAGGGTTAGGGTTAGGGTTAGGGTTAGGGTTAGGGTTAGGGTTAGGGTTAGGGTTAGGGTTAGGGTTAGGGTTAGGGTTAGGGTTAGGGTTAGGGTTAGGGTTAGGGTTAGGGTTAGGGTTAGGGTTAGGGTTAGGGTTAGGGTTAGGGTTAGGGTTAGGGTTAGGGTTAGGGTTAGGGTTAGGGTTAGGGTTAGGGTTAGGGTTAGGGTTAGGGTTAGGGTTAGGGTTAGGGTTAGGGTTAGGGTTAGGGTTAGGGTTAGGGTTAGGGTTAGGGTTAGGGTTAGGGTTAGGGTTAGGGTTAGGGTTAGGGTTAGGGTTAGGGTTAGGGTTAGGGTTAGGGTTAGGGTTAGGGTTAGGGTTAGGGTTAGGGTTAGGGTTAGGGTTAGGGTTAGGGTTAGGGTTAGGGTTAGGGTTAGGGTTAGGGTTAGGGTTAGGGTTAGGGTTAGGGTTAGGGTTAGGGTTAGGGTTAGGGTTAGGGTTAGGGTTAGGGTTAGGGTTAGGGTTAGGGTTAGGGTTAGGGTTAGGGTTAGGGTTAGGGTTAGGGTTAGGGTTAGGGTTAGGGTTAGGGTTAGGGTTAGGGTTAGGGTTAGGGTTAGGGTTAGGGTTAGGGTTAGGGTTAGGGTTAGGGTTAGGGTTAGGGTTAGGGTTAGGGTTAGGGTTAGGGTTAGGGTTAGGGTTAGGGTTAGGGTTAGGGTTAGGGTTAGGGTTAGGGTTAGGGTTAGGGTTAGGGTTAGGGTTAGGGTTAGGGTTAGGGTTAGGGTTAGGGTTAGGGTTAGGGTTAGGGTTAGGGTTAGGGTTAGGGTTAGGGTTAGGGTTAGGGTTAGGGTTAGGGTTAGGGTTAGGGTTAGGGTTAGGGTTAGGGTTAGGGTTAGGGTTAGGGTTAGGGTTAGGGTTAGGGTTAGGGTTAGGGTTAGGGTTAGGGTTAGGGTTAGGGTTAGGGTTAGGGTTAGGGTTAGGGTTAGGGTTAGGGTTAGGGTTAGGGTTAGGGTTAGGGTTAGGGTTAGGGTTAGGGTTAGGGTTAGGGTTAGGGTTAGGGTTAGGGTTAGGGTTAGGGTTAGGGTTAGGGTTAGGGTTAGGGTTAGGGTTAGGGTTAGGGTTAGGGTTAGGGTTAGGGTTAGGGTTAGGGTTAGGGTTAGGGTTAGGGTTAGGGTTAGGGTTAGGGTTAGGGTTAGGGTTAGGGTTAGGGTTAGGGTTAGGGTTAGGGTTAGGGTTAGGGTTAGGGTTAGGGTTAGGGTTAGGGTTAGGGTTAGGGTTAGGGTTAGGGTTAGGGTTAGGGTTAGGGTTAGGGTTAGGGTTAGGGTTAGGGTTAGGGTTAGGGTTAGGGTTAGGGTTAGGGTTAGGGTTAGGGTTAGGGTTAGGGTTAGGGTTAGGGTTAGGGTTAGGGTTAGGGTTAGGGTTAGGGTTAGGGTTAGGGTTAGGGTTAGGGTTAGGGTTAGGGTTAGGGTTAGGGTTAGGGTTAGGGTTAGGGTTAGGGTTAGGGTTAGGGTTAGGGTTAGGGTTAGGGTTAGGGTTAGGGTTAGGGTTAGGGTTAGGGTTAGGGTTAGGGTTAGGGTTAGGGTTAGGGTTAGGGTTAGGGTTAGGGTTAGGGTTAGGGTTAGGGTTAGGGTTAGGGTTAGGGTTAGGGTTAGGGTTAGGGTTAGGGTTAGGGTTAGGGTTAGGGTTAGGGTTAGGGTTAGGGTTAGGGTTAGGGTTAGGGTTAGGGTTAGGGTTAGGGTTAGGGTTAGGGTTAGGGTTAGGGTTAGGGTTAGGGTTAGGGTTAGGGTTAGGGTTAGGGTTAGGGTTAGGGTTAGGGTTAGGGTTAGGGTTAGGGTTAGGGTTAGGGTTAGGGTTAGGGTTAGGGTTAGGGTTAGGGTTAGGGTTAGGGTTAGGGTTAGGGTTAGGGTTAGGGTTAGGGTTAGGGTTAGGGTTAGGGTTAGGGTTAGGGTTAGGGTTAGGGTTAGGGTTAGGGTTAGGGTTAGGGTTAGGGTTAGGGTTAGGGTTAGGGTTAGGGTTAGGGTTAGGGTTAGGGTTAGGGTTAGGGTTAGGGTTAGGGTTAGGGTTAGGGTTAGGGTTAGGGTTAGGGTTAGGGTTAGGGTTAGGGTTAGGGTTAGGGTTAGGGTTAGGGTTAGGGTTAGGGTTAGGGTTAGGGTTAGGGTTAGGGTTAGGGTTAGGGTTAGGGTTAGGGTTAGGGTTAGGGTTAGGGTTAGGGTTAGGGTTAGGGTTAGGGTTAGGGTTAGGGTTAGGGTTAGGGTTAGGGTTAGGGTTAGGGTTAGGGTTAGGGTTAGGGTTAGGGTTAGGGTTAGGGTTAGGGTTAGGGTTAGGGTTAGGGTTAGGGTTAGGGTTAGGGTTAGGGTTAGGGTTAGGGTTAGGGTTAGGGTTAGGGTTAGGGTTAGGGTTAGGGTTAGGGTTAGGGTTAGGGTTAGGGTTAGGGTTAGGGTTAGGGTTAGGGTTAGGGTTAGGGTTAGGGTTAGGGTTAGGGTTAGGGTTAGGGTTAGGGTTAGGGTTAGGGTTAGGGTTAGGGTTAGGGTTAGGGTTAGGGTTAGGGTTAGGGTTAGGGTTAGGGTTAGGGTTAGGGTTAGGGTTAGGGTTAGGGTTAGGGTTAGGGTTAGGGTTAGGGTTAGGGTTAGGGTTAGGGTTAGGGTTAGGGTTAGGGTTAGGGTTAGGGTTAGGGTTAGGGTTAGGGTTAGGGTTAGGGTTAGGGTTAGGGTTAGGGTTAGGGTTAGGGTTAGGGTTAGGGTTAGGGTTAGGGTTAGGGTTAGGGTTAGGGTTAGGGTTAGGGTTAGGGTTAGGGTTAGGGTTAGGGTTAGGGTTAGGGTTAGGGTTAGGGTTAGGGTTAGGGTTAGGGTTAGGGTTAGGGTTAGGGTTAGGGTTAGGGTTAGGGTTAGGGTTAGGGTTAGGGTTAGGGTTAGGGTTAGGGTTAGGGTTAGGGTTAGGGTTAGGGTTAGGGTTAGGGTTAGGGTTAGGGTTAGGGTTAGGGTTAGGGTTAGGGTTAGGGTTAGGGTTAGGGTTAGGGTTAGGGTTAGGGTTAGGGTTAGGGTTAGGGTTAGGGTTAGGGTTAGGGTTAGGGTTAGGGTTAGGGTTAGGGTTAGGGTTAGGGTTAGGGTTAGGGTTAGGGTTAGGGTTAGGGTTAGGGTTAGGGTTAGGGTTAGGGTTAGGGTTAGGGTTAGGGTTAGGGTTAGGGTTAGGGTTAGGGTTAGGGTTAGGGTTAGGGTTAGGGTTAGGGTTAGGGTTAGGGTTAGGGTTAGGGTTAGGGTTAGGGTTAGGGTTAGGGTTAGGGTTAGGGTTAGGGTTAGGGTTAGGGTTAGGGTTAGGGTTAGGGTTAGGGTTAGGGTTAGGGTTAGGGTTAGGGTTAGGGTTAGGGTTAGGGTTAGGGTTAGGGTTAGGGTTAGGGTTAGGGTTAGGGTTAGGGTTAGGGTTAGGGTTAGGGTTAGGGTTAGGGTTAGGGTTAGGGTTAGGGTTAGGGTTAGGGTTAGGGTTAGGGTTAGGGTTAGGGTTAGGGTTAGGGTTAGGGTTAGGGTTAGGGTTAGGGTTAGGGTTAGGGTTAGGGTTAGGGTTAGGGTTAGGGTTAGGGTTAGGGTTAGGGTTAGGGTTAGGGTTAGGGTTAGGGTTAGGGTTAGGGTTAGGGTTAGGGTTAGGGTTAGGGTTAGGGTTAGGGTTAGGGTTAGGGTTAGGGTTAGGGTTAGGGTTAGGGTTAGGGTTAGGGTTAGGGTTAGGGTTAGGGTTAGGGTTAGGGTTAGGGTTAGGGTTAGGGTTAGGGTTAGGGTTAGGGTTAGGGTTAGGGTTAGGGTTAGGGTTAGGGTTAGGGTTAGGGTTAGGGTTAGGGTTAGGGTTAGGGTTAGGGTTAGGGTTAGGGTTAGGGTTAGGGTTAGGGTTAGGGTTAGGGTTAGGGTTAGGGTTAGGGTTAGGGTTAGGGTTAGGGTTAGGGTTAGGGTTAGGGTTAGGGTTAGGGTTAGGGTTAGGGTTAGGGTTAGGGTTAGGGTTAGGGTTAGGGTTAGGGTTAGGGTTAGGGTTAGGGTTAGGGTTAGGGTTAGGGTTAGGGTTAGGGTTAGGGTTAGGGTTAGGGTTAGGGTTAGGGTTAGGGTTAGGGTTAGGGTTAGGGTTAGGGTTAGGGTTAGGGTTAGGGTTAGGGTTAGGGTTAGGGTTAGGGTTAGGGTTAGGGTTAGGGTTAGGGTTAGGGTTAGGGTTAGGGTTAGGGTTAGGGTTAGGGTTAGGGTTAGGGTTAGGGTTAGGGTTAGGGTTAGGGTTAGGGTTAGGGTTAGGGTTAGGGTTAGGGTTAGGGTTAGGGTTAGGGTTAGGGTTAGGGTTAGGGTTAGGGTTAGGGTTAGGGTTAGGGTTAGGGTTAGGGTTAGGGTTAGGGTTAGGGTTAGGGTTAGGGTTAGGGTTAGGGTTAGGGTTAGGGTTAGGGTTAGGGTTAGGGTTAGGGTTAGGGTTAGGGTTAGGGTTAGGGTTAGGGTTAGGGTTAGGGTTAGGGTTAGGGTTAGGGTTAGGGTTAGGGTTAGGGTTAGGGTTAGGGTTAGGGTTAGGGTTAGGGTTAGGGTTAGGGTTAGGGTTAGGGTTAGGGTTAGGGTTAGGGTTAGGGTTAGGGTTAGGGTTAGGGTTAGGGTTAGGGTTAGGGTTAGGGTTAGGGTTAGGGTTAGGGTTAGGGTTAGGGTTAGGGTTAGGGTTAGGGTTAGGGTTAGGGTTAGGGTTAGGGTTAGGGTTAGGGTTAGGGTTAGGGTTAGGGTTAGGGTTAGGGTTAGGGTTAGGGTTAGGGTTAGGGTTAGGGTTAGGGTTAGGGTTAGGGTTAGGGTTAGGGTTAGGGTTAGGGTTAGGGTTAGGGTTAGGGTTAGGGTTAGGGTTAGGGTTAGGGTTAGGGTTAGGGTTAGGGTTAGGGTTAGGGTTAGGGTTAGGGTTAGGGTTAGGGTTAGGGTTAGGGTTAGGGTTAGGGTTAGGGTTAGGGTTAGGGTTAGGGTTAGGGTTAGGGTTAGGGTTAGGGTTAGGGTTAGGGTTAGGGTTAGGGTTAGGGTTAGGGTTAGGGTTAGGGTTAGGGTTAGGGTTAGGGTTAGGGTTAGGGTTAGGGTTAGGGTTAGGGTTAGGGTTAGGGTTAGGGTTAGGGTTAGGGTTAGGGTTAGGGTTAGGGTTAGGGTTAGGGTTAGGGTTAGGGTTAGGGTTAGGGTTAGGGTTAGGGTTAGGGTTAGGGTTAGGGTTAGGGTTAGGGTTAGGGTTAGGGTTAGGGTTAGGGTTAGGGTTAGGGTTAGGGTTAGGGTTAGGGTTAGGGTTAGGGTTAGGGTTAGGGTTAGGGTTAGGGTTAGGGTTAGGGTTAGGGTTAGGGTTAGGGTTAGGGTTAGG
>NW_027142453.1:2500-40000 GCF_026170545.1 Melanerpes formicivorus
GGGAAGAACCTCTTCCTCATGTTCAGTCTGAATCCCCCCACCTCCAGCTTCATTCCATTCCTCCTAGTCCTATCACTACCTGAGAGCCTGAGAAGTCCCTCCGCGGCCTTCTTGTAGGCCCCCTTCAGATACTGGAAGGCCACAATTAGATCACCTCGGAGCCTTCTCTTCTCCAGACTGAACATCCCCAACTCTTTCATTCTGTCCTCATAGGAGAGGTGCTCCAGCCCTCTGATCATCCTTGTGGCCCGTGGACCACTTCTGCTTTATGTTTCTGGTTGTGCTGAGTCCCATTAGGTCGCAGGAAACTATAACTTACACATCACAGTGGCTACTCAGTGGTTAATAGGTCCCTCGCTGTTCATGAGAAGTCTTTCTATAAGTATCTTCATCACTGTAAAACTTGCACAGATCAATTTACTGATGCAAGCCAGCTGCAGTAACAGGTTCCTGAAACATGACAGAATTAAAGGAAGAAATAGTGTGCAGTTTGCTAGAGGCAAGTTATTTTAATACAACACAGCAGTGAAAACTCTCTGTGTTTAATCATCAGGCTCCTGATTTTCTCCTCACACTTGAATTTCACATGATTTAGGGAAATGGGGAGATGCTATTCTGCATTCCTCTTCCCATCTCTTGAGAATACCTGCCAGATTCACGTTGGGAGCCATGCTTTCGAGTTTCACAGCTATTTTAAACAAAACCTTAAATAACTTCATTCATGGGAGACAAACCTCAAAGAGGAGTTGATACAGGTTTTCCAGGACATTTGGCTGCTCTGGTTGGGATACATCATTAGCACATTCTTATCTTTGCCTGTCCAACAAATCATTTTAATTCTTTCAAATACTTCTGTGACACCTTTCAAATATAAGCACATCTATATATCTGATTAATTGCTGTTACGAACAAAGGGACATAAGAGTTAAGGGCTTCTGCTCTTGACTTTCCCCAGATTTATAATGCTAATCACTGAACTTCACCATGATCTGCAATGCCAAGTACAATACGAGTACCACAGCTTGCACGCCACTTCATCCATGCGGCCCATCCACGAGAAGACCTGGATGGATGAACCTGCAAACTGCAGGCCTGTCAGCCTGACAGTTGATGGTTGGTTAGACAAATCCAGGACTGGGTGATCAGAATATCCAGCACCAAATGGGCTTGAAATGGAAGTACAATTTCAGTGGTGGGGGGAGAGACAAAAATGGAAAGCTGCACAAAATGGATAACTTGAGCATGTGAGACATCCCACACAGAGTGTGGAGTAGAGGATGGTAGGCTGAACATGAGCCTGCAATGTGCCCAGGCAGCCAAGAGGGCCAATGGCATCCTGGCCTGCATCAGGAATAGTGTGGCCAGAAGGAGCAGGGAAGTCATTCTGCTCCTGTACACTGCACTGGTTAGGCCACACCTTGAGTCCTGTGTCCAGTTCTGGGTCCCTCAGTTTAGGAAGGCTGTTGAGTTGCTGGAACATGTCCAGAGAAGGGCAACAAAGCTGGTGAGGGGTTTGGAACACAAGCCCTATGAGGAGAGGCTGAGGGAGCTGGAGTTGCTTAGCGTGGAGAAGAGGAGACTCAGGGGTGACCTTATCACTCTCTACAACTACCTGAAGGGAGGTTGTAGACAAGCGGTTGTTAGTCTCTTCTCCCAGGCAGCCAGCACCAGAACAAGAGGACACAGTCTCAGGCTGCACCAGGGGAGGTTTAGGTTGGATGTTAGGAAGAAATTCTTCATAGAGAGAGTGATTGGCCATTGGAATGTGCTGCCCAGGGAGGTGGTGGAGTCACCATCACTGGAGGTGTTCAGGAGGAGACTTGATAGGGTGCTTGGTTGCATGGTTTAGTTGATTAGGTGGTGTTGGATAATAGGTCAGACGCGATGATCTCGAAGGTCTCTTCCAACCTGGTCTATTCTATTCTATTCTATTCTATTCTATTCTATTCTATTCTATTCTATTCTATTCTATTCTATTCTATTCTATTCTATTCTATTCTATTCTATTCTACTCCATTCCATTCCATTCCATTCCATTCCATGTAAGGGCAGAAAGAGAATGACTGGGAGAAGTGAATGTGAGTGTGAAAGAGTAAGCAAACTCAGAACTGAAGCTAAAAATTCACCATTGTGACTGGACAAGAGTCTTTCTCTGAGCATAAAAAAAATACAAAACCAATCAGAAGTCAATACAAGAATGTAATACAATGCATCAAAATACAGTAAGAATCTAACACAAGGCTTTTATATTAATGAATTCTTTTGGGGTTTGAAGTCTGACTTGCAAATTACTCTTTTCAATTTTTGAGGCTGGTAACACTGACATCTCTAATAGCAAACTCATTCAATGTAAATCAAGCAATATGTTATTGGCAGTTGTTGAGAAACAGGGAGGAAAAGTAAAACCAAAGGCAAACAAAAGAAAAAGAAATGAACAGAAGAAAAGAAACACATGCACATGCTGTGAAGGAATCTCTGCAAAGCATTGCTTGGCTGTCACCGAGCTCAGATTGCAAAATATCAATGAGAAAGGCCTAAACTCTTACTGCTTCTAGCCCTCTGTGTTCTGTCTTATAACAGAGAAAGCTGTCCACATCTCAGCATGGGAGTCAGCAAATTTGACACACGATCATGTATGCTTGTAAGCTTCTTTCTTCAGTTCCAACTCAGATGAAATATCTCCTCGCACTGGTGCCCTAAAAATGGAGAAAGTACTTTCCAGTCACCACAGCCTTTTTTTAGCACACTTCAAGCTTGTATATCTGGTGCCAAATCCATTCTAAGCAGTAGAATAGGAGGGGGGCGGTACACAGCACTGTGAGACTTATTGATTTGTCTCTCATCTTCCCTTGCTGCCGTAAAAACCTGACAAGGTAAACAATATCTTTCTGTTCAGCTCTGCATTATGTCCTTTTACAACTCAGCTGACTACTTTTTGCCCTGCTCCTGCATGAGAATAATGGAAACTATATTTGAATACAATGAGTTAGTATCGAGCTCATGCAATTTTATAGTTAATACCTGGTAAAACAGCAGCCTCTAAAGAAAATTTCCTACTGTGAATAAGAAAAGGATATTTAGTTATCAGACCCCAAATAAACAAATACCATTGACCTTAATGTCTACTATTCTTTTTTGATTTATTCCTTAACCTGATTTCTTTCCAGACAAAATAGGCTGACACAGAAAGTACCCATTAGAAAGAATGGAATGGAATGGAATGGAACGGAATAGAATAGAATAGAATAGAATAGAATAGAATAGAATAGAATAGAATAGAATAGAATAGAATAGAATAGAATAGAATAGAATAGAATAGAATTAACCAGGTTGGAAAAGACCTTCAAGATTGTGAAGTCCAACCCATCACCCAACACCATCTAATCAACTAAACTATGGCACCACACAGCCCATCCAGTCTCCTCCTAAACACCTCCAGTGATGCTGACTCCACCACCTCCCCAGGCAGCACATTCCAATGGCCAAACACTCTCTGAAGAATTTCTTTCTAACATCCAACCTAACCCCGCCCTGGTGCAGCCTGAGACTGTCCTCTTGTTCTGTGGGTGGTTGCCTGGGAGAATAGACCAAACCCCACCTTCAGGTACTTGAAGAGAGCTATAAGGTCTCCTCTGTGCCTCCTCTTCTCCAGGCTAAGCAACCCCAGCTCCCTCAGCCTCTCCTCACAGGGCTTGTGCTCCAAACCCCTCCCCAGCTTTGTTGCCCTTCTCTGGACACGTTCCAGAAAGTCAATATCTTTCCTAAGCTGAGGAGCCCAGAACTGGACACAGGACTCAAGGTGCAGCCTGACCATTTCAATTATGCTCTGACTTTTAATAACACATAGAATAGGACTCATGTCACCTGTTTTTTTCTGTCTAAAAGGCAGCTAGTCTCAGATAGCTACCTATGTTTCATCAATTGGGGATCTGGAAGATTAATCTCATCTGTCTTCAATATTTATGTACTGTCCTCTTCAAGAATCTCCACTTCCTTGTGAGGGAGCATGAATGAATACATAAAATTAAGCTAATCATGAGGTGGCTAATGTTACCTGAGATTAATCCTTATATACTTAGTTTCATAGTTTCATAGTTTCATTCAGGGTTGGAAGGGACCACAAGGATCATCTAGTTCCAACCCCCCTGCCATGGGCAGGGACACCCCACACTACAGCAGGCTGGACAGAGCCTCATCCAGCCTGCTCTTAAACACCCCCAAGGACGGGGCCTCGACCACCTCCCTGGACAACCCATTCCAGGGTTTCACCACTCTCATGGTGAAGAACCTCCTCCTCACATCTAGCCTGAATCTCCCCACCTCCAGCTTCATTCCATTCCCCCTAGTCCTATCACTACCTGATATCCTGAGAAGTCCTTCCCCAGCCTTCCTGTAGGCCCCCTCAGATACTGGAAGGCCACAATGAGGTCACCTGGGAGCCTTCTCTTCTCCAGACTGAACAGCCCCAACTCCTTCAGTCTGCCCTCATAGGAGAGGTGCTCCAGCCCTCTGATCATCCACTTGAACTTAAAAACATGAACTTAAAAACAGTTTTCCTAGTACCTGTAAAATTCTCACATATTCAGTTTCTCCCTTGGAACACAGTGCAGCAGTGAGTATTTTTAAAGCAAATCCAGGTGATACAGTGGGCTATACTTCACTGGTAAGTAAGAAATCAGATAATCTGCAATGCATCACAACTCCCTAGCCACAGGTGTGCTCGATCTTTCATTCATCTCGTTTGATGATCTTATTCATGGCAGCCACAGCGAGGATAGCTTCTGTTCCCGGTCAGTTCTAGTGACACACTGGTTGAAGCTGTGGTCTAAACCTTTACTAGAATAAACCTTTATTAGAATAAACCAAAGCAGGTTGGAAGAGACCTTGAAGATCTTCGTGTCCAGCTCATCAACCAATCCAACCCACCCAAACAGCTAACCCATGGCACCAAGCACCCCAACAAGTCTCCTCCTGAAAACCTCCAATGACGGCAACTCCACCACCTCACCGAGCAGCCCGTTCCAATGGGCAATCACTCTTTCTGTATAGAACTTCTTCCTAACATCCAACCTAAACCTCTCCTGGTGCAGCCTGAGACTGTGTCCTCTTGTTCTGGTACTGGCTGCCTGGGAGAAGAGACCATCATCCGCCTGTCTACAACCTCCCTTCAGGTAGTTGTAGAGAGCAATAAGGTCACCCCTGAGTCTCCTCTTCTCCAGGCTAAGCAACCCCAGCTCCCTCAGTCTTTCCTCATAGGGCTTGTGTTCCAAACCCCTCACCAACTTTGTTGCTCTTAAAGTGTCAGCTTATGAGCATGGGACTGCTCTTGCCATTCTTAAAGCACAAAATGAATCCCAAACTAAAGCTAGTACTTTTCAGAATGTTTTCTAATACTTGCCACACACTTGGAAAAGTTAGCCTGGCAGTTTTCTCTACTCAAACCACACACAGACAGATTGCTAGCCATTTGGTTTGTGTGTAGACATCAAGAACTTGATTTAGTTGCCTGGAGATAGGGACTGGTGTCAACTGAGATGCCTTAGCATATCCACAGCATCTAGATGCAGCTCACAGATGTGACTCAGGGCTTGTAGAGGACCTTCTGTTATCAATATAGGAAGCTAGATAACACTCAAGACATGCAATGACATGTTAAATGGAACTGGGCATCCACATTTCAGCAGCTGAATTCATCATCAGGAATTGGATTTAATTCAAGTTCATCAATGTGAGACCTGTCTAAGCTTCTATTAGAGCCACTGAAAAGTATTCAGTATTCAGTGGAGCCTAGAAAACTGGTGCCTCACCTTGATGTAGAAGGTGGAATTCAGTCACCCCTACCTTCAAAAGGCATTCAAAGCTTTTCTGAAATTGCATTTATTATGAAGGTGTTTGTTAGGGTGCCATTGTGCATATTAAAACATTTGTTCAGCCTTTGGAAAGCCTGAAATGTTTAGGAGGTCCAAATCCCTGCAGTCTGTACAGAAAACAGCAGTACAGCTGTGATAGATAAAGTGAGTGGAGCATGAAAAGGTGATTTTCAAGTATGAGTGTGTTAGTTGAATACAATGAGGAGTGGCTCTTACTTCAAAGATAGTGCAGTCCAGACTCACTAGCTACCAGAGGTTGACCTAGAGAGATCCTGAGGCCCCTCCCAAGCTGAATTATTCTTTGATTTTGTGCTTTCATGACAATGGCAAATTCTGAGCTCTTGGCTTAAAACCAAATCTAACATCACACTACAGACAATCCTGTGTCTTTGACACCTCTCCCTTTTTGCTTCTATGTCTATGAATGGAATGAATGCTTTAAATTTTATCTACTTGCCAATACAGAGAGAGATATTAAGGATTACTAAACCCTTCAGAAGTCAGGTTGTGTATTTAAACTCTCTTTCAAGTCCATGACCAAGGGTGCTCGTGTTCACTGCACTGAAGCCCAATATGCAACCAGTAGACTACCTCACGAAATGAACAGTTGTGAAAAGTAATAACACATTTGAAGCTTCCACACACTTCCAAGAGAAAGTTATTTAGCACAGTTGTCAGTGTAATTTTGATGCATTAGGAAAAGTCATTGTTCAGTGGAGCTCAGACTGCTGCCTTCCCCTCCAGAGAAAGATGGCCTGCCGCCAATTTCTGTCTGCTGCCTGTTGAATGATACAGACAGACTGGCTGACTCACTGTCTTTTTTTTCCCTTTACCTAGCCTTTTCTTCTTTATTTAGCTAACTGCTTTCTTTAATTGTTCCTTTCATTTGAAAATGAAGATAAAAAGGAAACTAACAAAGGTTCTCCCCATGGCTAACTTTGTAAGGAAGCACTGGGCCACATACATGGATTGTTTGAAACCAATTCATGTATTCTGGTTGCACTTTCAGCTCAACTAGGCATGGATTAATGCTGTTTTATTCATACACTGTAGTGTCTCCCTGGAATTCTGAAACATTATTTAAATGTATATTGCTAAGTAGATGAGGTTTGTAAGTTTTCAGCTACAGCTCTGTAATGCATTAATTATGCAATTACTGTCTTGGGCTTGGATTTATATAGGCAATCCATTTATTTGGTTCCTCCTGCACCATTATTGACCAACAGACCACAGATGTACGTTGCATCTGCATGCAAAGTGCTGTTAGAGGTACATTAAAGGCAGAGCTCGTCGCATTTCCTGTTCTTGCAGAGCGCTTTCTAATATTAAAACTTACTTTATTCACCTGTTAAAATTTTGTTTCTCATTTCCCCTACTGTCTTAGCAGAAAATATTCCAGAAAATATGACAAAATAAAGAAGACTTAGAACTAAAAAGAGGTGAGAAAATGGGGTTGATTTTGGTTTGAGTTTGTTTTGGGGTTTTGGTTGCTTGGTGGGGTTTTGGGGTTTTGTTGTTGTTTGGGGGTTTTGTTTGATTGGTTTTGTTTCCTTGCTGTTTGGTTGATTGGTTTTGTTTGCTGATTGCTTTTGGGTAGTCCCAGTGACTTAGACAAAGACAAGAGACTTGGTAAGTTTCTTGTATTATGCTTCTATTTCACAGTATCACAGTATCACAGTATCACTAAGGTTGGAAGGGACCTCAAAGATCAGCACTGGACACAGGTATCAAAGTATCACCAAGGTTGGAAGAGACCTCAAAGATCATCAAGTCCAACCTATTACCTAAGAGCTCATGACTAAACCATGGCACCAAGTGCCATGTCCAATCCCCTCTTGAACACATCCAGAGATGGTGACTCCACCACCTCCTTGGGCAGCACATTCCAATGGCAGGTGACTCTCTCAGTGAACAACTTTCTCCTCACCTCAAGCCTAAACCTCCCCTGGCACAGCTTAAGACTGTGTCCTCTTGTTCTGGTGCTGGTTGCTTGGGAGAAGAGATCAACTCCCTCCTGGCTACAACCACCCTTCAGGGAGTTGTAGAGAGCAATTAGGTCTCCTCTGAGCCTCCTCTTCTCCAGGCTAAACAACCCTAGCTCTGTCAGCCTCTCCTCATAGGCCTTGTGCTCAAGGCCTCTCACCAGCCTTGTTGCCATTCTCTGGACATGCTCAAGTGTCTCAATGTCCTTCTTAAACTGAGGGGCCCAGAACTGGACACAGTACTCAAGGTGTGGCCTAACCAGTGCAGAGTACAGGGGCACAATGACTTCCCTGCTCCTGCTGGCCACACTATTCCTAATGCTGGCCAGGATGCCATTGGCCTTCTTGGCCTCCTGGTCATACTGCTGGCTCATGTTTAGGCGGCTGTCAATCAGCACCCCCAGGTCCCTTTCTCTTTGGCAGCTCTCCAGCCACTCTGATCCCAGCCTGTAGCTCTGTATGGGGTTGCTGTGGCCAAAGTGCAGCACTCGGCACTTGAATTTGTTGAATGCCATCCCATTGGACTCTGCCTATCTGTCCAGTCAGTCAAGGTCCCTCTGCAGAGCCCTTTTGCCCTCTAACAGATCAACATCTGCTCCCAACTCGATGTCATCTGCAAACTTGCTGATGACTGACTCAATCCCCTCATCCAGATCATCAATGAAGATGTTAAAGATCATGGGGCCCAGCACTGATCCCTGGGGGACACCACTAGTGATTCTACCACTAGGATAGAATCCCTTCAAAAGACCTGTGTACCTTCAGAGAGTTTTTTGCAGGCTTATATACAGAAAGTTATCTGCCTAAAATGACAGAGGTATGTTAATATGTCGCAGAAAAGCCCAGATGTTTTCTAGCTATACAAAGGTTATCTATCTAAAAACAACAGAAGTATCTTACAGAAATCCTGGTGTTCCTTATACACGCAAATACTATCTGTCTAATCCTCTCCCCCTTCCTGCATTCCAGCTAACAATGTGGAGTTCCTTGTCAGCTCTGATACTCTGTTAAAATCAATAAGATTTTAAAAAGAAATTGCTGCTCATCTCCAGGACAGAATTAGTCTTTTAGAAGAATCACTAGGATGCTATTTTAACCCTTACTTATATCCAAGATAAGAATATTTTTCTGGCTTTCCTTCTCAAGCTAACCCTTATATGTACACAACCTCTGTGCTATGACAAAAGTATATAAAGACCTCAGTAATAGCCACTGTTCCAATGAGGCTGGTGAGAGGCCTCTAGCACAAGCCCTATGAGAAGAGGCTGGGGGAGCTGGGACTGTTTAGTCTGGAGAAGAGGAGGCTCAATGGAGACCTTCTTGCTGTCTACAACTACCTGAAGAGTGGTTGTAGCCAGGAGGGAGTTGATCTCTTCTCTCAAGCAACCAGCACCTGAACAAGAGGACACAGTCTCAAGCTGCAGCAGGGGAAGTTTAGGGTCAAGGTGAGGAGAAAGTTCTTCACTGAGAGAGTGACTAGTCAATGGAATGTGTTGCCCAGGGAGGTGGTAGAGTCACCATCCCTGGAGGTGTTCAAGAGGGGATTGGACGTGGCACTTGGTGCCATGGTTTAGTCATGAGGTCTGTGGTGACAGGTTGGGCTTGATGATCTTAGAGGTCTCTTCCAACCTTGGTGATTCTGTGATTCTGTGTGAAAATCCAACTCTCTGCCCTGTTATCTGGCAGTGGCATTTCTCACTTCTGCTTTGTGCTGCTTGAGCATGCTGTGCTGTCGCTCAAGTAATCCTGCACAGAAGTCGTGTCCCACATATGCCTTTTTATTTCAAACAAAAATCTGACCAACCTGCTTTCCAGACCCCTAATTCTGAAGCTAACCCATAACTCTCTTATTCCTTTTTGTCAAACAATCAATGTTTATTTTTTTTCTTCTGAACCAGAAGCATCTTACTGGTTGGTGGGATATGCAGATTCAATTTCTTCCTAGCAGAGGTGCCGCTGAACTCACTGGCATCCAATGCTCATCCTATGCTTTCAGCTGAGATCTGTCTGTTAGGCAAGCCAGAAACATCAAAAGATTAAACTCTGAAAACTAGAATTACAATAAACCAAACCAGGTTGGAAGAGACCTTCAAGATCATCGTGTCCAACCCATCAACCAATCCAACCCACCCAAACAGCTAACCCATGGCACCAAGTACCCCATCAAGTCTCCTCCTGAACACCTTCAATGACGGCGACTCCACCACCTCCCCGGGCAGCCCATTCCAATGGGCAATCACTCTTTCTGTATAGAACTTCTTCCTAACATCCAACCTGAACCTCCCCTGGTGCAGCCTGAGACTGTGTCCTCTTGTTCTGGTACTGGCTGCCTGGGAGAAGAGACCATCATCCGCCTGTCTACAACCTCCCTTCAGGTAGTTGTAGAGAGCAATACGGTCACCCCTGAGTGTCCTCTTCTCCAGGCTGAGCAACCCCAGCTCCCTCAGTCTTTCCTTATAGGGCTTGTGTTGAAAGACTGAGGGAGCTGGGGTTGCTCAGCCTGGAGAAGAGAAAGAGATAAGTAACTTATTAAGCCCCATAAGGACTGCAATGCGTCCATGCAGTGCTCTTCACTTGCTGACGTCCAACATGATGACAGCTCTGTAGCTTAGGCTCTTCTAAGTTAGAAAGCACCTGAGAAACCATGCCAGCTAGAATTCAATCTGGCTGCTTCTGTGAGGGATAAAAAAACTGATTTTACAAATATATTAACAACAAAAAGAAAGCCAAGGAAAATGCCCACCCCTTATTGGATGCAGGGGGGAACACTGATATCAAGGTTGAGGAAAAGGATGAGGTACATAACATCTTCTTTGCCTCAGTCTTTATACTAATAAAGACCAGTTATCCTCAGGGTATCCAGCCTCCTGATAGGGATAGAAAGCAGCATCAGCTGCCCATAATCCAGGAAGAAGTAGTTAACAACCTGTTATGCTACCTGGACACTCACAAATCTATGGGGCCAGATGGGATTCATCCAAGAGTGCTGAGGGAACTGGCAGAGGAGATTGCCAAGCTGCTCTCCATCACCTATCAGCAGTCCGGGTTAACAGGAGAGGTGCCAGACAATTAGAGGCTTGCCAACAGAAAACTCATCCACAAAAAGGACTGAAAGGAAGATCTAGGGAACTACAGGCCTGTCAGCCTGACCTGACTACCAGGGAAGATTATGGAGCAGTTCATCTTGGGTGTGCTTACACAGCAAGTGCAGGATAACTGTGGGATCAGGCCCAACCAGCATGGGTTCATGAAAGGCAGGCCACGCTTGACCAACCTCATCTCCTTCTATGACCACATGACCTGCCTAGTGAAGAAGGGAAAGACTGTGGGCATTGTCTGCCTGGACTTTAGTTTAGCCTTTGACACTGCTTACCACAACCTTCTCCTCAAGAAACTTGCTTCACATGGCATAGACAGGTGGACTCTTTGCTTGATCTCAAACATCTTTTCCAACCTGGTCTGGTCTATTCTATTCTATTCTATTCTATTCTATTCTATTCTATTCTATTCTATTCTACTCTACTCTACTCTACTCTATTCTATTCTACTCTACTCTACTCTACTCTACTCTACTCTACTCTACTCTACTCTACTCTACTCTATTCTACTCTACTCTACTCTATCCAATTCTAAAAACTGGCTTGATGGCCAGTCTCAAAGAGTTGTGGTCAACAGAGATAAACCCAGCTGGTGTCCAGTCACAAGCTGTGTCCCCCAGGGCTCAGTATTTGGGCCAGTTCTGTTTAATATCTTTACCAATTATTTGGATGGGGAGATCGAGGGTACCATCAGCAAGTTTGCAGATGACACTAAATTGAGCATGAGTGTTGGTCTACTTGAGGGTAGGAAGGCACTGCAGAGAGAGCTGGACAGGTTAAATTGACAGGCTGAGGTTTAACAAGACCAAGCAATGGGTCCTGCACTTTGGTCACTACCCCCAAGCAACACTACAGAACAAGAGGACACAGTCTCAAGCTGTACCAGGGGAGGTTTAGACTGGATGTTAGGAAGAAATTCTTCATAGAAAGAGTGACTGGCCATTGGAATGTGCTACCCAGGGAGGTGGTGGAGTTGCCATCATTGGAGGTGTTTAGGAGGAGAATCGATGGGGTGCTTGTTGCCATGGTTTGATTAAATGGTGTTGGATGATAGGTTGGACATGATGATCTTGAAGGTCTCTTCCAACCTGGTCTATTCTATTCTATTCTATTCTATTCTATTCTATTCTATTCTATTCTATTCTATAGGCTTAGGGAAGAGTGGCTGGAAAGGATCTGGGGAGATGTGATGGTTTGGAGCTTTTCCCAGAGTCCAAAAGCCCAAAAGAAACAGATTTAGCTTTTCCTTCCCCTCTCCCTTTTTCCCAGTAGGGTAAAGGCAAACTAGGCAGGAGAAAGGAAAGGTAAAAATCACAAAAGAAAATGGTCTGGAATCAGTTTGGAAGTGAAAAAGGTCATTTTATAGCTATAACTATAACTATATATATATATATATATCAGTATCAGGGAAGGTTACAAAGGTGTAAGGAAAAGGCTAAATAGAAATATACACAAAACCAGGTCCAGCTGGCACTGGATTCCCTTGATGCAAATGGATTCATTTGTTCAGAAAGTGTGGATGCGTCATGGAGGCTTCATCATGTGGTCAGTGCAGGAAGCAGGAGCAGCAGGGACTTGTTGAGCAGGTGAGGCAGGAGGAAAGAGGGAGAACCAGAAGATGCCTGCCTTTAAATAGTCTTGCTGGACAGGAAGCGGGAGTGGAAGAGACCTTTGACCCAGTGGGACCCCTCCTCCTGGAAGGGTGAAAACCACATATCTCTCTCTGCCTACCTGGATCACATTTCTTTTGCCCACCTGGAGGGCTGGGTTCTTTTCAGCCCCCATCTAGGATGGGTGCAACCTAAAGCAGGACACTGGTGAACTGAACATGAGCCCGCAGTGTGCCCAGATGGCCAAGAAAGCCAATGGCATCCTGGCCCATGTCAAAAACACCGTGTCCCCAGCAGGAGTTGGGAATTATTATGCCCCTGGAGAAACCACAGCTTGAGTATTTTGTTCAGTTCTGGGCACCACATTATAAGAAAGACATTGAGATCCCGGGCCACGTCCAGAGAAGAGCAATGAGGCTAGTGAGGGGTTTGGAGGGCATGTCATACAAGGAGCAGCTGAGGGAGCTGGGGTAGTTTGGAGAAGAGAAGGCTAAGAGGAGATCTTACTGCTCTCTACACCTACCCTACACCTATCAGAGGGCTGGAGCATCTCTCCTATGAGGACAGACTGAGGAAGTTGGGGCTGTTCAGTCTGGAGAAGAGAAGGCTCCAAGGTGATCTAATTGTGGACTTCCAGTATCTGAAGGGGGCCTACAGGGAGGCTGGGTAGGGACTTCTCAGGATACCAGGGAGTGATAGGACTAGGGGGAATGGAATGAAGCTGGAGGTGGGGAGATTCAGGCTGGATGTGAGGAGGAATTTCTTCCCCATGAGAGTGGTGAAGCCCTGGAATGGGTTGTCCAGGGAGGTGGTTGGGTCCCCGTCCCTGGAGGTGTTTAAGAGCAGGCTGGATGAGGCTCTGGCCAGCCTGATCTAGTGTGGGGTGTCCCTGCCCATGGCAGGGGGATTGGAACTAGATGATCCTTGTGGTCCTTTCCAACTCTGACTGATACTATGATACTATGATACCTGAAAAGAGGTTGTAATGAGGCTGGTGTTGGTGTCTTCTGTCAAGTAACTGACAATAGGATGAGAGGTAATGGGTGTAAGTTATGCCAGGGAAGGTTTAGATTGGATGTTAGCAAAAACTTCTTTACAGAGAGAGTGGTGAGGCATTGGAACAGGCTGCCCAGGGAGGTAAGTGAAGTTACTATCCCTGAAGGTGTTCAAGAAATATGCAGAAGTGGCACTTCAGCATGTAGCCTAATGGTCATGGTAATTGGGTTACAGCTGGACTGGATGATCTTAAAGGCCTTCTCCAACCTTTATAATTCTAACAAGAATCAGCAGAGTTGTGGAAAACCTACTATGGAAAGGTGACACAACAGCTCATTCAAGAGGCTGGAGAAGGAACATGAAGGTACTGACAGAATAGCATTTTTGCACAGACACGGCTGCTGAGATTGAATTTCCTGTGAATAAAACATGGTCTACAGATGAGCTGGTTTAGCACTGAAATCCTAGATGCTTTTGAACTCACAAAAAAAGAGCCCAGCATGGGGTCTGGATTCCAGACTTAACATCAACCCAAGGATTCCCAGAAGGTCACAGTCATGGAATCATAAAATATCTTATATTAGAAGGGACCCATAATGAGGATTAATTCCAACTCCTTGTTCCTCACAGGGATACCTAAAACTAAACCATATGATTAGAGTGTCGGCCAGATGCTCCTTGAACTCTGACACACTTTGTGCCATGGATCCTGAGCTCTGGCTTCAAATTTTAATAAAGCAAAAGACCCTGGAGGTAAAGGCTGGGGCATGGGGGCATCAGCTAAGCCTTTCTTAAGGAACTTTTTGGAGTTCAGTAATGAATTAAGCTGCCAGCACAGATGTATCCCTGAGAGATGGGAACAGAAACAGAGGAAAAGAGAAGGAATTTATATGCAGCAAGAATTCATGTTGTAGCCACTCTGTTGTGGTCAGATTTCTTCTCTCTCTTTCTCTCTCTTTTTGTGTGTTTTTTTGTTGTTGCTGTTGGGTTTTTTGTTTGTTTGTTTTAATTATTATTAAAAGTAGAAGGGAAGAGGACAATTAAGGAAGTCTGAACACTAACAAATTCAAGTGTGAATGGAAATGCTAGCATGGTTTCCTTCCTATTGGGATAACAATCAAGGTCTGAATTCCTAAGAATCATTAAAAACAAATTCTCAGCTGGAGAAGATCTTGGCCTCCTATGCAGAACATGGCATAATGAAGCCCACGCTCACAGAGCCACACTTCCTGAAACTAGATGACTTACCAAATCCATCGCTCCCTCAGGTAATGAAAATTTTCAAGCTTTTCAAGTGGCAGAATTAGCAAAGCTATTTGGTAGTGTTTCTCCTCCTAGGAGACTTCTCTTCTCAGCTGTTGCTTCAGCCTGGCAGCCCAGATGAAAGAACAGCCTAGGACAGAACAGATGAGGCACTATGCAGGCAGGGGCAAAAAGATCATTTTCACACCAGTCACAAGAATTGGATCCCTCTGCTGCATAGGGAGCTAAAATGAGCCCTCTCTACATGCCCTCAACTCTTCAAGCATTTCTAACAGCTCACAGACTAGAACTATGCTTTGTGGGGCTACAAGAACCACCCTTTCTGAAATTTTAGTTGCATTGCTAAAGGAAGCAGTAGAAGGGCGTTAGGATGCTAGGGTGCTTGGTTGCATGGTTTAGTTGATTAGGTGGTGTTGGATGATGGGTTAGATGCAATGATCTTGAAGGTTTCCTCCAACCTGGTCTATCCCTTCCCTTCCCTTCCCTTCCCTTCCCTTCCCTTCCCTTCCCTTCCCTTCCCTTCCCTTCCCTTCCCTTCCCTTCCCTTCCCTTCCCTTCCCTTCCCTTCCCTTCCCTTCCCTTCCCTTCCCTTCCCTTCCCTTCCCTTCCCTTCCCTTCCCTTCCCTTCCCTTCCCTTCCCTTCCCTTCCCTTCCCTTCCCTTCCCTTCCCTTCCCTTCCCTTTCTTCTTTTCCTTTCTTTTTTCTTTTCTTTTTTCATTCCTTTTCTTTTCTTCCTCCACTTGTCTTTTTCCATTTGTAGTTCCCTCACAGCAAAGTAAAGCTTTGATTCATCTTCTTCTCCCTGCTTCTCATTGTCCCAACTCACAGTCCCTCAGTGCAAGTGCAGTCTTGAAAAATTCATGAAGATTTGTTGGAGTAAATTGTGATCAAACAACTACATTTGAGACTTTGGCAAAGATGAACTGAATATCCCATTCAAAAGGACATTTGCCCAGTCTTAAAAGAGCCTTAATGAGGAGTTCCATTAATCGACAGTTAGCAAACATTATCATAAGTATCTCTGACAAAATGTTATGCCTGAAAGTTCAGCTGTTCAAGCAGTAGAAGCAAAATCAGATTAAAATCTTAATTAAAATATGAAGAAGAGGCTTGTCATGATCTTCAACACAGTGTAAGATTCCTTTTTCTTGAAAATCAAGTTCTCTCCTGCTGTCACATTACACTGTGTTGTTAATGAGCCCTTTCATTTCTCCATGCATGGCAATATATTTAATCTTAGCCACATATTTTGAATGATTGATGCTCCTCTAATTACATTTTATGATATATTGTGCTGTGCCACCTCTAATGAGTAGCAAACATGGCATTACCTCACCAGTACTCAACCACAGAAATCAATAACTGACATTTATTCAATGAACTGCAAATTGTGATTCACTAGCTTCTCTTTGTGATGAGTAAATTCAAACTGTAATTAATTTTCATGCCTACCACAAATAGCAAATGCATGTATGGGCTAACTTTAAAAGTGATTTGTTCCTTCCCTGGCTAATTACAGCATAGCAAAAACTCACAAGTTATCATTCAAAAGGCTGAGAAAAGTCAATGGCTCGACAGACGTAGTCTGGTTGGATGAGTAGAGCACAGTCACAGTTCACACTTTTGCTTCAAAGCAATTTCCTAAGCCATTAGGTTGTTCCTTAGTGAATGAAGGTGGCAGTGTTCACCAACTATCTTACCTAAATATATCTACATGCACAAGAGTAAGAAAGAAACGCGTGGTTCAGGTTTCCTATTAGGAAACAAATATCCTGCTGTAAGAAAGTCATTGTGCCCCTGTACTCAGCCCTGGTTAGGCCACACCTTGAGTCCTGTGTCCAGTTCTGGGACCCTCAGTTTAGGAAAGATGTTGACTTGCTGGAATGTGTCCAGAGAATGGCAACAAAGTTGGTGAGGGGATTGGAGCACAAGCCCTATGAGGAGAGGCTGAGGGAGCTGGGGTTGCTTATCCTGGAGAAGAGGAGGCTCAGGGGAGACCTTCTTGCTGTCTACAACTACCTGAAGGGAGGTTGTAGACAGGTGGGAGTTGGTCTCTTCTCCCAGGCAACCAGCACCAGAACAAGGGGACACAGTCTCAAGCTGCATCAGGGGAGGTTTAGGCTGGAGGTTAGGAAGAAGTTCTATACAGAGAGAGCAATTGCCCATTGGAATGTGCTGCCCAGGGAGGTGGTGGAGTCACCATCACTGGAGGTGCTTAGGAAGAGACTGGATGGGGCACTTGATGCCATGGTTTAGTTGATTAGATGGTGTTGGGTGATAGGTTGGACTTGATGATCTCGAAGGTCTTTTCCAACCTGGTTAATTCTATGCTATTCTATTTAAAGACATAACTACCCTTTTTGGAAAATAAACGTTGTATGATGTCACCCAAAAGGTGTTACAAGAGAGCAAACTCACTGCTATTTGCAAGTGATGGTTTGGCTTGAAAGAAACATTGAAGTAAAAAACACTGCTACTTGCTGTCCCCTTCAAAACTCCTACCTGTGGCTTTAGTTAGCTTGTGATATAGTGAAAATAAGCTTGTTTAAATCAAGAGGCAGTACCACAGAACTTCACAGATAATGCTCTACTGCCATACCAGTGCAGGAGCAAAGATGTACAGTCTGACCAAGTGTTAAACCTGAAGGCTCTGAAATTGATAGCAATAGACTGTGGGTCCCTTTAGGATCAGTACAGTCCTTTGCACTAAAGTAGAGCATTATTTCAAGAGTAGTTGTACTAGTCATGATTTAAATCTGCAGTCACCAAGAGCCTGTGTCAATCTCAGTAAACTAAAGCTGTCTGGGACTGATCTCAGGCACTGAGGCTAGATGGTGTGAAGGGGTCTGAATGAACACGAAGTTAGCTCTCTTGCTCTCCAAACCAGCCTGGTCATATGCAGTGTTCCTCTTGGAAATACCCCAACCTTTGTTAAATTCCAAACAGTACCCAGAAATTATGTGAGTCTGCTGCCAGATCTGAGTCAAAATTCTAAGCGTGATCACTGTGACTATACAGATGGTCAAGTGATAAACCCAGGGAAACACTCTGATGCAGCATAATTCTCCAGTAAAGATGTAGCCAATGTTTTCCACCCTCTCTTCTCTCTTAAAAGTATCCACCTTAATTCTCTGAAGTCAGCTTTCTGCAGCAGATAGTATTTGCTGTGACACCCTTGGCAAGCTTCTGTGTGGTTTATTAATGCTGCATTTATTGAGATGATTAACAGAGTGAAAAGGTGCAATGGAATATGCTCCATTAGAATACATCAATTTAGGTTTAAACTACATCCCAGTCTTTAATAACTAGTGCCAGTGTCTATCCTGCTCTCCCAAAGGATTACTGCAGGCAAACTATCATAGAATAGAATCATAGAATCAACAAGTTTGGAAAAGACCTCAGAGATCATGAAGTCCAACCTGTCACCCAACACCTCATGACTACTAGACCATGGCACCGAGTGCCACATCCAGCCCCCTCTTGAACACCTCTAGGGATGGTGACTCCACCACCTCCCTGCGCAGCACATTCCAATGGCTAACAACTCTCTCTGTGAAGAACTTTCTCCTCACCTCGAGCCTAACCCTCCCCTGGTGCAGCTTGAGACTCTGTCCTCTTGTTCTGGTGCTGGTTGCCTGGGAGAAGAGACCAACCCCCTCCTGGCTACAATCTCCCTTCAAGTAGCTGTAGACAGCAATAATATTTGATGAAAACTAATATGACCAACTCCAATATTTTATTCACACCTGAGATCCAGATGGTTGGTGAAGGAGAGCTCCTGAAGCACATGCCTAAGTTCCCTGTATAGCTATCAGGGACTGGTACCTTTGAAGGCCTCCAGAGAGCCTGCCTGGTTGATTGAGCTGTCCAAAATAACACAGGCAAGCTCTTTCTCTGAAAGCCAGTTGCTTCCTTCTGTGAGGCAAAGAACTTAAGACACCTGACACCTGAGGTAGCCAAAGTGTATGCATGAATTCAGTATCTCAAGCAGAAATTCTGTTCAGTGTCTATTGAATTTGCACCTGCTCTGGTTGTTGAACTTGTCTTTTCACCTTCTAGCTCTGAGCAAAGCAAGAATAAAGAGAGCAAAAATCACATGAAGCCAAAGAGCTGTTTCAAAATACCAAGTGGGGGTGGGAAAAGTTTATACAAGTTTTACTTTATTCTTTATTTTAATGGACATTTGCAACAAATGATATGAGCTTTTAAATGTATTTTCTAATTAAACTGCTCATTTCTCAGGCTTCCATCAAGTTCAGTGATTTCAAGGAGGCTTCAGTCTCAGGCCTGTACCTATAAATAAACTACTGTTTCCTTTCTTAGCTTATACAGCACAGAAACACCTCCAGGAAGAATAAACCTTTATTAGAATTAGAATAAACCAAACCAGGTTGGAAGAGACCTTCAAGATCATCGTGTCCAACCCATCAACCAATCCAACCCACCCAAACAGCTAACCCATGGCACCAAGCACCCCATCAAGTCTCCTTCTGAACACCTTCAATGACGGCGACTCCACCACCTCCCCGGGCAACCCATTCCATAGCGCAATCAAGCAAGGATACCCTTGGCTCCTCTTGGCATCCTTTGTGAGGAAAGGAATCAAGAAAGCCAGATGGAGGGGTCAAACTAGCGGTAAAATAGAGTTATCACTATGATTTGAAGTTAATTGCTTCGAGTTTCTCTTCAACCCTACCTCCATCTTTAGCTTCTTTTGTAAGTGACTCAAAGACAAGAACGCCTCGGGGCTGGCTCTAGAGCAACTATCATAATCCAAGTATAGATCTGAGAAGTGGCATAAGAGGAGTCATCTTAAATACATTTCCAGACTGTCATTGGACTTACCATCAATATTTAAGGCAGATGGACAAAAGAGCAAGACTACCAAACCTCAACTTGCCTTTCAGGCTTTTGTTTTTAAAAGAAAACTCCACTTAAAAGCCAGTTTTGACACACTGATTAAGCCACAGCAAAATCTTTTCTTGGCCTTCTAAAGCCTGGTAAACTGTGATAGAAGAAAATTACAGAAATGTATTTCCAAAGACACTTCTATATAATATAAAGCTGATGTGAATGTATGGAGCTAATTTAACCTAACCTCAGCAAATACAGGTCTCTATCAGCCTTGAATGGTTAATCCATAGACAAGCCTGCTAATGAGTCTGCTATTCTATCGAGGTTAATGAGCCCTTGAGCATCTGGTGAAGGCACAAACACTCAGCAATTAGTGTCTTTTATTCAAACCAGCTGACAGGCTAGGCAGCAGTTGATTGCCTGTTTTTATTACATTGTTGCCATAGTACCTAACATGCCAATTCTGAGCATTCTGCTGAATTCCTTCACCTTTATGCTGAGCCAAATCATACGGCTTTATGGAGAAGATTCGAACTTCTGAGTCTCCTTTCGGGTCTTCTATGCATGGTCAACAAATCTGGAAACGACCTGCTCCTCAAGAGAGATTAGTTCAACCACCAGAGGTCAAACAGAATAGCTACTTTATCAATCCAAGTGGCAGCAGAAAACTATTTTCTATTCCCTGTTAGTGATACCAAGCTTTACACAAGGCATGCATCCTGAAGAGGTGTTCACTTATTCATTTACTGTTTGCAAAATAAGTCAAAAGCAGAAATTCCTGTCTCTGAGAGGACACCAGATTTAATATCTCTCTGGTTTTGTTTTGGCCATCTATAGATAGAATAGAATAGAATTAAACAGGTTGGAAGAAAACTTTGAGATCATCAAGTCCGACCTATCATCCAACACTATCTAATCAACTAAACCATGGCACCAAGCAACCCATCCAGTGTCTTTCTAAACACCTCCAGTGATGGTGACTCCATCACCTCCCTGGGCAGCCCATTCCAATGGCCAATCACTCTTTCTATGAAGAACTTCTTCCTAACATCCAGCCTAAACCTCCCCTGGCACAGCTTGAGACTGTGTCCTCTTGTTCTGGTGCTGGTTGCCTGGGAGAAGAGACCATCATCTGCCTGCCTACAACCTCCCTTCAGGTAGTTGTAGACAGCAAGAAGGTCTCCCCTGATCCTCCTCTTCTCCAGGCTAAACAACCCTAGCTTTTTCAGCCTCTCCTCAGAGGGCTTGGGCTCCAAACTCCTCCCCAGCTTTGTTGCCCTTCTCTGGACACATTCCAGCAACTCAACATCTTTCCTAAACTGCAGGCCCCAGAACTGGACACAGTACTCAAGGTGTGGTATCCCTTCCCAGCACTCATTGCTCACAGGATATGATGGCTCCTAGAAAACAAAGTACATATGGGAAATGCAGGATGTTAAATTGCCTTTGTGCCACAGGAGGAAGCTGTACCTGAAAAATAATTCATTTACAAGGACCGTTTGGGGGAAGAGGAGAAAAGGAAAGTAAATAAATACTATTATTCTCCCTTAATGAATAAAGAAAATGAGGTACACAAGAAGGTAACCACAGCATCAATTTTCAGCTACTTTAGCACCTAACTTGCATGTTCTGAATTGCCCCCACAGAGGATCCTGCTTCTTGACATTGGCCATACATGGAAATTGACAAACCTACTTATTACCTTTGGTGTCTAAATTGTAGCTAAGATAAATCACCACAGAGGCCTAAACTAAACGTTATATATATGCTTCAATCAAGCCAAGGATTCTGTTCCAGTGACAGCTGTTTCCCCTGGGATGATTCTAGTGGCTCTTAATCCTAGTTATTGGTCCCACACTTCTCTCAATATACTTTGCAATATATAATTGCAACTGCAAATGAGGCAGCAATTAAACTGTCATACTTCACAGTCTTGTTCAGGTAAACTGGCTTCCCTTAATAAACTAGGTTGACACGTGTGACAATTCAGTTTTAGTTAATGTTGATATTGTGGTAGAACACACATATGGCATCCTGGCCTGCATCAGGAACAGTGTGGCCAGCAGGAGCAGGGAGGTCATTCTCCCCCTGTACACTGCACTGGTTAGGCCACACCTCGAGTCCTGTGTCCAGTTCTGGGCCCCTCACTTTAGGAAGGAGGTTGACTTGCTGGAATGAGTCCATAGAAGAGCAACAAAGTTGGTGAGGGGTTTGGAACACAAGCCCTATGAGGAGAGGCTGAGGGAGCTGGGGTTGCTCAGCCTGGAGAAGAGGAAACTCAGGGGTGACCTTATTGCTCTCTACAACTACCTGAAGGGAGGTTGTAGGCAGGCGGATGATGGTCTCTTCTCCCAGGCAGCCAGTACCAGAACAAGAGGACACAGTCTCAGGCTGTGCCAGGGGAGGTTTAGGCTGGATGTTAGGAAGAAGTTCTATACAGAAAGAGTGATTGCCCATTGGAATGGGCTGCCTGGGGAGGTGGTGGAGTCACCGTCATTGGAGGTGTTCAGGAGGAGACTTCATGGGGTGCTTGGTGCCATGGGTTAGCTGTTTGGGTGGGTTGGATTGGTTGATGGGTTGGACATGATGATCTTGAAGGTCTCTTCCAACCTGGTTTGTTTTATTCTAAATAAAGGTTTATTCTAAATATCACCCAAGCCACATTACTCTTGTCCTGGTCTCTGTTGTACCGTACAGATTGCTAACATTCAGATAAACTACAAAGAAGGGTTTCTGTATACACACTTGGAAGGACACTGAAAACACTAAAAAAAAGAAAGGAAAAAAAAAGTAATAAGGCACTCATTTAACAGCTATCTGACTTTCACAGAGGTTTAGGAAAGGGGAGGAAAACAAAGTATGTTTAGTAGGGGATATGGACCACACTTCTGCCTCTAGACTAATATTAGGGTAGACTAGAACAGAATAGACCAGGTTGGAAGATTCCTTTGAGATCATCAAGTCCAACCCATCATGCAACTCTATCTAATCAACTAAACCATGGCAACAAGTGCCTCATCCAGTCTCCTCTTAAAACACCTCCAGTGATGGTGACTCCACCACCTCCCTGGACAGCACATTCCAATGGCCAATCACTCTTTATATGAAGAATTTCTTCCTAACATCCAGCCTAAACCTTCCCTGGCACAGCTTGAGACTGTGTCCTCTTGTTCTGGTGCTGGTTGCCTGGGACAAAAGACCTGGCTACAACCTCCCTTCAGGTAGTTGTAGAGAGCAAGAAGGTCTCCCCATAGCCTCCTCATCTCCAGGCTAAGCAACACCAGCTCCCTCAGCTTCTCCTCACAGGGCTGTGCTCCAGACCCCTCTCCAGCTTTGTTGCCCTTCTCTGGACACATTCCAGCAACTCAACATCTTTCCCACACTGAGGGGCCCAGAACTGGACACAGGACTCAAGGTGTGGCCTAACCAGTACAGAGTCCAGGGGCACTTTGAGTGCATTTTCTGGGTTTTAGTGTTGTGATGTGCTTGAATTATGTGTTTTTACTGTGAAAAGTAATTCTTTATAAAATGATCCAGGAAACCACCAGAAGAAAATGTGCATCTTCATATAGAAAATCTTTGCTCTATTCATTCTTTATTTAGCTCAATTATAGAGGACCCCAAGAATGTCCTAAAATTACCTTCATATGAGTCAGCTGGCCTAATAACAGCGGTTTGTTGCCCAGTATCCATTTTTAATTAGTCTTCTGTAACTCATATCCCAATGAAATTGTCCTCAAACTTTGCTTTTAATTGGAAACAGGTGCTAAATTAGTCTTTCAGTATTTTCTGTAAGTAAATATTTTATGGTATAGAATATACCCTTGATGATTCCCTTTGGAGAGTAGAATAGAATAGAATAGAATAGAATAGAATAGAATAGAATAGAATAGAATGGACCAGACCAGGTTGGAAAAGAACTTTGAGATCATCGAGTCCAACCTATCACCCAACACCATCTAATCAACTAAACCATGGCACCAAACAGCCCATCGAGTCTCTTCCTAAACACCTCCAGTGATGGTGAGTCCACCGCCTCCCTGGGCAGTACATTCCAATGGGCAATCACTCTTTCTGTGAAGAACTTCTTCCTAACCTCCAGCCTAAACCTCCCCTGGTGTAGCTTGAGACTGTGTCCTCTTGTTCTGGTACTGGTTGCCTGGGAGAAGAGATCAACCCCCACCTGCCTACAACTTCCCTTCAGGTAGTTGTAGAGAGCAGTAAGATCTCCCCTGAGCCTCCTCTTCTCTAGGGTAAGCAAGCCCACCTCCCTCAGCCTCTCCTCAGAGGGCTTGTGCTCCAAACCCCTCCCCAGCTTTGTTGCCCTTCTCTGGACACATTCCAGCAACTCAACATCTTTCCTAAACTGAGGGGCCCAGAACTGGACACAGGACTCAAGGTGTGGCCTAACCAGTGATGTGTACAGGGGGAGAATGACCTTCCTGCTCTACTGATCCAGATCATCAATAGATATCGAACAGGATGGGGCCTGGCACTGATCCCTGGGGCACACCACTAGTGCCTGGCTGCCAGCTGGGTGTGGCACCATTCACCACCACTCTAAGGGCTTGGCCCTCCAGCCAGTTCCTAACCCAGCAGGGAAGGAGTTCAAGTCAGTTGTCCTGCCTCTGTCTCCTCCCAGCTTCTTCCTAACCACCATCTTATTCACAGAGTGACAGAAAAAGAGAAAAGGAAAAAAAAAAAGAAAAAGAAAAAGAAAAAGAAAAAAAAAAGAGAGAGAGAGATCAGTCATGGAGGCTGTGCAGGCATTGTTCAGTAATTGACAAAACACTGCATTGTCAATACTGCTTTGTTCATAAAACCAGAGCACAGCACCACCATAAATGGCATCCTAGCATACATCAAAAATAGTGTGGCCGGCAGGAGCAGGGATGTCGTTGTACCCCTGGACTCAGCACTGGTTAGGCCACACCTTGTGTCCTGTGTCCAGTTCTGGGCCCCTCAGTTTAAGAAGGACAATGAGACACTTGAATGTGTCCAGAGAAGGGCAGAGAGGCTGGGGGGAAGCCTCAACCTAAAGCCCTATGAGGAGAGGCTGAGGGAGCTGGGATTGTTTAGCCTAGGGAAGAGGAGGCTCAGGGGAGACCTTATTTTTGTCTACAACTCCCAGAAGGGTGGTTGTAGCCAGGTGGGGGTTGGTCTCTTCTCTCAGGCAACCAGCACCAGAATAAGAGTATCACAGTATCACAGTATAACTAAGGTTGGAAGAGACCTCAAGGATCATCAAGTCCAAAATATCAACACAGACCCCATGACTAGACCATGGCACCAAGTGCCACGTCCAATCTCCTCTTGAGCACCTCCAGGGACAGTGACTCCACCACCTCCCTGGGCAGCACATTCCAATGACAAACAACTCACTCGGTGAAGAACTTTCTCCTCACCTCGAGTCTAAACCTCCCCTGGTGCAGTTTGAGACTGTATCCCCTTATTCTGGTGCTGGTTGCCTGGGAGAAGAGAGCAACCCCTTCCCAGCTACAACTACCTTTCAGGTAGTTGTGGAGGGCAATGAGATCACCCCTGAGCCTCCTCTTCTCCAGACTAAACAATCCCAGCTCCCTCAGCCTCTCCTCATAGGGCTTGTGCTCAAGGCCTCTCCCCAGCCTTGTTGCCCTTCTCTGGACACATCTCAAACTCAAACTCAAGAGGACACAGTCTCAAACTGTGCCAGGGAAAGTTTGGGCTGGAGGTGAGGAGGAAGTTCTTCACTGAGAGAGTTAGTAGCCATTGGTGCTGCCCAGGGAGGTGGTGGAGTCACCACCCCTGGAGGTGTTCAAGAGAGAATTGGACATGGCACTTGACGTCATGGTTTACTCATGAGCTCTGTGGTGACAGGTTGGACTTGATGATCTTTGAGGTCTCTTCCAACCTTGGTGATAAGTTTTGCTGTGAAGAATGTGAACTCCAATCCAGCCAGACAACCGATAAAGGGAATGCTAACAAGTTTTAAATCTATATATACAGACATATTTATAAACATGTCTATGCACAATGGTTTCCTAAATAACCTACATTCCTCATCTCTCTGGCACAGCTATTTTAAGAGTTGTAATGTAGGAGCCTTCACTCATAGAGCTGCACAGAACTCCACCAGCCATGTGGGTGTAAAAGCCTACCTGCACTCTTTTAGATGCAAACCCAAGGCCAGTCTGATGCCTTTTTTTATAAGGAAAAGAAGTCTAGATAGGCAATCAGATATCTCAGACAATGAGTAATTTAGGATGTGTTTGACTGTAGATGCACACTCAGATCTTCTTTATTTACTTATGTAATCATTTCAGTATAAAAGCATGGCTTGGGTTCATTTAATTTTAATTCCTAGCAGCACTAATTACATGCCTGCACATGGTTTTGACTTAGATTGACACAATAAAAAGGATGATTTTTAAATGGTGTCTCGGTCCAGAGAGGGAAAGAGCCTCAGTTCTTTTGAATATTCCCATGTTATGAAATTAGAGGCACAAACGAGGCCAAGACATCAACAGCTAGACTATTTATTACACAAATAAAGTGGATGGATCAGAAGGGGAGAGAGAGAAAATACAGAGGGAGAGAGAGAGGATAGAAGAGAGAAGAGGAAAGGAATTATATTACCACACCACTCACCCCCCAAGACAGTTTGAGTCTGTGGAGGAAAGGTGCTGCAGCTTTGGATGTAGAGGAGATGTTGGGTCTGTAGAGGAAGGGTGCTGAAGAAGAGATGTTGTCCTCTGAGCAGCCTTTTCAGCTCCATGAGTTACAGCAGGTGGATCTTAGGACATAGAGAAAGGGTTCCTCTTGGTCTGCTTCTTCCAGGCTACATGGTGATGTCTCTGTCATTTTTCTCTTCTGATATTCTCTCCATTTTTCTTCTCAGCGCAGTATTGTTCAGGTCTTTTCTTTCTCCTGTGTTTTCCTTTTTCTGTGGTTTCCTTCTTCTGGGTTTTTCTTCTACTGTGTTTTCCTTCAACTGAGCCAGTAGTTACTTAAGTCTGTTTATACAGTTTTTTACTCCTTACGTATGTGTCCAAGTGTTGTCCCCCAGGAAATTGTCCTCAGGTAAGTGCCCAGGTATTGTTCCCCAGGAAATCTTCCCATGTATTCCTTGTGTTTGGACAGGGGTCCAGAAGAAGGGGGAGGGAGCTCTGCCTCCTCCTTCTCCATTTACCTTCCCACACACCCAATACACATCAGGGCCCAGGTGGTGAATCCATTGCCTCACCATCCTCCCTTTCTGAGGTACCTGATGGGTGGAGAGGATCTTGTCTTATGCATATTCCCAAAGGTATCAATAACAGTGGCCTCGGTCTATTGTTGTCAGGCCAGCTGTAGTCCAGTGAGCGATCTTCATCCTTGCACCTTCCTGAGAATAGGATAGGATAGCATAGAATAGAATAGAATAGAATAGAATAGAATAGAATAGAATAGAATAGAATAGAATAGAATAGAATTAATAAGGTTGGAAAAAACCTCAGAGATCACCAACTCCAACCTATCACCCAACACCATATAATCAACTAAACCATGGCAACAAGTCTAGTCTCTTCCTAAACACCCCCAGTGATGGTGACTCCACCACCTCCCTGGGCAGCACATTCCAACAGCCAATCACTCTCTCTGTATAGAACTTCTTCCTAACATCCAGCCTAAACCTCCCCTGGTGCAGCTTGAGACTGTGTCCCCTTGTTCTGGTGCTGGTTGCCTGTGAGAAGAGACCAACCCCCACATGGCTACAACCTCCCTTCAGGGAGTTGTAGACAGCAAGAAGGTCTTCCCCGAGCCTCCTCTTCTCCAGGCTGAGCAACCCCAGCTCCCTCAGCCTCTCCTCATAGGGCTTGTGCTCCAATCCCCTCACCAACTTTGTTGCCATTCTCTGGACACATTCCAGCAGGTCAACATCTTTCCTCAACTGAGGGGCCCAGAACTGGACACAGTACTCAAGGTGTGGCCTAACCAATGCAGAGTACAGGGGCACAATGACTTCCCTGCTCCTGCTGGCCACACTATTCCTGATTGAGGCCAGGATACCATTGGCCTTCTCGGGCAAGAGTCGTTCCAGTGGCTCTGCCCAATACACATCAGCTGTTGTCTGGGCAAGCAGCAAAAGTGGTTTTATCTTTGTTGAGTCACATCAGAAGAGACAAGATTTTAGTCTCTCACAAAAGGGGATTTCTATACAGAGTGGGTTTTTTTCCCCCTGTAATTCAAAATAACACAGGATCTTGCTGGGGTTTTATTCACACATCTCATCTGGCAACACTTTCTCCTAAACACAGACAAAATTCCACAGTGTATTTTATGATACTCTGCGATATCTTTTCATTGCTCTTTCAGAATGATGTTCCTATTTCAGAGGCACTTAGGGGTAAAGTGTTCCGTGAAAGGAGATTTAATTCTCCGTGCTGCCTTGACAGGCCAGTTCCTGGCTTGGTCTGCCCATCATTTATAAATCGTTCAGATACAGTCTGCAGTCCTTCAGGTTTAGGAATACTCACTGAACAATAACACACTTTCAGCTTTGGCTGATGAAAATCAGACATTCCCAACTGATGTATGTGCCAATAAATTATTGCAGAAGATGTGATTGTGCAATGGTTTCCATAATGCAAGGGAAGTGGTTTTCTTGTGTGTAGCTGTGGGGCATAGGAACTGTGATAGCTCTCTGCATCCGTGTAGAGGATATGGTACCTAGAAAGAAAGAACTATTTTGAAGTATTTTGTAGAATTCAACAACTTGGAAATACTTTTAGAGCACAAGCCCTATGAGGAGAGGCTGAGGGAGCTTGGCTTGCTTAGCCTGGAGAAGAGGAGGCTCAAGGGACAACTTCTTGCTGTCTACAACTCCCTGAAAGGAAGTTGTAGCCAGGTGGGGGCTGGTCTCTTCTCCAGGGCAACCAGCACCAGAACAAGAGGACACAGTCTCAAGCTGCACCAGGAGAGGTTTAGGCTGGATGTTAGGAGGAAGCTCTTCACAGAAAAAGTGATTGGCCATTGGAATGGGCTGCCCAGGGAGGTGGTGGAGTCACCATCACTGGAAGTTTCTAGGAAGCGACTCGATGGTGTGCTTGGTGCCATGGTTTAGTTGATTAGATGGAGTTGGGTGATAGGTTGGACTTGATGATCTCAAAGGTCTCTTCCAACCTGGTCTGGTCTATTCTATTCTATTCTATTCTATTCTATTCTATTCTATTCTATTCTATTCTATCCTATCCTATCCTATCCTATCCTATCCTATCCTATCCTATCCTATCCTATCCTATTTGATTCAATTTTTCCAATATGTCTTTTTCACTTGTTAAAGACAGGAAGCACTTCAGGAGATGCTTTTGACGATGATGTTTTAGCAACTAGAGGCCAACAGTGCATGCCTTATTTCTGGGTCTTACTTCTGGGGAGGTGGTGGAGTCGCCGTCACTGGAGGTGTTCAGGAGGAGACTTGACAGGGTGCTTGGTTACATGGGTTAGTTGATTGGGTGGTGTTGGGTGATAGGTTGGACGTGATGATCTTGAAGGTCTCTTCCAACCTGGTTTATTCTATTCTATTCTATTCTATTCTATTCTATTCTATTCTATTCTATTCTATTCTATTCTATTTCTTCATAATCAAGTCTGAGGTAGCAACGCTTTCTGCTAGCTCATCCAGGACTTTCTTTGATTCTCTTTAGGATCACACTTGTTCTAGGCATCATGCACCCACAGTCTGACTGTCTTGGGTATAATGTCATCCTGTTATTTTCTTGTATTTGCTGTGATCCACCATCTCTAAACAAAGCAATATGTGGTAATGAAGGACATCTAGAGTTTAAAAAAAGATATCCTCTGAGGCAAGATCAACGCTACACAATGCATGAAGTGACAGCCAGGCTAGACCAGACACTGTAGATGTGTCCCCTGGGGCATCAGGAATTGGTGGGTTACACACCCTACAGTTTACCAGGCCTGCTGTAGTCTTCAGGGTGGATCTCCCCATCAGAGTCCTGTAGAAGACAGACCTTCTGCTTCTGCACTTCAGGTCGTCCAGGGAGCCCCCAAGACCCCCTCCAGGCTGTTTCCTCACTTGCAGCACACACGCATTCACACACTAACCACTCGCCCTCCCTGTTTTTCAGGACGAATCGGACCTGGCAGCGTCTATAATTCCTCGCTTGAACTACAGAGGGAGCCGGGGTTCTGCTTTGGAGAGAGCGGCGGGGAGGGCGGCGGACGCGGAGAGCGGCGGGGGCTCGGCACCGCTGCCTGAGGCGGGCGGGTGGCGCTGGGGCACCTGTCCTGCTGCTGCTAGCCGCTAAAACACCCAGCCTGGCTGACACCTCAGGCTGCTTGCCTCTCCTCTCTGTGGAAAAAAAAATAATGATAAAAAATAGCAGGGCAGGACCCCCCGGGCAGATCCTGCCGGAAGGAGGAGCGAGTTGTGAATGCGCAGTTACACCCCGCAGATTTCCGCAAGTCTTCTCCAAATCTCATTTTACACGTTCTACATTTGCTAGCTCTAATCATGAAACTTTCATAAATACGTTTGGCAAACAAATTAAACCGCAGGGAGGGCGCTTCAAACTCCCCAAGTGCAAGCAGCGAGCAGGCTGGGTTTAACGGGAGCATAAACTTCTGCAAGACCTTGACAACTTCTTCTCTTCGCCTTTGTTTTCCCTGTGAGGTAAACAATTTCTGTTTGATTTTATCCCTGGTGCAGATTCTTGTAAAACCTGAAAGCGATTTGCATTTCTCAACTCTCTGCACATTTGATAGGGTTTTATGGCAGTACGATACCGTGTGTGAGAGGGAGCTTCGAGATTTAAATACCAGGAGCCGAAGCCATTAAGAAGGAGCTGATAGATTTGAGACATAAATCTGAAGGGTAGGGCTTGGAGAGTTTTGTTTTAATTTTACAGTCATTCCTTGAAACAGAATCAGGGTTCATACTCGGAACCAAAGGCATACAAATGAGGTATGCCTTAATGTCGTATTTTCTCCTGCTCTTATTAAAATCTTTGCAATTACATTCTTCTGTGATTAGGACCAGAGGGTTCAGCCTGTTAAAAAGGAAGATTTCTGTGAAAACACTCATCCCTTTAATACAGTATATTCCAAGAAGGTAATTCAGGCTCACACAGAGCTAAATATGCTATATATTCAGTGCCCTCATGGCAGGTTAAAATATAGTTAAGATTACTAAAGCATGGCAGAGTAAGAAAAAAAATGATTAATTTTTATCAGTTCAAAGCCATCTTTTCTTATAACCTGGTGGAAAGTAAGGAAGACTCAGAATTAATTGATACCTGAACTAGATGCAGGAGATGATTTCTTGAATTACATCACATACATTTTCTCTCTAATCCTGTAAGCCTTTTTTACCCAAAGCACCTTTTCAGACACAATGCTCCTAACTCAGCAGTGTTATAAGGCTGCAGCAGGACAAAATTTGCTACACTTAATGATTTATAACTAAATACTTTACTTATTAGCAAAGGCTAATACTAGATCCATCAGTCTGGACACAGGTAAATTAGCCATTAACGTTCTGACACCTAGCGTAAAACAACCAGTTAGGTCTGGCCATCTAAGTAATTAATTTAGGTTCTCTTTGTGGACACCAGGGGGATTATAAGGTGGGCTGAAACTACTCATGTATCTCAGATACTAATTTATATTAAATGCCTATTATTTAGCCTACTGAAGCAAGGGAAAATTAACTCCCCATCACAGTAGCACAGCTAGAGTAGAAGCCAGTTTCACAAAAGTACATAGGTGCCTAGTCCTACTAGTTTCAGTGCCTCAACATCTAGTCCCAGGCAGCTCCTACATAACACTTTAGATAATAAACAATTTAACAGAGGAGGAAAGCAAGGACTTTATTCTTGATGTATGTACGAGGAAACTAAGGTACAAAGAGAAGTTAAATCTGTGATATCTTGTGGTGATTAATGCAAGAGTACAGAATACAATAGAATAAACCAGGTTGGAAGAGACCTTTGAGATCATCGTGTCCAACCCATGATCCAACACCATCTAATCAACTAAACCATGGCACCAAGCACCCCATCCAGTCTCCTCCTAAACACCTCCAGTGATGGCGACTCCACCATCTCCCTGGGCAGCCCATTCCAATGAGCAATCATGCTTTCTAAGAACCTCTTCCTAACATCCAATCTAAACCTCCCCTGGCACAGCTTGAGGCTGTGTCCTCTTAAGAGGAATTGTTGCTCACTCTCCTTTCCAAGAGAGCAACCAAAGAGCATCCAGAGGGAACTGGTGTACAAGAGGTCCGAAACAAAGCAAGTGGGACACTGCCAGGATGCAACCAGGGCTGCTCCACAGTGGTAAGGGAGCTGGGAATGGAGTGTGGCAGCGAGGCAAGGAAGAGCATTGTCTTCACTGGCAATGATCCAGTCCCTTGATAGCCAAGTGAAGTAGGTCTGAGAAACCAAGTGCCATCCAAAAGCCCAGTGACTACCAAACAGGTTTGCAGTGATGAAAAAGGTCTGAGGGAAGTCAAGGCGAGAGCCAAGGAAGAGGTTCTGGTGATTCACTGACAACTACTTCTCTGCACCATATGTAGGTAAATTGGGAAACCTCTATCACATCATACTGAAAGTTTAGCAAGCTTAAAAAAGTGATAGACAAAATCCATGGAAGAAAAAAATACCTAGAGTTGTTAGACAGAGCACTCCTTTCTTTAGTGGAGAAAGTCCTGGCATTTTGGCTTGGTGGAGCCTGAGTGAATTCATCCAGTTACATACTTACCCCATTCTTCTAGACTTGCCTAGGTTCCTGCAGCCAGCCACTCTCAGCAGCACACCACTGAGCTGGTTTGATCAGGCAGGGAGACTCATGACATAGTGCAGCCAGGTGTATGCTCCTCACATAGCAAAGAGGTGCTTATGAATGCCTGCTCATCTGACACATGAAGCATTGTACTTGACTCCTTCACTTGTGTTAAGGAGAGATGCTTCAGAAATGCCTATGCTGCAACTGTACTTCCATCTTGGTTTTCCACATTTTATTTGTTCTACCTTTCTGCCTATCAGGAAGGGTGTAGGGGGAAGAGAAGGTGGCAGAGGGAAATTGTTTTTCTGTCTGCCTGGGATGATGGCAATTGAGTTGCCCAGCTGGAATAATGATATATCTACAGAAAGAAAGCATATTAGTATCATAGTATCAGTCAGGGTTGGAAGGGACGACAAGGATCATCTTGTTCCAAACCCCCTGCCATGGGCAGGGACACCCCACACTACATCAGGCTCGCCAGAGCCTCATCCAGCCTGCTCTTAAACACCTCCAGGGATGGGGGCCCAACCACCTCCCCGGACAACCCATTCCAGGGCTTCACCACTCTCATGGGGAAGAATTTCATCCTCACCTCCAGCCTGAATCTCCCCACCTCCAGCTTCATTCCATTCCCCCTAGTCCTATCACTCCCTGAGATCCTGAGAAGTCCCTCCCCAGCCTTCCTGTAGGCCCCCTTCAGATACTGGAAGGCCACAATTAGGTCACTTCGGAGCCTTCTCTTCTCCAGACTGAACAGCCCCAACTCCTTCAGTCTGTCCTCATAGGAGAGGTGCTCCAGCCCTCTGATCATCCTCATGGCCCTTCTTTGGACATGTTCCAGGATATCCATATCCCTCTTGTAATAAGGGCTCCAGAACTGGAGGCAGTATTCCAGGTGGGATCTCTGCATAGCTAAGTAGAGGGAGAGGATCACCTCCCTCGACCTGCTGGCCACACTTCTCCTGATGCAGCCCAGGATCTGATTGGCTTTCTGGGCTGCAAGTGCACACTGAGAGCTCCTGTTGAGCTTCTCATCCACCCCCAAGTCTCTCTCCTCAGGGCTGCTTTCCAGCCAGTCACTGCCCAGCCTATATTTGTGCCTGGGGTTGCCTCCACCCAGATGCAGGACTCTGCACTTGCTCTTATTGAACCTCATGATGTTGGCTTGTGCCCACCTCTCCAGCCTGTCAAGTTCCACCTTTTTAAAAAAAAACAATTAAACAAAGTATTTTTTGCAATTATGATCCTACAATACTACCTTATTGCTTATAGAGACTTTATTGCCATCTACAACTGTCTGAAGGGAGGTTATAGACAGGCGGGAACTGGTCTCTTCTCCCAGGCAACAAGCACCAGAACAAGAGGACACAGTCTCAAGCTGCACCAGGGGAGGTTTAGGCTGGATGTTAGGAAGAAGTTCCATACAGAGAGAGTGATTGGCCATTGGAATGTGCTGCCCGGGGAGGTGGTGGAGTCACCATCATTGGAGGAGTTCAGGAGGAGAACTGATAGGGTGCTTGGTGCCATGGTTTAGTTGATTAGGTGGTGTTGGATGATAGGTTGGACTTGATGATCTTGAAGGTCTCTTCCAACCTGGTTTATTCTATTCTATTCTATTCTATTCTATTCTATTCTATTCTATTCTATTCTATTCTATTCTATTCTGCCTGCTTATGAAAATACTTCTAAGCTGATCATGATTTTAGCCTGTCTTTCCACATTTAGTTTCTCTATTCTTTTGGTGCCTGCGTGTGCTGTTTTGTTACTTCCCAGTCCCTTGCAAATCCTTTCATCAGTTACAAATACAGCTGAGAGTCAAAGAGAAGTCCCAAAGCATTTTATTCTCTCAATAAATAGGGACTAGACAGACAGTCTGAAAGCAGGGGAGAGACTGCAGCATAAGTACATACATTACAGCATACCAGATAGTCAACCTGGGAAAGATCCTTCTCCAGCTTTGCTTCTGGACAGGCTTCATTTGGTGCTCATTCCTTATTAGATTGTAGAGAATCCAACTTCATGGAACAAAGCCTTATGAAAACAGGCTTCATTTGCTCTGCTGCTCATGAGGTTGCCTAAATTGCCCATCACTCTTTGAAGGTGCCAGACAAAAAATCAGGAGTTTGTTTTGAAGCTTGGTAAGCTAAACTTCAGTTGGTATTAACTCCACCAGCTGCAATGGAGTCATAATGTAGTCAGATCAGCTCTCAATTCTCACAGTTTCAGTCCCAATATACTGGGCAGTAAGGGAGTGGGAGAGAAAGACTTCATCCTGCTTCCCCAGTTCCAATTGCTCCACTTGTTGTCTGGTGGCTCCATATTATTCTGGATTTTTGTAATCTAACAAGTGTAATCAGGTTGGGGTTTTTTTTTGATAGCTTGGCTCTACAAAGGAGATTCTCTGTTTGTAAATAGAAAGATTGTAGAGATTTGAAAAAAGGTCAAAGCTGTCTCCATCAAGAGGCCTATGAGGAGAGGCTGAGGGAGCTGGGGTTGTTTAGCCTGGAGAAGAGGAGGCTCAGGGGAGACCTTATTGCTGTCTACAACTACCTGAAGGGAGGTTGCAGCCAGGTGGGAGCTGGTCTCCTCTCCCAGGCAACCATCACCAGAACAAGAGAACACAGTCTCAAGCTGTGCCAGGGGAGGTTTAGGCTGGATTTTAGGAAGAAGTCCTTCATAGAAAGAGTGACTGCCCATTGGAGTGGGCAGCCCAGGGTGCTGGTGGCGTCACCATCACTGGAGGTGTTTAGGAAGAGACTGGATGGGGTGCTTGATGCCATGGTTTAGTTGATTAGATGGTCTTGGATGACAGGTTGGACTTGATGATTTAGAAGGTCTTTTCCAACCTGGTTTATCCTATCCTATCCTATCCTATCCTATCCTATCCTATCCTATCCTGTCCTGTCCTGTCCTGTCCTGTCCTGTCCTATCCTATCCTATCCTATCCTACCCTACCCTACCCTATCCTACCCTATTCTATTCTATTCTATTCTATTCTATTCTATTCTATTCTATTCTATTCTATTCTATTCTATTCTATTCTATTCTACTCTATTCTATTCTACTCTATTCTATTCTATCATTAACAGAAATCTCACAGATGCAAGTGTTTTATGTATTGTTTCTTTCTGAAATCACAGAGGAAGAAGAGCTGCCAAGGCAAGTTTATTTCTACCACATATTCACTAGTGCAGTGGTACTTAAATGACAGTGCTGGAAGCTGCTTTTGTCACAACCATGAATCATCAGTCACTTTTTGAGCAGTGACACCTTATGCTCCTCTTAGCCTAGAACAAGGTTCCTCCAGGCTTCCCAGTGGCTCTTTCAACCAAGAAAATTCAAGATAGTAAGTATTTTTCTGCAACTCACACAGCTGCTTCTTGTCTGTAATTTTTTTTTCTCTCTTGGTATAGCTCCAGCCAGGATCAAAATTGGGCATTAACATGGAGTGTGCAGAACTAGACTTCATAAGGAACCTAAAAGACTACACCAAGAGGTACTGAAGGACACAGAAGGAAATACAATAAAATCCTTCACCTGGAAAGTGAGCAAATACAGCATGAAATCACAAACTAAGTGCTATCCCAAAATTACTTTGGAATGTAGCAATGGCAGTATGAATTTTTAAGAGTAGTACCTGGAGAATCATAGAATCAATAAAATTGGAAAAGACCTCAAAGATCATCAAGTCCAACCTATCACCCAGCACCTCATGACTAACTATACCATGATTTCAAGTGCCACATCCAGTCCCTTTTTTGAACACCTCCAGGGATGGTGACTCCACCACCTCCCTGGGCAGCACATTCTCTCTATGAAGAATTTTTTCCTAACATCCAGCCTAAACCTCCCTGGCACAGCCTGAGACAGTGTCCTCTTGTTCTGGTGATGGTTGCCTGGGAGAAGTGACCAACCCCCACCTGGCTACAACCTCCCTTCAGGGAGTTGTAGAGAGCAATAAGGTGTCTCTGAGCCTCCTCTTCTCCAGGCTAAGCAACCCCAACTCCCTCATTCTCCCCTCAGAGGGCTTGTGCTCCAGACCTCTCACCGTCCTTATTGCCCTTCTCTGGACACGTTCAAGTGTCTCAATGTCCTTCTTAAGCTGAGGGACCCAGAACTGGACACAGGACTCAAGGTGTGGCCTAACCAGTGCTGAATACAGAGACAGAATGACTTATATATGTGAATTCTGTATCACTAAGGTTGGAAGAGACCTCAAAGATCATCGAGTCTGACCTGTCACCACAGATCTCATGACTAGGGAGGACACTACTAGCCCACTGCAGGCTTGAACTCACGACCTTCCCCTTAAGGGTCTTATGCACTACCAACTGAGCCACTTGTGCATCATGGCCACTTGTGCACTTCCCTGCTCCTGCTGGCCACACTATTCCTGATCCAGGGCAACATGCCATTGGCCTTCTTGGCCACCTGGGCACACTGCTGGCCACACTGTTTCTGTAAATGCATTTTTCACCCATGAACATATTAAGCTAGTCATGCTCATACTGATTGGAAACTAGCACTGGCTCTGTGTGTGTCTTCAAATGCTTGATGGTTTATTTTAAAATGTTTGTGAGTCCTGAACTTCACATTCTTCTTGTTTCTCATTATCAGTTAATTGCCATCATTAATCATTGTTTTCTTGATTAAAAAGTAACAGTCAGTTCAATACCATGTGATATGGATGACTAATCACAACTCAGGGGTAATAAAGAGTTGAAATAAGTGCTCACGAACAAGTTGTCATCTGCAATTTGTCCTCATAAACTAGCTGGCAAATCCTTATGAGCAATGAATGCTTCCATACAAATTAAGATGAGCTTGAAAATTATTTATAAACAGGGGGGAAATAGCTGAATTCAGCTCATATTTCATTTACAATAAATAATTTGGACAAATACAGTTATCAGAGGGGGAAGCAGAAGACCTTTATGTAAAGTGAGTATCTACAATGCAAATGAGTTGAAAATCACTTTTGCTATTGCTTTCTGCTATCAAAAATTTAAAGTACCAGGTGCTGATGTGCTTTCCCTAGCAAGATTTTTTTTTTTTCCACAAT
>NW_027142453.1:45000-81582 GCF_026170545.1 Melanerpes formicivorus
ATTTGCAAATCTGAAGATGGGGAAAGAAACAGCAGCTAAGTGATCAGGGAAATATTGTCATATGCAGAAGTTTGATAAAGGTGTTTTTCCTGAATTTCTAAGTTTGGAATTCAGAAACCCTGCTGGTTGTAGAGAGGAGGGAGTTGGTCTCTTCTGTCAAGCAACCAGCACCAGAACAAGAGGACACAGTCTCAAGCTGTGCCAGAGGAAATTTAGGCTCGAGGTGAGGAGCAAGTTCTTCGCTGAGAGAGTTGTTAGCCATTGGAATGTGCTGCCCAGGGAGGTGCTGGAGTCACTGTCCCTGGAGGTGTTCAAGAGGGGATTGGACATGGCACTTGGTGCCATGGTCTAGTAGTCATGAGGTGTTGGGTGACAGCTTGGACTTGATGACCTTTGAGGTCTTTTCCAACCTTGCTGATTCTATGATTCTATTCTATGAATAATATGAAAAACCTTGAAATATTTATGTACAAAATCCGGTAACACTGATACTCCCTTTGTCTCACCATGAAAAATAAATCTGGATTCTACTAGGATGCTAATGGTATCAAACATAGCCTAGGATGCTAATGGTATCAAACATAGCCTTTGGTTTTCATTTTACTTTCAGGCTACATATAAAAAAATCCAATGATTCAGGGTAGAAATGGGAGCAGAATATGCCTCTTCAGTATGGGAGATGGATAAGGAACTGGCTTGATGGCCACACCCAAAGAGTGGCTGTCAATGGCTCCATGTCCCAGTGGAGGCCAGGGACAAGCGGAGTCCCTCAGGGATCAGTCCTGGGACCTGTCTTATTCAACATCTTTGTGGGGGACATGGACAGTGGCATTGAGTGCACCCTCAGCAAGTTTGCTGATGACACCAAGCTGTGTGGTGCAGCAGACACACTGGAGGGAAGGGAGGCCATCCAGAGGGACCTGGACAGGCTGGAGAGGTGGGCACAAGCCAACCTCATGAAGTTCAATAAGAGCAAATGCAGGGTCCTGCATCTGGGTGGAGGCAATCCCAGGCACAAATCCAGGCTGGGCAGTGACTGGCTGGAAAGCAGCCCTGAGGAGAGAGACTTGGGGGTGCTGGTGGACAAAAAGCTCAACATGAGCTCTCAGTGTGCACTTGCAGCCCGCAAAGCCAATCAGATCCTGGGCTGCATCAGGAGAAGTGTGGCTAGCAGGTCGAGGGAGGTGATCCTGCCCCTCTACTCAGCCCTGGTGAGACCCCACCTGGAGTACTGTGTCCAGTTCTGGAGCCTCTATTACAAGAGGGATGTGGAGGTGCTGGAACGTGTCCAGAGAAGGGCCACAAGGATGATCAGAGGGCTGGAGCACCTCTCCTATGAGGACAGACTGAAGGAGTTGGGGTTGTTCAGTCTGGAGAAGAGAAGGCTCCGAGGTGACCTAATTGTGGCCTTCCAGTATCTGAAGGGGGCCTACAGGAAGGCTGGGGAAGGACTTCTCAGGATCTCAGGGAGTGATAGGACTAGGGGGAATGGAATGAAGCTGGAGGTGGGGAGATTCAGGCTACATGTGAGGAGGAGGTTCTTCACCATGAGAGTGGTGAAACCCTGGAATGTGTTGTCCAGGGAGGTGGTCGAGGCCCCGTCCCTGGGGGTGTTTAAGAGCAGGCTGGATGAGGCTCTGTCCAGCCTGATCTAGTGTGGGGTGTCCCTGGTCCTGGCAGGGGGATTGGAACTAGATGATCCTTGTGGTCCCTTCCAACCCTGAATGAAACTATGAAACTATGAAACTATGAAACACATTTACAGCAGGAGGCAGGTTGGTCCATAATGCTAAGAATTTATTACTTCTTTATCTGGTTTATCAGGTGATATGTCCTGTTTTTCCCCTTCAATTCAGTACAACTAATGGTTCAGCAAGAGTCCTGCAGGACTATTTTATCCCAGGGGAATGCAAGGATATCGTACCCTATCTTTTCAAGCTCCTTTTGATTATAATTGCTCTGTGATTTCATGCAAAACTTCAGCTCTAGTCTGCATTGTTCATCATAGGAAGTTTTACTGGAGCTAGCCAAGTCTTTTGCTGTGAGTTTGGTGTTTGGGGTTTTTTTTAGCTATCAGCTATCAACATCTTTGCTTGAAAGCTTGCATCTTGGGTACACACACACACACATTGCATACCTCGCAAAAGGTTCACTGGGTAATCTGAGCTCTTGGGGTGAGAAGGGGGCAAATATCCATTGAATGACACTTAAGTGGGAAACATTTGGTCAATGGCTCGTTTCCTCTCCACAGTCTAAGTCTGCTGTTTTTCCCTGCCAGATGGTGTGTGAGCTTTATTTCTGATCTTCCAGACAGAGAGGAGGCATTTGAGCTGCTTTGAGGCCACGTCTCTTCTCCAAAGCTATTCTAAACAGGGATTTCAGAAGTCTCTGCTGCAAATTTTGAAGTGGAAATCTTTCAGAATTCAGTTTGCTTCATATTCACAGAGGAGTTTTTTGTCTTCACACCTGAAGCAGCTCAAAGTCCAAACCAGAAAAAAATACATTGCAAAGCTTTTGATACTGTCTCCCATAACATCCTCATCAAAGAGCTCAGGAAACGTGGCATAGATGGTTGCTCAGTGAGGTGAACTCAAAACTGCCTCGACAACAGAGTTCAGAGGGTCATCATCAGTGGGACAGAGTCAACTTGGAGGCCTGTGGGCAGTGCTGCTCCCCAGGGATCAGTACTGGGTCCAGTTTTGTTCTATATCTTTATCAACGACCTGGATAAGGAGATTGAGAGTACCCTCAGCAAGTTCATTGATGATACAAAACTAGGGGGGTGGCTGACATCCTGTCAGGCTGTGCAGCCATCCAAAGAGATCTGGACAGGCTGGAGAGTTGGGTGCAGGCAAACCTCATGAAGTTCAACAAGGAAAAGTGCAGGGTCCTGCATAGAATGATAGAATCATAGAATCAATAATGTTGGAAAAGGCCTCAAAGGTCATCAAGTTCAACCTGTCACCCAAGACCTCATGACTACTAAACCATGGCACCAAGTGCCACATCCAATCCCCTCTTGAACACCTCCAGAGACAGTGACTCCACCACCTCCCTGGGCAGCCCATTCCCATGGCTAACAACTCGCTCTGTGAAGAACTTTCTCCTCACCTCAAGCTTAAATTTTCCCTGGTGCAGTTTGAGACTGTGTCCTCTTATTCTGGTGCTGATTGCCTGGGAGAAGGAGGAATAACAACATGCACCAGTACAGGTTAGGGGCTGCCCTGCTGGAAAGCAGCGCCGTGGAGAAAGACTTTGGAGTGCTGGTGGACAGCAACTTCTCCATGGAACTATATGCCCTTGTGGCCAAGAGAGCCAATGGCATCCTGGGATGCATCAAGAAGGGTGTGTCCAACAGGTCTAAGGAAGTTCTTCTACCACTCTGCTCTGCCCTGGTGAGACCACACCTGGAATACTGCATCCAGTTTTGGGCTCCCCAGTTCAAGAAAGATAGAGAATTACTGGAGAGAATCTATTGGAGAGCCACAAGGATGATTAAGGGACTTGAGTATCTCCCCTGTGAAGAGAGACTGAGATCCCTGGGGCTACTTAGTCTTGAGAAGACTGAGAGGGGATCTCATCAATGTCTATAAATATCTGAGGGGTGGCTGTCAGGTGGAGGGGGCCAAGCTCTTTTTGGTGGTGCACAGTAATAAGACAAGGAATGAGGGGTTGAAACTTGAACATAGAAGATTTCACCTCAACAGGAGGAGAAACTTCTTTACAGTGAGGGTGATGGAGCACTGTAACAGGCTGCCCAGGGGGGTTGTGTAGTCTCTTTCTCTGGAGACTTTCCAAACCCACCTGGATGCATTCCTTTGCAGACTACCCTAAGTGATCCTGCTTTGGCAGGGGGGTTCGACCCAATGATCTCTTGAGGTCCCTTCCAACCTCCAATATACTTTGATACTGTGATACCTTGAAGGTACAAAGAAGAGCACACACACATACTCAAAACTCAGTATGTGGACTATGGGTAGATGCTTACTTCTGATTGAAGAGGTCTAGCTATAGGCAATATTCTATTCTAAATAAATACAGCAAGACAATGCAGCTCTGCACAAACATGCCAAGCTTTCCTCAGGAATCCTGACAGCAGGCAGCCAATTACTCTGGAAAGAATAGGTTCTGTCTCATGACTGCAGCACCACAAATGCATCTCCCTTGATCCAAACATCAAGGTAGAGCTTTGCATTTCTGATATTTTCATTCAACACAAAGCAGCATCCTCAATGTTATTTATTTTTTTAGAGTGGGTGATATCTTGTTGGGTTTTTCTTCAATCAGATGTAAGAGTGGCAGGGTTAAAAGCGGTATATAAATAATAGATGGCTTCTCCCACCTAAAAAAGTATCTGCCAATTCTTGCCCTCTCCTCCCCTCCCCCCCCCCCCCCCTTTTTATTTATTTTGGGAAGGGAATATCATTTAAGAGCTGACAGATTCTTTGCTATAAAGTCAGAGAAGAAGGAGGTCTCCAGAAGAACAATGGCTGATGCCACAGCATGACTATCTGACAGGCTTGGAAAGCTGCTGTAAAGTTGCCAACACAACAAGCCTTTTATCTTTGATGATAGTATTTCAAGCTTGTGATTTTCATCCTAGGAATAGCAGGTATATGATGTCCTCCCACCACCTCTTTTCTTACTGTTTTAATTACCATTATTGTAAAAATATATAAATATTCCCCAAATGGACATCCTGTTCTTCATAAATTCCTGTGATTTACAGAAACACCTTGGCCACACCACTGACCTGGGCTTTATTCCTAATTCAAAACCACACAGCTCTTTCTATGTTCCTTTGTCTTTATGTTCATTTCCTGGGCAAATAGGCAGTCTTACATGCAATTGAATTTATTTGCAAGCTTACTCACAGAACAATTCAATTACTGGGAAGGCTTGCTGCATGTACTAATACAGCTGAGGATTTCTTTCTATGGAAGTGATAGTCACAGGGATTTGCTGAGCAGACTGTAGCCTTCAGCACTCAAGGGGATGAACTCAAGGTACATAGGGACCTTGACAGCCTGGACAGATGGGCTGTGTCCAACGGCATGAGATTTAACACATCTAAGTGCAGGGTTCTACGCATTGGCCAGAACAACCCCATGCAGTGCTACAGGCTGGGGTCAGAGGGGCTGGAGAGCAGCCAGGCAGAGAGGGACCTGGGGGTACTGGTTGATAGTAGGCTGAACATGAGCCTGCAGTGTGCCCAGATGGCCAAGAAGGCCAATGGCATCCTGGCCTGTATCAGGAACAGTGTGGCCAGCAGGAGCAGGGAGGTAATTTTGCCCCTGTACTCTGCACTGGTTAGGCTACACCTGGAGTCTTGTGTCCAGTTCTGGGAAAGATGTTGAGTTGCTGGACAAGGGCAACAAAGCTGGTGAGGGGTTTGGAGCACAAGCCCAATGAAGAGAGGCTGAGTGAGCTAGGATTGTTTAGCCTGAAGAAGAGGAGGCTCAGGGGGGACCTTCTTGCTCTCTACAACTCCCTGAAGGGAGGTTGTAGCCAGATGGGGGTTGGGCTCTTCTCCCAGGCAACCAGCACCAGAACAAGAGGACACAGTCTCAAGGTGCACCAGGGGAGGTTTAGGCTGGATGTTAGGAAGAAGCTCTTCACAGAAAGAGTGATTGCCCATTAGAATGTGCTGCCCAGGGAGGTGGTGGAGTCACCATCACTGGAGGTGTTTCAGAAGAGACTTGATGGGGCGCTTGGTTGCATGGTTTAGTTGATTAGATAGTGATGGATGATAGGTTGGACTTGATGATCTCAAAGATCTCTTCCTACCTTGTTAATTCTATTCTATTCTATTCTATTCTATTCTATTCTATTCTATTCTATTCTATTCTATTCTATTCTATTCTATTCTATTCTATTCTATTCTATCCCATCCCATCCCATCCCATCCCATCCCATCCCATCCCATCCCATCCCATCCCATTCCAATTAAATCCTGGATTTGGGTGTTACAATAAGTAGAATCTGGTTAATTAAAATTCTTCCACTACTCCATTGTGAGCAACCAGCCCATGTGAGCAGACTGTGCCCACATGCATTTGGTCTGGGCAGCTTTGTAGTGCAAGGCTCATCAGTGGCATGCACAAGTGCCTTGCTCCCATCAGATGCATCAGGTGGTTAGGTTCCTTCCAGTAAAACAAGAGACAGTTTGGTTTCTACACAGCAGGCTACCACAGCAGACAAAACCCAAGGCATTTGAAACATTGCTCCTTGCTTAGACTAGAGCACTTATCTCAGATATGGCTCTCAGCATGCAATTCAGAGCCTGGAACCTGATCCTGAATTAAACTTCTGGATTTCCCTTGAGGAACAGCTCAGCAACAGGTATTTTTCTGAACAACATGTTATGCAGGAAATGGTAAAGCTGGGCTCAGTGTCTTCCTCAGACTAACAGGGGTTGAATTTATACCTTGCAGAAGTACTGGAGGGTGCATGAACTGCCATCTGTAGATTCACCTGGGTAGAAAGATGCCTCTTTATCTGTTCAAGCTGAATTTTTGTGCAGTCAGGCATGAAGAATTCATGGCACCCAAAGGAAGAACAGCAAAGGAGCATGACTCTGTGCCTGGGAATAGGGACAACTGTGTATCCTGCTGCGGTTACAGGATACTGTGTACACATTGTATCTTACATCAGCACCAAAGGGAGGAAAAAATTATCCAGGGAAAAGAAAGAGGTTTTTCCATCCCCTGTTGAGGCACCTAATGTCAAAGCTGTAAATATACTCTGCCTCACCTCTTCTGACTCCCTAAATTTTTCAACCTGCTTTAAACAGGAAGGATGTAGGGGATTTTCTTAAGAGCATGTCTGACTTATTGCAAGAATATCCTTCTCAGTTGTACAATCCCCCATCTTAATCTGAACAATGTAAACATTAATTTAAATCCTTGGATTTCCACTTCCTGACCAAATGCCTCACACAGTATCTACTTTCCAAATGATCATTAATTCATCAGGTTCTTAAATGAAGTCAGTGTCATCCAAACAGTTTCATCCTGGACTGAGCAAGCTTAGTAATTAGATCTTAGGAAAGACAGTACATGTTTTCACAAGTGGCCTAAGCCAATATAAAGCCTCATTGCTCTCAGAAATAGTGGGTTTAGCTTGTGCCCCACATTTCTGTTCATTAGCACTCAAGTAGTCATATGGTTATCATCTGGCTGACTGAGCAGACTCTACAGCCCTAAAAATGCCTGTATTGCACAGTGAAGTCATGGGTCTGTGTGCCAGTTACTGGAGGGGGAACAAGTAGGAACAGACTTCTTCTTGTGGCACTCACCCTGGCTTCAACTGTCTATGGCAAATCATTTGCTGTAAACCAGCAGCTGTGACTGCTGGACCTCACCGTGAGAGGTAGGCACCAGAGGAGTTTGCTCCGAAATATCAGTGACATTCTGAGACATAAGCAGCAACTTCTCAGTCAACCTCAAGCATCATAGAAGGAGTTTTCTCTGATGACTGTTCTTTATTTGGGCCTCCTACATGGTATTTTAAGTGCCTGGAGCTGTTTTCTTGGATTTGAACCCCCCTGTGGAATAAGGAGAGTTAAATGGGATTATTGGCACACTTCATGCATGGCAGCATGCAGCACTAGCTAGGCAACGGGAAAAATAGGTGAAATATTCCCTTTCCAGCATTAAAAGTAACTGCTCTCAGGGTTATCTGTGATTTATTTTGCAAGAACTTAAAAAGAACATCACAGAGTTAGGCCAAGTGCATGTTTAATATACTTGCTGTTTGTGACAATCAATAGCAGAGGGTTTGAGAAAGACATTAAGAAAGGAAGAGTGACCACATCAATAGCAATCTTCCCCTGATTCCCTCTCTTAGAGGCTTACTGTCTTCCTCAGCCACAGGTTATATCAGATCCTCATGTTTAATAGATATTCTATTACAGCTTGGGGAGGCTACAAGAGGTACTTGCTAGAACATGTTCAGAGAAAGGTAACAAAGCTGGGGAGGGATTTGGAGCACAAGCCTTATGAAGAGAGGCTGAGGGAGCTGGGATTGCTTAGCCTGGAGAAGAGCAGACTCAGGGGATACCTTATTGTTGTCTACAACTCCCTGAAGGGAGGTTGTAGTCAGGTGGGGGTTGGTCTCTTCTCCCAGGCAACCACCACTAAGAGAACAAGAGGACACAGTCTCAAGCTGCACCAGGGGAGGTTTAGGCTGGATGTTAAGAAGAAGTTCTTCCCAGAAAGAGTGATTGGCCATTGGAATGTGCTGCCCAGGGAGGTGATGGAGTCACCATCACTGGAGTTGTTTAAAAGAAGAGACTGGATGAGGCACTTGGTGCCATGGTTTTGTTGATTAGATGGTGTTGGCTGATAGCTTGGACTCCATGATCTCAAAGGTCTTTTCCAACCTGGTTTATTCTACTCTAGTCTATTCTAGTCTAGTCTTCTTCCCTTATGAATCTGCCCCCCACCAATTGCATTTCCCAGTATCCTATGAAAATGAGTTCCATAATTTAGTGATGTGAATGTAGTTTCTTTGTTTGGTATGGGTTTCCCAGACAGCTTCCCTGGGTGTTACACTAATTATTGTCTGTTCATTTTTTCCTACAGTGTCTGTTTTTTTCTGCAATTTTCTTTTTCCCCAATCAGTCCCCCACCAGACTGCAGAATCTTGTTCTACAAAATAGCTGGGCCAAACTCTTGGATATCACTGATTATCTCTGTGAATATTTTCCATCTTTTTAGTTCAGGGGTGATGATAAACATTATTTATGAGGAAGGAGAATTGTAAATTATTTCCAACTGAATCCTCCCAATCAAGAGCTCTACTAATTAAGATGCAAACTGAGGCTCTCTTTTCTGATGTCTTTCTAGTCCTGTAGCTCTAAGACACAAACGCTGTAAATGCCAAAGGATTTACCTCTTCATTTTTCTGCAGCACCCTGACTGTCTCCTCGCAGTTTTGCCTAAAATCCTCCTTTGAAATGGAACAACTTAATTTCTGCTAAACTTGTTTCCTCCTACTTTTTACTCTCCTAGTTGAGACCTCAACAGTGGGATGGGTGAGACTGCATCAAGTTTAGCCCTCTAAGTTATGCTTTAGATAGCTCCAGCTATCTCCAGCCCTCTGTTTTTGATAATTGAGTCCAGAAAAGCCTGAAGGCCAGCACAAAGACCCTTTGCCCTGGACAATATTCTATTTTATTCTATTCTATTCTATTCTATTCTATTCTATTCTATTCTATTCTAGTCTAGTCTAGTCTAGTCTAGTCTAGTCTAGTCTAGTCTATTCTATTCTATTCCATTCCATTCCATTCCATTCCATTCCATTCCATTCCATTCCATTCCATTCCATTCCATTCCATTCCATTCCCTTCCCACCTTGTCTCACTCCCTTTGACTTCTCTGAAAAGTCAAGGCTCAGCCAACAAATGTGGTCAAAATACCTTCTGTATTCCATCCACAGGACATCCAAGTCACATTATCTTGAAGTCATCATCTGCATCTTCCTTTTGTTTTCTCATTTCCCCCCACTTTTTCTTGAATGTCTCTACAGTTATTTTGGTAAGATGTTATTATTCTTCAGAATACAGAATACAGAATAAAGCATTTCTATTGAGGCTGGTCTTCATGAAATTTCCAGAACATTTCCATTTTGGGTTCTGATTTCCACCCAACAGTGGCATTTTGGGCATAAGCACTGAAATGACAATTAGAGACAGGAAAAAAAGGGAGAGTGTACAAATGAGGGGAGATAGAACAGCATCTACTCTGAGTCTCTCATTCCAGTTGTCTAAGCTCTGGACTTCATCTGTTCATGCCCTGGAGTCAGTGGAGAGAATTCAACCCTTTCCTGAGGGAATTCAGGACATTTTCTCTGGAAACACTTACCTCTCAATTTTCCATATGTACAATACCTGCGCAGCTGTGCCGCTTCACTTAGACACTGACAACGAGATGCATAAGGCAGCGGTTGACATTTTTTAGCTGTCTTGATGAGGGTAACTGTATTCTGAACTGAAAATCCTCCACTGAAAACAGGTTTAATTAAAACAGTGCAAGCTTGTGTGTAAACCAGCCCTTAGGCACCTTCACAGAGTCATATAAATCAGAGCCATACAAGACACGTTATGTTCCTGAATGCATCTGCCTGTCAGAGCGAGCCCACCCATGCAGGATACGCTGTAGCATTTTATTCAGCCTAGTTCTTAAAGCCCAAATCATTCCACCATTTATTCCATCTTGCACAACACACTCAGAGCAAATGCCCTGACTACTTATGGTCATTTAAAAACCCTACAATGCTCTACATAAAATTTGCTACCAGCGGTGCCCTGCTCAATTTACAAATTAGATAATTGCAACACTATTTAAATCCCCTTTACAGTTTCAGCTGGGTGCAGTGCTTCTCTTTATTGCTAGTGCTAAGATTTTATAATAAACACTTTGAATTTAGGTGTGGCTCCATGTCACAGAAATTTAAATTTATTGCATAAAGAATCACTCCCTTCTTAAGGAAGGGAACGATGCTGCCATGACGGTATGGAGCTAGAACTAAATAACTAAGTCACCAGTAAAGCTTGGATTATATTTGCTTTACTTGGGCTCCCAGACTCTGTCCAGACCAGGTTATAACAGACATGATGAGGCAACACAAGCCCAGTGAGGAGAGGCTGAAGGAGCTGGGGTTGCTTAGCCTACAGAAGAGGAGGCTCAAAGGAGACCTTATTGCTGTCTACAACTACCTGAAGGGAGGTTGTAGCCAGGTGGGGATTAGTTTCTTCTCTCAGGCAAACAGCACCAGAACAAGAGGACACAGTCTCAAACTGTGCCAGGGAAAGTTTAGGCTGGATGTTGGGAAGAAGTTCTGCACAGAAGGAGTGATTTGCCATTGGAATGTGCTGCCCAGGGAGGTGGTGGAGTCACCATCACTGGAGGTGTTCAAGAGGAGACTGGATGAGGCACTTGGCGCCATGGTTTAGTTGATTAGATGGTGTTGGGCAATAGGTTAGACTTGATGATCTTGAAGGTCTCTTCCAACCTGGTTAATTCTATTCTATTCTATTCTATTCTATTCTATTCTATTCTATTCTATTCTATTCTATTCTATTCTATTCTATGCTATGCTATGCTATGCTATGCTATGCCATGCCATTCTACTCTACTCTACTCTACTCTACTCTACTCTACTCTACTCTACTCTACTCTACTCTACTCTACTCTACTCTATTCCGTTCCGTTCCGTTCCATTCCATTCCATTCCATTCCATTCCATTCCATTCACAGTACCACAGTATCACAGTATAACTAAGGTTGCAAGAGACCTCGAGGATCATCAAGTCCAACCTATCAACACAGACCTCATGACTAGACCATGGCACCAAGTGCCACGTCCAATCCCCTCTTGAACACCTCCAGGGATGGTGACTCCACCACCTCCCTGGGCAGCCCATTCCAATGGCAAAAGACTCTCTCAGTGAAGAACTTTCTCCTCACTCGAGTCTAAACCTTCCCTGGTGCAGCTTGCCATTTATCCTGTTCTCAGTGTACCTTCTTTTCAAGAAGCAGGTGCCCATGCATTCAGATTCCAAGTGTCTCTTCAAAACACTCAGGATCAGGCACACATAGACTACAGAGGAAAGAAACCACACCTGGACTTCAGTGAAGCGCTTACAAAAGAGTTTTCTTTGATAGGGGATGCTGGAGGGGTTATTAAAAAAAAAAACCAGGGATTAGAAAATGTCCTTCAGAGTAGGTCTTCCAATAAAGAACAGGGTCTGCAAAGTCAAAAGAAAAAAAAAGGAAGAGAGATTGTCATTTTGATGTGGCCTACAGCACTAAACTAGCACAGAAGCTGTTTCCCTTGCAAATGCTCAGAGAGGAAATTATTTTCACAATTAAACAGTCTCTGAGCCATGACTTAGGACAGCTTGTAGGAATGCATATGTAAGAGTGCAGTCACTCCAGATTTTGCTTTATTTGCATTCCAGCATACTGTGACCTACATTAAATGGTTTCCACGCACTGACCGCAAAACAAGCAGGCTCAAATGACACAGCCCAGCTCGCAGACAGCTCCCTTCCCTTGAAGAGAGCAGCACAAAATGCATGCTGCAGCTTTGCTGTTTGGCATTTTAGAACAGCAATATACATCTGAAATGGTATAGACATCCCTGGTGCCATGGTTAAGTGCTTGGTGCCATGGTTTGGTTAATGAGATAGTGTTGAATGATAGGTTGGACTTGGTGATCTCAAAGGTCTCTTCCAACCTGCTTAATTCTATTCTATTCTATTCTACTCCATTCTATTCTACTCCACTCCATTCTATCCTACTCCATTCTATTCTACTCCACTCCATTCTATTCTACTCCATTCTATTCTACTCCACTCCATTCTATTCTACTCCTGTTCTATTCTATTCTACTCTACTTTACTCTACTCTACTCTACTCTACTCTACTGGCTAGATACTGCAGCGCCATAAGAGAGATTGAAGTTCTGTACTTGTGCCTGCAGTTCCCATCTTAGCTAACCACCATCCCAATGATGATACTGTGCCTCGTAGTGCCATGTGGCATATCAGATCAGGAATAGTGTGGCCAGCAGGAGCAGGGAAAGTCATTCTGCCCCTGGACTCAACACTGGTTAGGCCACACATTGAGTCCTGTGTCCAGTTCTGGGCCCCTCACTTTAGGAAAGATGTTGAATTGCTGGGATGTGTCCAGAGAAGGGCAACGAGGCTGGGGAGGGGTTTGGAGCACAAACCCTATGAGGAGAGGCTGAGGGAGCTGGGGTTGCTTAGCCTGGAGAAGAGGAGGCTCAGGGAAGACCTTATTGCTGTCTACAACTCCCTGAAGGGAGGTTGTAGGCAGGTGGGGGTTGGTCTCTTCTCCCAGGCAACCAGCACCAGAACAAGAGGACACAGTCTCAAGCTGCATCTGGGGAGGTTTTGGATGATGGGTTGGATGCCATGATCTCAAAGGTCTCTTCCAACACGGTCTATTCTATTCTACTCTACTCTACTCTACTCTACTCTACTCTACTCTACTCTACTCTACTCTACTCTACTCTACTCTACTCTACTCTACTCTATTCTAAAGATGCTAGTGCCCCACTTAAAGTGTCTCCAGGGCTCCTGTTTCTCATGAGAGTTTACTGGTGAAGATAAAATAGCAGAGCCCACTTGAAAATGAAATACCAGAGCCCACCCGGGCTCTTCATGCAGTGTAATCACACAGACACAGCAGTTCACATGGGACAATAAACTTCCACACCTAAGCCAGCTTTCATGGTCTCAGCTTTAAAATAGTGAGGAGTAGGGGGGTGGTGGTGGGAAAATATATTAACCCTTTCAACAGGTAACAGAAAGGACATAGCAATAATAACAGCATCCAGATGATCATCAGCACATTTTTTTGCTATGGGAGGACTGCAACGACCGGAGTTCTAAATCCTGGTTTTACAGGAAAGGAACTGAGATGGCTAAAGCTAATTGATTTTCCTGCTCTGTAGCATGGATATAGTAAAACTAAAATATAGCCCTTATTATGTTTTTTATAATGGAAAGAAATTAAAAAAAAAAAGTTAAAAATAGCAGGTTGTGGACATGAATATATACAGAATAAACTGCAAATATATCTTGCAGGCACACACACATACCCACAACAGATAGTAGAAAGTAAGGCTTCTGTAAGAAGAAATAGAGGTGTAAATTTAAAAACTGCTAGCTCTAAAATTCCTCCTGTGACCTCCTAGCACTCTTAGGATGCAGCCTTGCATTGCAACAGAAAATGCTAGGTTGTTTTTTTTTCCTCAGATGTGTATAAAGACTGTAACTAGAGGTAAATATAGCTACAAACACCCGAGGTATGCAATAGGGCAGAAGTGATATTGCATGAATAAGCTTAATAAGAACTCTACTTATTCCTAAATAGTGATGTTGCAGTCTTACTGTTCTTTGTGTATATTAAAGGGGATCACTTTCTGTATTTACACAAATGTTACTTACCACTTCTCTAGGATAAATATCTTTTGGGACAGATTGGAAATAGAAGGGCACTGGTAGCTATGTGATGCACAGAAAATGGTTCAGAACACAGAGAATGTGTTATTTATCTATGTATGGATTAAAAACCTCCCAAATGTGGTCTGTGGAAGAGTTTGTGTCACTTTCTTTACCTAAATGGTCTATCTGACAAGCTGCTCATCACTCAGGGTGCCATATGCCAGGGTATGTTCTGAGGGCTTGGATCAGATGTTATGGAGCCCTCTAGCTCAGTTTGCTTCTGCAAGGTAAAAACAAACACCAATGTGTCCATTTGGACTCAGATGTGGTGTTTCTATTTACCACATCAACTCCCAGCAGCTATCATACTTAGCAACCTCATGAAGCTTATGCAGCATTTGGCTACCTCCTGCCTGTTTGCCTCTAAGCAAATGGAAGGGCATTTGGTGCAAGTGAAACAGACGGGGAGCAGCTGGGAGAGGTGTCTGCAATACCACCTTCAAATAAAGACCCAAAGCTGCCTTTCTCCACTCTATCAGCTCAGTTTACCATGATGACACTGGATCAGATACAGGCATCTGTATCAATACCACAGCCATAACAAGCTCCTTTCTGCAGTATCCAGTCTCCCCCCACACTACCACACTCTGGACATTTCCTACAACACCAGATACTCCATTCTGCAAGCTTGCCTTTTCTGATCCTCAAAAAAGATTGATTCAAGTTCACTGTAATCCTGGGGAAATTCCCTCTCTTCTTCTACTGCTTTTTGTCAGCCATTACACCTAGAGAATGGAGATCTAGGATCTATAAAGTGTTGTCCTGCAGGCAGGGGAAGCATGGAAAGTAGCAGTAAACCCTATACAATCAAAACCTCTTGAGGCAGACTGTCCTATTTCAGCACTTGAGGAATGAATCCAGTGACTGGAGTGTGGCTATCGATGGCTACAAGCTATTCAGAAGGGACAGGAGAGGAAGGAGGTGTTGCTTTCTATGTAAAGAAATGGACAGAGCGTGAAGAACTGTCCCTAAAGAATAGCCACGACCAAGCTGAAAGCTTATGGCTAGGAATTAGAGGCCAAGGCAACAAGGGGAACCTTGTGGTTGTTGTCTACTACAGGCCACCCAATCAAGGGGAAGCCTACTGACGAAGCCTTCTTACACCAGCTACAGGAGTTACAACACTTACAGGCTCTTGTCCTACTGAGGGATTTCAGCCACCTTGGGGGTAACTGGTTGAGAGTAGACTGAACATGAGCGTGCAGTGTGCCCAGGTGGCCAAGAAGGCCAATGGCATCCTGGCCTGCATCAGGAATAGTGTGGCCAGCAGGAGCAGGGAGGTCATTCTGCCTCTGTGCTCAGCACTGGTTTGGCCACATCTTGAGTCCTGTGTCCAGTTCTGGGCCCCTCAGTTTAGGAAAGATGTTGAGTTGCTGGAACGTGTCCAGAGAAGGGCAACAAAGCTGGGGAGGGGTTTGGAGCACAAACCTTTTGAGGAGAGACTGAGGGAGCTGGGGTTGCTTAGCCTGGAGAAGAGAAGGTTCAGGTAAGACGTTCTTGCTGTCTACAACTCCCTGAAGGGAGGTTGTAGCCAGGTGGGGGTTGGTCTCTTCTCCCAGGCAAGCAGCACCAGAACAAGAGGACACAGTCTCAAGCTTTGCCAGGGGAGGTTTAGGCTGGATGTTAGGAAGAAGTTTTACACAGAGAGAGTGATTGGCCATTGGAATGTGCTGCCCAGGGAGGTGGTGAAGTCACCATCACTGGAGGTGTTTAGAAGGAGGCTGGATGGGGTGCTTGGTGCCATAGTTTAGTTGATTATATGGTGTTGGGTGATAGGTTGGACTCGATGATCTCGAAGGTCTCTTCCAACCTGGTTTATTCTATTCTATCCTATTCTATTCTATTCTATTCTATTCTATTCTATTCTATTCTATTCTATTCTATTCTACACTTGGGCTCATTTGGCATGGCATACTCAAGGATAAGTACACTTGCTAGGACGTTGATCTTGATCACTACTATCTAAAGTGAGAAGAGCACTGAGACTATATGACTCCTGTAGCAACATGAGAAGGTGGATAATCCTGTAAAATGTCTTCAAGGTGTGCAAAGGATTTGAAATTTAATAGTTCTGAATCATGACTTATGTAAACCAGGAAAGTAAATAATATAGACCTTTTTTCTTCTTATCTCAGATACCAAACTACTTTCCTACAATTATATTACCACTTACGACACCTTCCTTGTAAATCCTATATGCCCTCTAGCTTCTTACTCTCTCTCCTCCCAGGGTTTAATTCCTCAGGAATGTCTCTCCCCATAATTTTTCTGCAGTGCTCCAAGGTAGATTAAGTACTTTTTCTCAAAGCTTGTAGAATAGAATAGAATATCACCCAACACCATCTAATTAACTGAACCATGGCACCAAGTGCCAGATCAAGTCTCCTAAACACCTCCAGTGACAGCAACTCCACCACTTCCCCAGGCAGACCATTCCAATGGGCAATCACTCTTTCTGGGAAGAACTTCTTCCTAACATCTAGCCTAAACATCCCCTGGTTTAGCTTGAGACTGTGTCCTCTTGTTCTGGTGCTGGTTGCCTGGGAAAAGAGACCAATCCCCACCTGGCTACAACCTCCCTTCAGGGAGTTGTAGACAGCAATAAAGTCTGCCCTGAGCCTCCTCTTCTCCAGGCTAAGCAACGCCAGCTCCCTCAGCCTCTCCTCCTGTGTAAAGACATAATGATGGCTTTACTATATCCTGAAGTGGTGCTGCAATTTCTCTATCCCTTCAGAATGCCATTAATAAAAATACATGCTTCTACTGAAACTGTTATGGCACTGGCTTCTGCCTGTGCTTCAACCCACTGTGCTGACAGACTGATCTAGATACTATTCTCAGGAAGATGAAAGAACAAGGGACTGTTGTAAAATGGAGATATAAAAAAAGAGATGATTGCATGAATACCTTCTTGTCAGGAATAAAACTAAATCTTTTCCTCTCCTGCAAAATCAGGCCTGAAAAAAAGACTGATATAGAGCAATCAGATTTCAGGATCTGGGCCCTAAAAGACAAATTTGTGGAGATTTTTTGCGATAATCTGAAATTTCACAACTTCTTATGATGACAGTGAGTCCTTACAAATTAAGAAAGAATGAGATTTCCACTTAGGCAGAGCTGGGTTGGCAGCAGGAACCAGCTCCAAAACAGGTTTAGTGACTGCACATCAAGCCTTTAATTGTGAAGTCAAGGTTGAGCCAGGAAGTCAAATCAGCAAATCAAGGCCATGATCAGCAAAACAGAGGGACTACTGTTTAGCTAAGGCAAGGATATAGGGCAAGAACTGATCTTAAATTGTAGGCTCACAGTATAATTCAGTTTGGGAGGGACCACCTCCTGCTCCCTTTATGGTCAACTAAGGCGTCAGTGCAGGTTGTTTGGGACTTTATTCAGTCAGATCTTGAAAACTTCCTGCAATGGAAACTGTAGAATCTCCCAGGACAGCTCTTTCACTGCTGGACTGTCCTGATGAGAAAAGAGGTTATCCTTATACCCAATCTCAACCCTTCTGATTTCACCATAAGCCTGTTGCCTTCCCATCCTGCTTCCAACACTCTACAATGAAGAGCCTGACTCTGTCTTCTCAGCGCTTCTCCATAATTCCTGGGGGCTGTTGTGCAGTTCTCCTACATCCATCTCATATCCAAGATGTACACTCACTGCTTCCTCAGCCTCTACTTATGGGCAAGTGCTTCAGCACCTGACCACAGCCCTGCTGAACGTGCTCCAATTTGTCAATAACTTCCTTGTACTGGGGTCCCAAAACTGGTTGCTGTATCTAGATGAGGTCTAATGAGTGCCAAGTAGAGGGAGAGGGTCATTTCCTTCAGTTTGTTGGTTGTCTTACTGCTTATACAGCCTCTAGTAGGCTGTTCCTCTTCAGTGGTGCAAGGCAGCTTGCTGTCTACCAATTCCACCTTTCATAAGGTTTCTGAGAGCCCATCCTGCCAGCCTGTCAGGGTCTGTCTGTGTAGCAGCTCTGCCCTTGAGTGCATTGGTTGGTGTTCCCCAGTCCAGTGTCATATGCAGACTTAAAATTTCATCACCTTCTCTAGGTCATAGATGCCTGAAGGTGTACAAAAAAGGATTGGACGTGGCACTTGAAGCCATGGTTTAGCTAGTCATGAAGTGTTGGGTGATAGCTTGGAATTGATGATCTCTGAGGTCTTTTCCAACCTTATTGATTCTATGATCCTATGATTTAAGACAAATAAAGATGTTATATAGGTGAGGGCTCAGGACAGAGTATGGATCAAGGAACTCTTGAGCATCTCCTGTAGATGATCCCCAGCTTTTAGAACTGAGGGACTAATTAACATCCAAATGATATGCAAAGGAGAGAAAAAAAGAAAAAAAGGAAAAAGTAAGACAAGAAAAGGAAAAAGCAGAGAGAAAACAGTAGCCACACATAAGAGTGAAGAGAAGAAGTAAGAAATAAAAAAGCAGAATAAGTGTTTGAAGAGATAGGCAAGACAAATAGAAACCCACTCACCATGTTCACTAGGGTTTGTACCACATCTCATCCAGTTAGAATCAGAGAATCAGAGAATCAGTCAGGGTTAGAAGGGACTACAAGGATCATCTAGTTCCAACCCCCCTACCGTGGCCAGGGACACCTCACACTAGATCAGGCTGGCCAGAGCCTCATCCAGCCTGGACTTAAACACCTCCAGGGACGGGGCCTCAACCACCTCCCTGGACAACCCATTCCAGGGCTTCACCACTCTCATGGGGAAGAACTTCCTCCTCACCTCCAGCCTGAATCTCCCCACCTCCAGCTTCTTTCCATTCCCCCTAGTCCTATCACTCCCTGAGATCCTGAGCAGTCCCTCCCCAGCCTTCCTGTAGGCCCCCTTCAGATTCTGGAAGGCCACAATAAGGTCACCTTGGAGCCTTCTCTTCTCCAGACTGAACAGCCCCAACTCCTTCAGTCTGTCCTCATAGGAGAGGTGCTCCAGCCCTCTGATCATCCTTGTGGCCCTTCTTTGGACACCTTCCAGCACCTACAGATCCCTCTTGTAATAGGGACTCCAGAACTGAATACAGTACTCCAGGTGTGGTCTCACCAGCGTGGAGCATAGGGGGAGAATCACCTCCCTTGACCTGCTGGCCACACTTCTCCTGATGCAGCCCAGGATCTGATTGGTTTTCCGGGCTGCAAGTGCACACTGAGAGCTCCTGTTGAGCTTCTTGTCCACCAGCACCCCCAAGTCTCTCTACTCAGGGCTGCTTTCCAGCCAGTCACTGCCCAGCCTATATTTGTGCCTGGGATTGCCTCGACCCAGATGCAGGACCCTGCCCTTGCTCTTGTTGAACCTCCTGAGGTTGGCTTGTGCCCACCTCTCCAGCCTGTCCAGGTCCCTCTGGATGGCCTCCCTTCCCTCCAGCGTGTCTGCTGCACCACACAGCTTGGTGTCATCAGCAAACTTGCTGAGGGTGCACTCAATGCCACTGTCCATGGCACCCACAAAGATGTTGCCCAAGCCTGGTCCCAGGACTGATCCCTGAGGGACTCTGCTTGTCCCTGGCCTCCACTGGGACATTACCTCAATGTGTATTTGGCTGTCATAATGGCTTAAGGTTAAATGTAATTGCCAAGCAGAATTTCTTAAACTTTCCTGAAAACATTGCTGACTTTCAAATGAATACTGAAAAGGCACTATAGCATTAAAAGTTTATAAACATAAAAATGATGGCCTTATATACACAATTCCATGTGTTCCTTTAAAGGCTGACAGAACTTTCATCTTGAAGAGCTGGAGCAAATCCTCCACTGGTCCCAGCTCCATAGAAGCCATTTTTATTTCATTGACTTTATAAATGTCTAAGTTTGGGTGAGCTCATCGTTTGAGTCTCCTTTTACACTCTGTGGGCAGAAATGAGCACAGCCAGAAAGTGATTTATTAGGACAGTCTTAAATGTTAAATCTCCTCTGGAGACTTCAATTTTTGTCTTCAGTTTCAGTGAAGGGAAGGTCATGCATCTAGCTCAGACTTAGTTGCCTAACTCAGGGCAGAAAGCAGTAATCCTTCTTCCTGTAATTACACAGAACATGGGGGATTCCACCTGAATCTTGCTCACAAGAGTTGATCCTCGTGGGAACAAGATTTTCATTGCATAAGACTGCAATAGGAAATAAATTCTCCTGTCTGCTTTTTCTCATTGCCTTTAAAACAGACACTGTTTTAAAAGATTAAGTCTTGGAGATAGTGGGGAAAAGCTTGAGGAGAAACCAGAACAGAACAGAACAGAATAGAATAGACCAGGTTGGAAAAGACCTTTGAGATCATTGCATCCAACCCATCATCCAACACCACCTAATCAACTAAACCATGCAACCAAACCTGTCAATTCTCCTCCTAAACACCTCCAATGATGGTGACTCCACCACCTCCCTGGACAGCCCATTCCAGTATGCAATCACTTTCTCTGTGAAGAATTTCTTCCTAACATCCAGTCTGAACCTCCCCTGGCACAGCTTGAGACTGTGTCCTCTTGTTCTGGTGCTGGTTGAGTAGGAGAAGAAACCAACCCCCTCCTTCCTACAACCTCCCTTCAGGTAGTTGTAGACAGCAAGAAGGTCTCCCCCGAGCCTCCTCTTTTCCATGCTAAGCAACCCCAGCTCCCTCAGCCTCTCCTCATAGGGCTTGTGCTCCAAACCCCTCCACAGCTTTGTTGCCCTTCTCTAGACACATTCCCACAACTCAACATCCTTCCTAAACTGAGGGGCCCAGAACTGGACACAGTACTCAAGGTGTGGCCAAACCAGTGCAGTGTACAGGGGCAGAATGACCTCCCTGCTCCTGCTGGCCACACTGTTCCTGATCCAGGCCAGGATGCAATCATCCCTCTTGGCTGCCTGGGCACACTGCAGGCTCATGTTCAGCCTACCATTGACCAGTAGCCCCAGGTCCCTCTCTGCCTGACCACTCTCCACCCATTCTGACCCCAGCCTGTAGCACTGCCTGGGGTTGCTGTGGCCAATGTGCAGAACCTGGCACTTAGATATGCTAAATCTTGATGTCCTTGATGTTTTTGATGATCTTGATGCTAAATGTTGATGTGCAAGCAATACATTTAGAAACTTAACACTGCAGATCTCACTGTGGGGGGAAAAAAGTAATTATTTCTGGCTCTTCATATCATAGCACCCACCTGCATGAGTCACAAGTAGCATGCTGTGGTTGTGGAGCATGTAGGAAGGCATAAGCATTGAAATCGCTCCAGAGGCACTCCACTGTGATTTTTCAGTCATTTTTGGTTCTGTGTTAGGAGCACCAGCACAGAGATTATATGAAGTAGGAGCTCTAGAGAAACAAACCAGGTGTTGTCACCTTTAGAACAGGATTCCCAAGAGTGAAATACATGTGTCCAATCAATCAGAAATGGGATTTACTTGACCAGGTCTAGAGATCTACCACAGATGTCTCAACAATTGAACTAGGCTTCCTTTTCCTTCAATTAAGTTAAAGATATTTTCAGAGGAACTTCTGAGCTCATAACAAAAAGTAGACATTTCATGCTCAACACGATTGCAGGTACCTAGTGCTATTTCAGGTGTCCTAGGGTACCAGTAGTATCTATGTGGCATTGTCAGGTAAGACAAAAGACCTACACCCTCATGGAATAGGAGCTAGTAGCCCAGTGGGAGACCAAAATCATCTCAAACTGCAGTAGGTGCCATATTAATGTCAGCACCTGAATTGGATTTTTGTGTAGCAAGGATGGAGTTCAGGTTCAGAGCATAGAAGCATATTAGACACCTGAAAGCAGCTGGTCACAGAATCACAGAATCACCAAGGTTGGAAGAGACTTCAAAGATCATCAAGTCCAACCTGTTACCACAGACCTCATGACTAAACCATGGCACCAAGTGCCAAGTCCAATCCCCTCTTGAACACCTCCAGGGATGGTGACTCCACCACCTCCTGGGCAGCACATTCCAATGGCTAACAACTCTCTCAGTGAAGAACTTTCTCCTCACCTCCAGCCCAAACTTTCCCTGGTACAGCTTGAGACTGTGTCCTCTTGTTCTGGTGCTGGTTGCTTGAGAGAAGAGACCAACTCCCTGCTGGCTACAACCTCCCTTCAGGTAATTGTAGACAGCAAGAAAGTCTTCCCTGAGCCTCCTCTTCTCCAGGCTAATCAACCCCAGCTCCCTCAGCCTCTCCTCAGAGGGCTTGTGTTCAGCGCCTCTCACCAGCCTTGTTGACCTTCTCTGGACACATTCAAGTGTCTCAATGTCCTTCCTAAACTGAGGCCAGAACTGGACACAGGACTCAAGGTGTGGCCTAACCAGTGCAGAGTACAGGGGCAGAATGACTTCCCTGCTCCTGCTGGCCACACTATTCTTGATGCAAGCCAGGATGTCATTGGCCTTCTTGGCCACCTGGGCACACTGCTGGCTAATGTTTAAGCATCTGTCAATCAGCACCCCCAGGTCCTTATCTGTTTGGCAGCTCTCCAGCCAGTCTGACCCCAGTCACATGCATGTATTTCTTTTAGAACAAGACTATTAGCTCTCTAGACTCCACTGATATGACTAGATATTTATCAACTGTAATGGAAGCTTAGACACTTTGCTTCCATGCAGTCAAATAGATTTCCATGTCTGAATGTGCACTAAATGTCATTCAGCTGCCTAAATGTGACCCGCCTGGTGGATGTGGGGAGGCCTGTGGATGTGGTCTACCTAGACTTCAGCAAGGCCTTTGACACCGTCCCCCACAGCAAACTGCTGACTAAGCTGTCAGCCTGTGGATTGGACCACTACACTCTGTGCTGGGTTAGGAACTGGCTGGAGGGCCGGGCCCAGAGAGTGGTCGTGAACGGTGCCGCATCCAGCTGGAGGCCAGTCACCAGTGGTGTCCCCCAGGGATCAGTGCTGGGCCCTGTCCTCTTCAACATATTCGTTGATGATCTGGATGAAGGGGTAGAGTCAGTCATCAGCAAGTTTGCAGATGACACAAAGTTAGGGGCAGATGTTAGTCAATTAGAGGGTAGAAAGGCTCTGCAGAGGGACCTCGACCGACTGGACAGATGGGCAGAGTCCAATGGGATGGCTTTCAACAAGTCCAAGTGCCGAGTGCTGCACTTTGGCTATGGCAATCCCATGCAGAGGTATAGGCTGGGGTCGGAGTGGCTGGAGAGCTCCCAGACAGAGAGGGACCTGGGTGTGCTGATCGACAGCCACCTGAATATGAGCCAGCAGTGTGCTCAGGTGGCCAGGAGGGCCAATAGCATTCTGGCCTGCATTAGGAATAGTGTGGCCAGCAGGAGCAGGGAGGTCATAGTGCCCCTGTACTCTGCTCTGGTTAGGCCGCACCTTGAGTACTGTGTCCAGTTCTGGGCTCCTCAGTTTAAGAAGGACATTGAGACACTTGAGCGTGTCCAGAGAAGGGCAACAAGGCTGGTGAGAGGCCTTGAACACAAGCCCTATGAGGAGAGGCTGAGGGAGCTGGGATTGTTTAGCCTGGAGAAGAGGAGGCTCAGGGGTGACCTTATTGCCCTCTACAACTACCTGAAGGGTGGTTGTAGCCAGGAGGGAGTTGGCCTCTTCTCCCAGGCAACCAGCACCAGAACAAGGGGACACAGTCTCAAGCTGCGCCAGGGGAGGTTCAGACTCGAGGTGAGGAGGAAGTTCTTCACCGAGCGAGTCATTCGGCATTGGAATGGGTTGCCCAGGGAGGTGGTTGAGTCATCGACCCTGGAGGCGTTCAAGGGGAGATTGGACGTGGCACTTGGTGCCATGGTCTAGTCATGGGGTCTGCGGTGTCAGGTTGGACTCGATGATCCTCGAGGTCCTTTCCAACCTAAGTGATACTGTGATACTGTGATACTGTGAAAAGGTGCCATAAAAGTTCCTATAGAACCTCCAGCTGCTCCAGAAGAACATGTACCTTTCATAAATTATTTATCCTGTCAGACCTATATCATCCCTTTGGGCACCTCAGATTGCCTTGCCTACCACTATTTTAACAATTGAGCTGGACTTGTTGCAAGTTAATGGAATGGTCTCCAACCAGGAGGTTCCCACCAGGAGGATGGTAGTACTGTTTTACATTCCTCAGCAAGGGGTGCACCTATACTATCTGAACAGCCTGGCAGCTCCTCCAGCACATGCACACAAGTGAGCTGCTGCTACAATGAGCTGCAGCTACAATGAGCTGCAATAGCAGCAATCATTGTACACTGTCATAAACTACCTTAGGTCTCTGTACTAGGCCCTCTCCAACCTTTCATATGCAATGGAATATGGCAGAGGAAGAATTTGTCCCGTCTCTCTTCAGAAAAGACCAGTATCCATTTGATACAGATATGAACTGGTCTCTGGCTTAGCCTGGAGAAGAGGTGGCTCAGGGGAGACATTATTGCTGTCTACAACTACCTGAAGGGAGGTTTTAGCCAGGTGAGGGTTGGTCTCATTTCCCAGGCAACCAGCACCAGAACAAGAGTCTCAAGTTGTGCCAGGGGAGGTTTAGGCAGGATGTTAGGAAGAAATTCTTCACAGAAAGAGTGATTGGCCATTGGAATGGGCTGCCCAGGGAGGTGGTGGAGTCACCATCACTAGAGGTGTCTAGGAAGAGACTGGATGGGGTGCTTAGTGCCATGGTTTAGTTGTTTAGATGGTGTTGGATGATAGGTTGGACTCAGTGATCTCAAAGTTCTCTTCCAACCTGCTCTATTCTATTCTATTCTATTCTATTCTATTCTATTCTATTCTATTCTATTCTATTCTATTCTATTCTATTCTACTCTACTCTACTCTACTTTACTCTACTCTACTCTACTCTACTCTACTCTACTCTATTCAGACACAGTTCACCTGACCTGTATTAAATCTCTCTTTTCAAATGGCATCATTCTTACTCTGTAAGTGCCAGCTTCCCTCAATTGACTGCCAAGGCAGTCCACATGACCAGTTCAAATGTAGGTGTCTCCCTTGGGAACATCAAGATCTGGTTACATCCCACACTGCAGGACACGAGTTAAAAATCTCAACAGAGAGACTGCCTAGTGTCCATCTCATGTGGAGATGGATAAAACAGCGCCAAGAAACTCCAGAAAGCCTCCAGTAGAAAATCTTGCCTACACTTCTGCTGCCCTTGCCTGCCCTGTGAAGCAGATCTGTGTGCATCTGCCTCTTAGTGAAGACATATTATTGCAAGATTTTATTCCCAAGAAGTGTTGTATGGGAATGACAGCTTTTGGTAGAGAATTTTTAGAGGCAGAAATACACACCTATGTAGTATGCGAATGCATGTACATAAGCTTTTGTCCATAGTCCTTACCAACCCACAGTCCTGCCCCACCACTTGCAACTGTCCCAAGTTATAGGATTTTCATGGTTTCCATAGGAGAGCTATTCCAACATTTACAATCATGGAATCAATAAGGTTGGAAAAGATCTCAGAGATCATCAAGTCCAACCTATCACCCAACGCTTCATGACTAAGCCATGGCTTCAAGTGCCACATCCTATGAGGAGAGACTGAGGGAGCTGGGGTTGCTTAGCCTGGAGAAGAGACTCAGGGGTGACCTTATCACTCTCTACAACTACCTGAAGGGAGGTTGTAGACAGGCTGATGATGGTCTCTTCTCCCAGGCACCCAGTACCAGAACAAGAGGACACAGTCTCAGGCTGCGCCAGGGGAGGTTCAGGTTGGATGTTAGGAAGAAGTTCTATACAGAAAGAGTGATTGCGTTATGGAATGGGTTGCCCGGGGAGGTGGTGGAGTCGCCGTCATTGAAGGTGTTCAGAAGGAGACTTGATGGGGTGCTTGGTGCCATGGGTTAGCAGTTTGGGTGGGTTGGATTGGTTGATGGGTTGGACACGATGATCTTGAAGGTCTCTTCCAACCTGGTTTGGTTTATTCTAATAAAGGTTTATCCTGTCCCCTGTTGAACCCCTCCAGGGATGGCGACTCCACCACCTCCCTGGGTAGGACATTCCAATGGCCAACAACTCTTTCTGTGAAGAACTTTCTCCTCACCTCGAGCCTAAACTTCCCCTGGCACAGCTTGAGAATGTGTCCTCTTCTTCTGGTGCTGATTGCCTGGGAGAAGAGACCAACCCCCACATGGCTGGTAGTTGTAGACAGCAATAACCTCTCCCCTGTGCCTCCTCTTCTCCATGCTATACAATCCCAGCTCCCTCAGCCTCTCCTCATAGGGCTTGTGCTCAAGGCCTCTCACCAGCTTCATTGCCCTTCTCTGGACACGTTCAAGAGTCTCAATGTCCTTCTAAAATTGAGGAAATGTCGAGGGCTGGGGGAAAGGCCGGGACTTCTCTCCCCCCTGTAAGTAAAGCCACAATGTCCCCTTTCTTAAAGGGACAGCCTCAAACGGTCACAGTAACCCAGAACTGGACACAGTACTCAAGGAACCTTACAAAGTTTGCTCAGTAGTTACCTTAAAAGTTCACTCAGTACTTACTTGGTGCCTAGCCTACATTTTAATTCTGTGAGAACTGGAAATGTATCAAAAGTCAACAGTAGAATGTAGAAGAAAGAAGAAAGGTGGAAAAAAAAATAGTAAAAATGTGTGTGGAGGCATACAAGAAATAAAGAGCTTGTGGCATATGCATGAGTTTAAAACTTCAAGGAAAAGTTAAATTAATGAAGGTAGTTCACAGTTTAAAATTAATTATTTTTTTGCATTTCTTTTTTCTCAGAGGTTCCTCTTCAACATTCCAAATATAAATGGTGGTGGGATTATTTAGAAACCCAGTGCATTATAACTAAGGCCTATAGCAACCTCACTCAGCGGTGAAATTTGTTGTCTCCCTCTGATCCTCAGATTATGGAGATGAGGGGATGAATGTACATCAGTAAGATTCCCTACCGAGATAGCTTTTCACTCTTTTCAGTGAGGAAAAGATCAAAGGGAAAATAGCTAATTAACATACCAAAGGAGACAAAACCCCTAGAGCTTTATCGTTGTTGCAATCCAATAATAAACAGCCAAGTACAAAAAAGATTATTTGATAGTGACACACAGAATTGAAAGCCCTTTGAAATGTCAGCTTCTCAGGGAAAAAAAAACCAACACAACAAAACATATTTTTGGAAGGGAAAAAAAAAAACATCCATAATTATACAGCATAATGCTTAAGCTTTGGGGACCAACTTCATTCCTGTGAGAGCTTGCTTCTCAAACTACTGTGCTTAGGAGCAGCAGCGTGGTTTGCCTTTATCCAAACCAAAATGAAATGAAAATAAAAATAAAATGAAATAAAAAGGCACAAAGGCTTCAAACCCTTTCTTGAGCAAACAGTCAGTTCTCTCATAAAGTGAAAATTCAGTGCAGTTGTTCTTATTCTGTTTCAAAACAGCAGCGGCCTCCATTGCCCACACCAGCTTCCAGCTTGCACAGACTCGGGGGGCAGTGGGACACCCAGGTTTCAAAAGCTGGTTGTCCAGGCTGGCTAACTGCTATGCCACATTGTAATTTCTAGGTGCTTTCATAAAGCTGCAGGAAAAAAACAAACAAACAAAAAAAAAAAGACAAATTCATGTAGCAGCAAGCTATGTGAAACTTTTTTCCCTGGGGAAAGCAACTGCTCAGCCTGCAATAGATATGTCGATACCAGTAAAAGAGAGGACCGGGGCATGGGCCCAAAGCATACTGGGATTGCATTCTGGGTGGAGGCAATCCCAGGCACAAATCCAGGCTGGGGAGTGACTGGCTGGAAAGCAGCCCTGAGGAGAGAGACTTGGGGGTGCTGGTGGAGGAGAAGCTCAACAGGAGCTCTCAATGTGCACTTGCAGCCCGGAAAGCAAATCAGATCCTGGGCTGCATCAGGAGAAGTGTGGCCAGCAGGTCAAGGGAGGTGATTCTCCCCCTCTACTCAGCTCTGGGGAGATCTCATCTGGAGTACTGCATCCAGTTCTGCAACCCCTATAACAAGAGGGATCTGGAGGTGCTGGAAGGTGTCCAGAGAAGGGCCACAAGGATGATCAGACGGCTGGAGCACCTCTCCTGTGAGGACAGACTGAAGGAGTTGGGGCTGTTCAGTCCGGAGAAGAGAAGGCTCCCAGGTGACCTTATTGTGGCCTTCCAGGATCTGAAGGGGGCCTACAGGAAGGCTGGGGAGGGACTTCTCAGGATCTCAGGTAGTGATAGGAGTAGGGGGAATGGAATGAAGCTGGAGGTGGGGAGATTCAGGCTGGAAGTGAGGCCCTAGAATGGGCTGTCCAGGGAGGTGGTTGGGGAGCCGTTCCTGGAGGTGTTTAAGAGCAGGCTGGTTGAGGCTCTGTCCAGCCTGCTCTAGTGTGGGGTGTCCCTGCCCACGGCAGGGAGGTTGGAACTAGATGATCCTTGTGGTCCCTTCCAACCCTGACTGATACTATGATACTATGATATTAAATTGTAAGCAGTTTCTCTGGCACACTTGTGGCTCAGAGCAGCTTTCTTTTCACAGCACAATTAAGAAATTAGCACCTCTCTGAGGCTATTCCCAACAGATAGTTGTGCATGGCCGGTCTGGTTAGGATAATTTTAGCTGCATGGTGTGAAGCATTACATTCACAGGGCCAAAAGATGATCATCTTTCTGGTCAATGTACAGACGCACATGCAGCAAATCCATCTGTATAAGAGAAATATTTGCTTCTGGGGAAATACTGTGATGAATGGCTGTGCAGCAACCAGCACAAAATATCCCACTTCTATTCTACCAGAGGAGGCTCAGGGGAGACCCTATTGCTGTCTACAGCTACCTGAAGGGAGGTTGTGGACAGTCAGGGGCTGGTCTCTTCTCCTAGGCAAACAGCACCAGAACAAGAGGACACAGTCTCAAGCTGTGGCAGGGGAGGTTTAGGCTGGATGTTAAGAAGAAGTTCTTCATAGAGAGAGTGATTGCCCATTGGAATGTGCTGCCCAGGGAGGTGGTAGAGTCACCATCATTGGTGTTGTTTAGGCGGGGACTTGATAGGGTGCTTGGTGCATGGTTTAGTTGAATAGATGGAGTTGGATGATGGGTTGGACTTGATGATCTTGAAGGTCTCTTCCAGCCTGGTTTATTCTATTCTATTTTTTCTATTTCTATTCTAACCAAAGTGATTGCCCATTGGAATGGGCTGCCCAGGGAGGTGGTGGTGTTGCCATCACTGGAGGTGTTTAGAAAGAGACTTGATGGGATGATTGGTGCCATGGTTTAGTTGATTAGATGGTGTTGGATGAAGGCCTGGGCTCAATGATCTTGAAGGTCTTTTCCAACCTATTCTATTCTATTCTATTCTATTCTATTCTATTCTATTCTATTCTATTCTATTCTAATGTTTGAAAATCCTTGCATTTGGTGTAAAAGACATGATTTAGAGGAAAGTTTGGTCCCTGCATGGATACTAGCAAAGAATACTGAGGAGTCTGCTTAAAAGGCTCCCACAGAATAAGACCTTGAATGGAAAAGGGATCCAAGAAAGGTGATAGATATTGAAACATCCTCCAGTATCAATTGGAGGATATCTAGTTGGATATCCTGCAATATCAAGGGCAATCCATTCTAACAAGCCCTGCGTGGATGACCATGGAAGTCCTGCAAATCTCAAACATAAAAATGAATATGTATAAGGTGGAAATAGGGACAGGTAACCCAAAAGGAATACAGAAACACTCCCTGAGCATGCGTAGATGAAGTTAGGAAAGCCAGAGTCTAACTGTAATTATCACAGTATCACAGTATAACTTAGGTTGGAAAGGACCTCGAGGATCATTGAGTCCAACCTATCAACACAGACCCCTTGACTAGACCATGGCACCAAGTGCCACATCCAATCTCCCCTTGAACGCCTCCAGGGATGATGACTCAACCACCTCCCCAGGCAACCCGTTCCAATGACGAATGACTCGCTCGGTGAAGAACTTCCTCCTCACCTCAAGTCTAAACCTCCCCTGGCACAGCTTGAGACTGTGTCCCCTTGTTCTGGTGCTGGTTGCCTGGGAGAAGAGGTCAACCCCTTCCTGGCTACAACCACCTTTCAGGTAGTTGTAGAGGGCAATGAGGTCACCCCTGAGCCTCTTCTTCTCCAGGCTAAACAATCCCAGCTCCCTCAGCCTCTCCTCATAGGGCTTGTGTTCAAGGCCTCTCCCCAGCCTTGTTGCCCTTCTCTGGACACATTCAAGTGTTTCGATGTCCTTCTTAAACTGAGGGGCCCAGAATTGAACCTGGCCCGAGACGTCAAGGGCAAAAGGAATGCTTCTTTAAGTACATAAGTAGCAAAAGGACATGGGGAAATGTGGGCCTGATGATTGATAGAGACGCAGGACATCAAAAAGGTCAAAGTACTGAATGACTTCTTTGCTAGGAAGAGCAGCTGTGAGGAATCCCAAATCTCAGAGAGCAGAGGGAAATCCTGAGACAATGTAGAGATACCCTGGGTGGAAGAAGATCAGGTTAGAAAATACCTGAGCAAAACCAGCAAACATAAGTGCACAGGCCCTAGTGGAAAGCACCCACAAGTGCCAATGTCATTATGAGACCACTCAATTACCTTTGAATGATCATGGCACTTCTGAAAGATGTCTAATGCATAAATGAAAGCAAACATCACTCTTGTCTTCAAGAAAGGTAGAAAGGAAGACTCGGGGAACTACACACCAGTCACCTTGATCCCTGGGAAGGTGATGGAGCAACTAATCCTGGAAACCATTTCCAGGCACATTAAGGACAAGAGAATCAACAGGAATAGTCAGCATAGATTCACCAAAGGGAAGACATGTTTGACCAAACTGATCATAGTATCATAGTATCATTCAGGGTTGGAAGGGACCACAAGGATCATCTAGTTCCAACCCCCCTGCCATGGGCAGGGACACCCCACACTAGAGCAGGCTGGCCACAGCCTCATCCAGCCTGGGGTTAAACACCCCCAGGGACGGGGCCTCGACCACCTCCCTGGACAACCCATTCCAGGGTTTCACCACTCTCATGGTGAAGAACCTCCTCCTCACATCTAGCCTGAACCTCCCCACCTGCAGCTTCATTCCATTTCCCCTAGTCCTATCACTACCTGAGATCCTGAGAAGTCCTTCCCCAGCCTTCCTGTGACAAAATAGGCAACCTGGTAGATGAGTGGAGATCAGTAGATATAGTCTACCTGGAACTCAGTAAGATTTTCAACAGTGTCTCCCATAAGATGACACATGGGCCAGATAACCAGACAGTGAAGTGAGTTGAAAACTGGCTGAATGGCCATGCTCAGAAAGTGATCAGTGGTACAAAGTCTAGTCAGTCTAGCCAGTAACTAGATGTGTACCCTAGGGGTCAATACTGGCTCAAAAGCCTTCTGAATGTGTTTCTGGGAACTGGCTGTAGGTCATCTTGTTTGAGCAAGAGGAGGTTAGACCAAATGACCTCTAAAGGTCCCTTCCACCCTCAGCCACTGTGTGATTCTTTGATATCTTCTCATGTCAGGATATTGTCTCTTTGTTAGGGCTACCATTATTATAGAAGAAAATTGAATTTCCATTGCTTTTACTCAACCTACTCTGTGAACAGAGATAAGTTTCAGTCTCCACTGGAACTAGTCATTACAATAAAGAAGAATATTCTTAATTTCATGCTGCAGTTTATTAATTTATTTATCATATTAATTACTTGATATTGATATGCTAATCTATACTCCTCATAGGAATATAAAAGCAACAAACTCATTTCTTGAACCCTGTTTATGCAAGGCATGGATGCAAAGAAAATGAGAGGCAACACTCAAATCCTGGCACCTGACTCAACCTTTGCAAGCAGAATCTATGGGTGTTAATATATAGTATTTATTGCCTTTTGCCTTTTAGGTCCTAAAACAAGGCCATTCATACCACTAGTACTAGAAGATCAGAAACTAAGAGTGAGTGGAAGACCTTGACTTTTCACAGAATCACAGAATTGACCAGATTGGAAAACACCTCAGAGATCATCAAGTCCAACCTGCCACCCCAGACCATCTGGTCAACTAAACTATGGCACTAAGACCCTCATCCTGTCTTATTTTAAACACTTACAGGGATGGTGACTCCACCACCTCCCTGGGCAGCACATTCCAATGGCAAATCACTCCTTCTGTGAAGAATTTCTTCCTAACATCCAGCCTAAACCTCCACTGGTGCAGCTTGAGACTGTGTCCTCTTGTTCTCGTGCTGATTGCCTGGGAGAAGAGACCACCCCCCACCTGGTGGTGGAGTCACCCTCACTGGAGGTGTTTAGAAAGAGACTGGATGGTGCTTGGTGCCATGGTTTAGTTGATTAGATGGTGTTGGGTGATAGGTTGGACTCGATGATCTCAAAGGTCTCTTCCAACCTGGTTTATTCTATTCTATTCTATTCTATTCTATTCTATTCTATTCTATTCTATTCTATTCTATTCTATTCACAACTATGACACAATTATGACAAATAAATCCCTGAAGGATGTTTACATTATGACATTTCCAGGGCTAAATGTGAATAATTGGTGTTTTAGTAAAATGTATTTGATCATAAGTGCAGGACATACTGACCCTAAGAGCCTGCAGTCACCTGCTGTAGATGAAGTCATCAAGGTTGTCACTGTCACTATCCTGGCACACAGGTCAAAAGCACTGCATTCAGTTTGGCTGAGCTGGAGTTAATTTTCCCCAGCACATCTTTTGTAGTGCTGTGTAAAAGGACTGCTGTGGTTTGGCCCTGTCTGGGAGCCAGATGCCCACCAAAGCCATTCTATTACTCCACTTCTTAGATGAACAGGGGAGAGAAAAAATATAACCAAATGCCTCTGAGTCAAGATAGAAGCAATTTAATAGGTTGAAACACAAAAGCAAAGGCAGAAGCAAAAATAAAGATGATCTTCTCTGCTTCCTATCAGCAGACAATGTCTGGCCACTTGCTAGGAAGCAGGTATTCAATACACATAGCTGTTGCTCTGAAGGACAGACACCATCAACGAATCCCCCCACTTCCTTCTTTCCCTTAGCTTTTATATCTGAGCTGATGTCATATGGTATGGAATACCTCTTTGGTCAGTTTGGGTCAGCTGGTCCAGCTGTGTCCCCACCCAAGACCTTGGGCAAGACCTTGCCCATCCCTCAGCCCATCCCTCAGCCTACTGTTGGGGGTGGAAAATAACTGGAAAAGCACAGCCTCAATGTTTGGCTCAGCAGTAGCCAAAACACTGATGTGCTATCAACACCCAGCTACATCACTGCAACATACAGCACTATGAAAGATGCTCTGGGGAGAATTAACTCCAGCTCAGCCAAACCAAATACAAGCATCCAAAGCCCACACCTCTGAACCTTATCTGACAGGTATGGCAATAAAGGGCTTCACTGCCTTTTCACATTCAAGTGGTAAACCCAAGCATATGGCATAATTCATCCTGAAATTCCAAAGTCCCTAAAAGCCCATTATTTAAAGGCCACCTAGTCCAGCCCTCCTGCAGTCAGTCAGGTGAGACATCTTCAACTAGATCAGGCTGCTCAGAGCCCCAAACAACCTGGCCTTGAGTGTTTCTAGGGATGGGACATCTACTACCTCTCTGCATAAATGATACCAGTTTTACCAGCCTCAATCTTAAACAAATTCTCCCTTAGATGTAGTCCAAATCTCCTCCCCTCTTTTAGTTTAAAACTGTGACCCCTTTGCCTGTCACAATAGGCCCTACTAAAATTGGATTGGTCATTGGAATGGGCTGCCCAGGGAGGTGGTGGAGTCACCATCAGTGAAAGTGTTTAAAAAGAGACTGGATGAGCTACTTAGTGCCATGGTTTAGTTGATTAGATGGTGTTGGGTGATAGGTTGGACTCGATGATCTCAAAGGTCTTTTCCAGCCTGGTTAATTCTGTACTCTGTATTCTGTACTCTGTACTCTTCAACAACAAAAATGTCCTTATGTAGTCAGTGCAACTGCTAAACCCAGACTGGTGTGTAACTCTACAAACCAGATCTCATCAACTCCCTTTTAGTTATGGCTTTACAAGGTCAGTCTAGAAAGAACTGAGAAGGAACTTAGTACTCAACAGCAAATAAACAAACTGTGTCTACAGGTTCTTTGTAGGCTCTATGCTTTGGATAGGTTGTAAACACGTCTCTGCTATTCCAGGGTGAGTCATTTCAGCGTAAGTGAGATAAAACAAGTGCCCAGTTTTAGCCTCTCTTGTTCTTCCACTTTGAAAAGTCTCTGATGACTCTCAGAACTCCTGCAGGAGAGCAAACATTCTGAGAGATATTTCCTTGGGTGTCTCAATTCACCCGAATGTCACATCTTAAAGTACTTCTGCTAAGGTGAAAACAAATGTATATTGCAGACTGAAAGAAATACTGGGCCACAATGGCTCTTTGGCAAGCTACCAAAATATAAAAGGCTTCCAAAAAATCAATATCAGAAGTGTTTTATATGGTGTAATATTTCCTTTAGCTATCTACAAGGCAGTTTTTATATGTCCATTATCTTTTCACTATAAAACCATTAGAGAATTTAGTAATGTCATGTGTATGGTGGGGTTTTTTTCTTTGTCTGATTGTTCTCATGTGGTTCAGTAAATGCAATCCTTTCCTTGGTCATTAATCACTAATACTACCCAAACACTGTCCCCTCCTGTCTCCCTCCAAATAAAAATCATGCATATTCCTGTAGGTGGCAAAATGGGAAGGGAAGGGAAGAAGGGAAGGGAAGGGAAGGGAAGGAAGGGAAGGGAAGGGAAGGGAAGGGAAGGGAAGGGAAGGGAAGGGAAGGGAAGGGAAGGGAAGGGAAGGGAAGGGAAGGGAAGGGAAGGGAAGGGAAGGGAAGGGAAGGGAAGGGAAGGGAAAGGGAAGGGAAGGAAGGGAAGGGAAGGGAAGGGAAGGGAAGGGGAGAGGAGGGGAGGGGAGGGGAGGGGAGGGAAGGGGAGGAGAGGAGAGGTTCGGAGAGAAGAGGTTCGGAGAGGTTCGGAGAGGTTCGGAGAGGAGAGGTTCGGAGAGGAGAGGAGAGGAGAGGTTCAGAGAGGAGAGGTTCGGAAAGGAAAGGAAAGGAAAGGGGAAAAGAAAAGGGAAAGGAAAGGGGAAAAGAAAAGGGAAAAGGAAAGGAAAAGGAAAAAGGAAAGGAAAGGAAAGGAAGGAAGGAAAGGAAAGGAAAGGAAAGGAAAGGAAAGGAAAGGAAAGAAAGGAAAGGAAAGGAAAGGAAAGGAAAGGAAAGGAAAGGAAAGGAAAGGAAAGGAAAGGAAAGGAAAGGAAAGGAAAGGAAAGGAAAGGAAAGGAAAGGAAAGGAAAGGAAAGGAAAGGAAAAGGAAAGGAAAGGAAAGGAAAGGAAAGGAAAGGAAAGGAAATATATTTGTATGGGAAGGGAAGGGAAGGGAAGGGAAGGGAAGGAAGGGAAGGGAAGGGAAGGGAAGGGAAGGGAAGGGAAGGGAAGGGAAGGGAAGGGAAGGTGAAGGGAAGGGAAGGGAAGGGAAGGGAAGGGAAGGGAAGGGAAGGGAAGGGAAGGGAAGGGAAGGGAAGGGAAGGGAAGGGAAGGGAAGGGAAGGGAAGGGGAAGGGACCAGGATGGAAAAGACCTTTGAGATCATGGAGTCCAACCTATCATCCAGCACTATCTAATCAACTAAACCATGGCACCAAGCACCCCACCCAGTCTCTTCATAAAATCCTCCAGTGATGGTGACTCCACCACCTCCCTGAGCAGCCCATTGCAATGGCAAATCACTCTATGAAGAATTTCTTCCTAACATCCAGCCTAAACCTCCCCTGGTGCAGCTTGAGACTGTGTCCTCTTGTTCCAGTGCTGGTTGACTGGGAGAAGAGACCAGCCCCCACCTGGTTACAACCTCCCTTCAGGTAGTTGTAGACAGCAAGAAGGTCTCCCCTGAGACTCCTCTTCTAGGCTCAGCAACCCCTCTCTGGACAAGTTCCAGCAACTCCACATCTTTCCTAAAGTGAGGGGCCCAGAACCGGACACAGGACTCAAGGTGTGGCCTAACCAGTGCTGAGTCCAGGGGCAGAATGACCTCCCTGCTCCTGCTGGCCACACTGTTCCTGATGCAGGCCAGGATGCCATAGGACTTCTTAATTCACTTCAGCTCCTATTGTGTTTACTTTCTCTGGTTATTTTAAGGACAATATTTCCAGATGGAAAGGCTGGAGCTGCTGAGAAGGGCAGCTCTCTATGAATATCAGAAAACAATCATGGAAATTAAATTATAGCTGAATATAGCCAAATATTTGTACTGGAAACCTAGTTCAGTGTGATGTGGCACATTGTAACATGCCACATTACTTAGAAGATCAGTCAAAACCATTCACATTCTGAATGACAAACATACACAAAGAGTTGCTTATGAAATGGAGAATTATTTCCATAAACTAATTGGGAACAGATTTCCTCAAGCCTATTCACACAGCAGCAGCAGCTTGTTCCACAGGCAGGTTTTTCTTGCTTCAATATGAGTAACCAGGAAAGAATTTGACCCTTGACAAATGATTCTGAATAATGAGTATGTTTTTAAAATATTCCAATCTGCTCATGGGCAAATCCATCAGCAGAACAGCAGGCAGAATTTGCCATCTTCATTACTTCTTATTATTTAGGCATCTATTCTA
>NW_027142453.1:81682-119133 GCF_026170545.1 Melanerpes formicivorus
ACAATGTTTATCCCCTGATTGTGAATTCACAAACATTATTGAATGCAACTCATCGTAATCAGGTTACGCTCACCAAAATGATGTAAGATGTGAGAAAGACACTGGAAAAAAAATCTCTTCCTCCAAAGTGAGTGCTCTAACTACTACAGCATTATGTAGAAAACTGGCAGAGATAGTACATTTTTGATGGAGTTTGGGGGGGGAGGTTTCTTCCCAATACAAGAATAAGGTTTTTACAGCCAAAGGGATTCCAGCTCAGTTCACTGCAAAGTGAGCACAGAGTAATCCCCTGAAATCTGTAGCTCTGCTATATGAGCATGGAGAAGGGCAGGAGTTCATTAACCTCTTTGTACATGCTCCCAACTCAGCCCATGAAAGGGTTTGGATTTCAGCCTGGGGCACTTTGCTTCCCTCACACACGTAGAAGGGAGCTTATGTATCCACCTAGGGCTGTGTATTGCAAAATGAGGGCCACATATTTAATATCTAGTAACACCTGGTTTCGCCTGTTTAAGCTTTAGTCTTTCACCATTTCATTACTAACACATCATCCAGACTCTCTGAGTATGAAAAAGAATTAAGAGCTGATATGTCTATTTTTCTGAATCATAATAAGCAGTGCTGCTATTTTTATTTCTTTGTGGCTGTGCATCTTAGGTCCTTCACAAACACCCTTAATTTATTTGTCATTTCCCTGAGTGTTTCCTTTGCTAATTTATATATGTGCCTATGGACTTCTCTATTTCTCATTCATTTTGATAATACTAAAAGTATATTGATGTCTTCTTTCTTTCTTTCTTTCTTTCTTTCTTTCTTTCTTTCTTTCTTTCTTTCTTTCTTTTCTTTCTTTCTTTCTTTCTTTCTTTCTTTCTTTCTTTCTTTCTTTTTCTTTCTTTTCTTTCTTTCTTTCTTTCTTTCTTTCTTTCTTTCTTTCTTTCTTTCTTTCTTTCTTTCTTTCTTTTCTTTCTTTCTTTCTTTCTTTCTTTCTTTCTTTCTTTCTTTCTTTTCTTTCTTTCTTTCTTTTTCTTCCTTCCTTCCTTCCTTCCTTCCTTCCTTCCTTCCTTCCTTCCTTCTTTCCTTCTTTCTTTCCTTCCTTCCTTCCTTCCTTCCTTCCTTCCTTCCTTCCTTCCTTCCTTCCTTCCTTCCTTCCTTCCTTCCTTCCTTCCTTCCTTCCTTCCTTCCTTCCTCTTATTTTCCTATCTAGCAGAACATCTTGATTTTAGAGGGGGAAGGGAAACATCTACAGAAGCATTCATTAAGAAATCGCAATGGTCATATACATATCTACATTTAAAATGCTTCCTTCCAGTAACTTAATTAACAGTTATTTTCAGCTTTTGTAAACTGGCAGAATAGAATAGAATAGAATAGAATAGAATAGAATAGAATAGAATAGAATAGAATAGAATAGAATAGAAATAGAATAGAATAGAATAGAATAGAATAGACCAGGTTGGAAGAGACCTTTGAGATCATTGAGTCCAACCTATTGCCCAACACCATCTAATCAACTAAACCATGGCACCAAGCACCCCATCAGTCTCTTCCTAAACACCTCCAGTGATGGCAACTCCACCACCTCCTTGGGCAGCCCATTCCAACAGCCAATCACTCTCTCTGTGAAGAATTTCTTCCTAACATCCAGCCTAAACCTCCCCTGGCGCAGCTTGAGACTGTGTCCTCTTGTTCTGGTGCTGGTTGCCTGGGGGAAGAGACCAACCCCCACCTGGCTACAACCTCCCTTCAGGGAGTTGTAAAGAGCAAGAAAGTCTTCCCTGAGCCTCCGCTTCTCCAGGGTAAGCAACCCCAGCTCCCTCAGCCTCTCCTCACAGGGCTTGTGCTCCAAACCCCCTCCCCAGCTTTGTTGCCCTTCTCTGGACACATTCCAGCAACTCAGTTTCCTAAACTGAGGGGCCCAGAACTGGATACAGGACTCAAGGTGTGGCCTAACCAGTGCTGAGTACAGGGGCACAATGAATTCCCTGCTCCTGCTGGTCACACTGTTCCTGATCCAAGCCAGGATGCCATTGGCCTTCTTGGCTACCTGAGTGCACTGCAGGCTCATGTTCAGCCTACTATCAACCAGTACCCCCAGGTCCCTTTCTGCCTGGCTGCTCTCCAGCCACTCTGACCCCAGCCTGTAGCACTGCATGGGCACCAAATGCCACATCCCCCTGTACTGCTGAGAAAAAGTTGTTTCCTTAATTAAGCCTCCCATATTATTCTTCCTCCCATGTTACTCTGCCAGATTTTCACTGTTGACCCAAATTTGTGACTAGCTTTAGAATAAGATCATGCTTTCCAAAGAATTTAACTAGTCACAAAAATAAATATCAGTTATCACCTAGATTTTCTACTCATTCCACTTAAGCAAGTTATTTCAGTGCTATTTCACACTCCTCCCATGTATACAGTAGGGGAAAATCATATCAGCCCATATAAAACAGACTGCAGAGATTCTTTGAAACCAATCTACCACCCACCAAAACCCTGTGCATCAATTCAAAACCAGTGCCAAATCTTAATAATCCAGTTTAACAACATTTTGCAGCCAATGCATATTTGCAATATGGATAGTAAGAGAAAGAGTCTGTAGACTTATTTATGTCTGTAAAGATGTCTGGATGAAAAAGTACTCACTGCCCTCTTCTCTCTTTCTTGTCATCTCTGCTCAGTCATCATCCTAATCATAAGCCATCCCTTCAGATTTACCTTGTACAGTCATCTATATATCTCTCTGTCATCCAAGTCTTGACTGAAGTGGCTCTTTCACTCATCTGACAGCAGCAGAGTTGGTTTGCCAGATTCCCATCACTATCACTGCATGGCACAACTCTGGGATATTAATAAATATTTTGTTACCTGGGGCCATCATCCAGCATAGATTCCTCTGGAAGCATCTCTTATCTTAGTGCAACAATGACAGCATTTAGCAAGTTATGGGGGTACAGCGCCTGTAAGATTCCAGGAAACCCTTTCTGTGACCGTTTGAGGCTGTGCCCTTAGAAAGGGAATATGGTGGACGGAAGTTGGTAAACGGAAAGAATAATCTAAACTAATTTCATTGGAAGAGTGGGAGGAAGCACCTTCTGAACTGGGAGTGAACTGAGCATTTCCAGGACTTTTCTATCAGTCTTGCTTCCGCCTCTCCACAGTGCAGCAGCTATCTCTGTGCTGGGCTTTCTGCCAAGGCCTTGGCCTTGAAGACCAGATAAAAGCCGGTATTAACTCCCTTCCAATTAACATGAACTGCTTCTAACATTTTTTTTCCCTCTCTTTTCTTTCTCTTTCTATCCCATTCTGGGGAAAGGGGGGGGAGAGAGGGGGAAAGCGGAGGTGGGGGAACCCCCTCTGCCGAGGGGGGTCACTCTCATTTCTGTGTTACTCTGTTGTATATCTTTGTATATATTGTAGATATTGTAAATTTGTAAATATTCCCCTGCATACCCTACATTGCTTTGTAAATATAGCTCCACTGCTTTGCTAATTCAGCTTGTGAGTTTTTTTTTCCTTTCCCTTCAATTTTTCTTTCCCTTTTACTTTACAAGGGGGAAGGGAGGAGGCTTCTTGGCCTTACCCTTCCACCCACCACACCTTTCACAAGGTTTTCATCCTCACTTCAGATGCAGGCACAACTATGTAAGGATTAGCTCTTCCCTCTCCCAACACATGCTTCTTTGATGATACCACAACCTTCCAGCTTCCTCTGTGGAACAGAAATGGAGAATAGACACACAGGGGGAATTATTAAGACTCAGCCTCCTTTATACCTGTAAGGCAATTGCATTCCAAGACAAGAGTATCTAATGTGCAGCACTTTCAGCAGGTATTTTTATGAAGCTAATGAAAACCTCCAGATATATTCCTCTTTTAATGACTCTCATATGCTATAAACCTTAAGCCGGGTTTAATGCAAGTGTTCATATTTTTTTAATGTTTTCAAGGTGGAAAATGTTTTCTCATAAAATATATGGGCATTTTTTTACTCTCTAAAGGACTCTGTGAACATGTTGGGTTTTTTTCCTCTGGTGGAGAACTAAAGGCAGAATTTTATACTAGCCAAAAATAATTAATTTGCTTGTTTGGATGTTTTCACTTGACAGGCAGCACCATGCTCTCTGAACACGACATTGCTGCAAGAGAGGAGCTTACTAAATATTATAGGGAGAGTGGCAACAGCCAGAGCAGTACTTTAAAGAATTAATACTATACCTAGGCATCTCTTGCGTAGTACTGTGGACTGGGAGGGGAGGGGAGGAGAGGAGAGGAGAGGAGAGGAGAGGAGAGGAGAGGAGAGGAGAGGAGAGGAGAGGAGAGAGAGGAGAGGAGAGGAGAGGAGAGGAGAGGAGAGGAGAGGAGAGGAGAGGAGAGGAGAGGAGAGGAGAGGAGAGGGGAGGGAGGGCAGGGAGGGGAGGGGAGGGGATGGGGAGGGGTGGGGGAGGGGAGGGGAGGGGAGGGGAGGGGAGGGGAGGGGGAGGGGAGGGGAGGGGAGAGGAGAGGAGAGGAGAGGAGAGGGAGAGGAGAGGAGAGGAGAGGAGAGGAGAGGAGAGGAGAGGAGAGGAGAGGAGAGGAGAGGAGAGGAGAGGAGAGGAGAGGAGAGGAGAGGAGAGGAGAGGAGAGGAGAGGCGAGGGAGAGGAGAGGAGAGGAGAGGAGAGGAGAGGAGAGGAGAGGAGAGGATCGAGGAGAGAGAGGAGAGGAGAGGAGAGGAGAGGAGAGGAGAGGAGAGGAGAGGAGAGGAGAGGAGAGGAGAGGAGAGGAGAGAGAGGAGAGGAGAGGAGAGGAGAGGAGAGGAGAGGAGAGGAGAGGAGAGGAGAGGAGAGGAGAGGAGAGGAGAGGAGAGGAGAGTTTTGACTGTTGAGCTTCACATCTGCTGAGAATTGCACTTTTCTCTCTCATGGGTTAGTATTTCTCAGAATCACATCTCCACTCTCACAGCCAAACTTCTTTGGCACCTTTGCTATGAAATCTTTCTCCCCAGTTCCTCTGCCCTTTCACTAGATTTCTTTTTGTCTGTCAGTTCTTCTGTCTTCAACTTTGTGACAAATTTCTCCCTGAATTTCACCAGGTGGCAATCCCTTTCTATCAAGTAATTCATCACTTGGTTACCTCTCCTTGAAGTGCAGAATGGGAAAACAATCACTTTGTCTAGTGACACTCCACCTCTACTGCCTGACATTCAAGTGTGATATAACTTGCTTGTTATTCATGTAATTAAATGCAAGAAGTTCTTCTAATAGTGGAAGCAAGGTACATCAGCAAACAAAACCATGTCACCCAAATGTATTGTGTAGCTGAATACTTGTTATGAATAGCAAATTCCCATTATCCAGCTGACCCTAACTTTTATAAGTAGCCAAGATACCTCCATTGTCACAAAAAACTATGGGAAAATGCCTCAGTCTTACACACACGGACCCTCAGCTAAAGTCATGGTTTTCATCAGGAAAACAAACCCCAAAAAATGAGCCTGCAGTGTGCCCGGGTGGCCAAGAAGGCCAATGGCATCCTGGGCCTATATCGGGAATAATGTGGCCAGCAGGAGCAGGGAGGTCATTCTGCCCCTGTACTCAGCACTGGTTAGGCCACACCTTGAGTCCTGTATCCAGTTCTGGGCTCCTCAGTTTAGGAAAGATGTTGAGTTGCTGGAAAGTGTCAATAAAGTGGCAATAAAGCTGGGAAGGGGTTTGAAGCACAAGCCCTGTGAGAAGAGGCTGAGGGAGCTGGGGTTGCTTAGCCTGGAGAAAAGGAGGCTCAGGGCAGACCTTCTTGCTCTCTACAACTCCCTGAAGGGAGTTTGCAGACAGGTGGGGGTTGGTCTCTTCTCCCAGTCAACCATCACCAGAACAAGAGGACACAGTCTCAAGCTGCACCAGGGGAGGTTTAGGCTGGATGTTAGGAAGAAGTTCTTCACAGAAAGAGTGATTGGCCATTGGAATGTGCTGCCCAGGGAGGTGGTCGAGTCACCATCATTGGAGTTATTTAAGAGGGGACTGGATGGGGCACTTGGTGCCATGGTTTAGTTGATTAGATGGTGTTGGATGATAGGTTGGACTCAATGATCACAAAGGTCTTTCCAACCTGATAAATTCTATTCTATTCTATTCTATTCTATTCTATTCTATCTATTCTATTCTATTCTATTCTATTCTATTCTATTCTATAATTTTAATTTTCCTCTTCAAAAATTGTTTACAACTTTCTGTTCCATCAGTAGTTTTCAGAAGAAAAAGAATTTCTCTATCAAGCTGTTGTGTCCATGGGGTTTACAAGATCATAACTCCCTCTCTGAATTTAACCTGGCAGCAAACAAGAAAGTGAAATGCACAAAGAGAAACGTTGGAATATTATTTAGTGACTACCCCAAAAAGGAGAAGAGCTGCTGATTTCCCTTTCCAGCAGATATTTACATACTCCTTTAATCTTGTACCTAACAGAAATGGCAAACACATAACTGTTCAAACTGTGATACAGGCTGGGGGTGGAGATGATAGAAGGCAGTCATGAGGAAAAGGATTTGTGGGTACTGGCAAACAAGAAGCTGGACATGTGAGTTGCAGCTCAGAAGGCCAATGGCATCCTGGGCTGCATCAAAAGAAGCATGGCCAGCAGATGGAGAGAGGGAATTCTGCCACTTTGCTCTAGTAATACCACACCTGGAATACTACATCCAGCTCTGGAGCCTTCAACATAGGAAGGACATGGACCTGGTGGAGTTGGTCCAGAGGACCACTAAAATGATCATGGAGTTGGAACACCTCTGCTAAAGGGGCAGGCTGAGGGAGCTGATGTTGTTCAGCCTGGAGAAGGCTCTGTGGAGACCAATTGCCACCTTCTAGTATCTGAAGGGGGCCTGCAATGGTTAGAAATTTGAGAAGAGTGGATTTCGATTGGATGTTGTGAAGAAGTTCTTTACAATGAAGGTGTCTGAGCACTGGAACAGATTGCCCAGAGAGGTGTATGAGGCTACATCCTGGGAAATACTCAAGTTGAGGCTCAATGGGGCTCTGGGTGACCTGATCTAGAATAGAACACAACAGAATGGCATAGCATAGCATAGTATCATAGTATCATTCAGGGTTGGAAGGGACCACAAGAATCATCTAGTTCCAACCCCCCTGCCATGGGCAGGGACACCCCACACTAGATCAGGCTGGCCAGAGCTTCATCCAGCCTGGTCTTAAACACCCCCAGGGGATGGGGCCTCAACCACCTCCTGGACAACCCATTCCAGGGTTTCACATAGCATAGCATAGCATACCATAGCATAGCATAGCACAAACCAGGTTGGAAGAGACCTTCGAGATCATTGTGTTCAACCCATCACCCAACACCATCTAATCAACTAAACCATGGCACCAAGAACCCCATCAAGTCTCCTCTTGAACACCTCCAGTGATGGTGACTCCACCACCCTCCCCAGGCAGCCCATTCCAATGGCCAATCACTCTCTCTGTGAAGAGTTTCTTCCTAACATCCAGTCTAAACCTCCTCTGGCGCAGCTTGAGACTGTGTCCTCTTGTTCTAGTGCTGGTTTCCTTGCTGAAGAGACCAGCCCCTACCTTTCTACAGCCTCTCTAGTTGAGGATGTCCCTGCTGACTGCAGGGCAGTTGGACTAGATGACCTTTGGGGGTCCCTTCCAACTATACTATGATTGTGTGATTCTATGTTGCAGAAATCTTGCTTGGAACAACAAAGAGTAAGCACGACAAGACTCATCAAAGGGGAAAAAGAAAAAAAAAAGGGGGGGTTCAGTCTTCTATCCTAATAGATTTCAAAAGAGACAATGAGTTTCCAATTGTTTTTCTAAATGGACACAGAGTGACAGGCCAAGAATGGATTTTAACTGATGACCCTATAGTAAATAGCAAGAAAATGCCTCCAATAGATGATTCAGGCATTGCCACTATCCAGCTCTCCTAATGCTTCCATAAACATTTCTCTTACCTATTTGCTCATCCTAGTCAGTCAGGCTCAGGGAAAAAAATAATTATCAAAGAAATAGAAAATAAAGCAGTATTTCCATTAGCTGTGCTGGCATCCCTGATGGTTCACTGACTAACCTGATGGACCAGCTAAATCTCTGATGGGAATGAAAACACGTCTGACCTCCCAAAGCCCAAGCAGCAAAACATTCCCTTTTAAGTGAAGCAGGTGACCCAGATAAAACACCTGCACACACACAAACGTGCACATACAGAGTCTTCATTGGCAAACTTTTGTGAGGGCTTCAGCCACCCCCATTCTGCCTGGAACACAGGGAGGATTCACTGGGACACAGGCATCCCAGCCTGCTTGGAACCTGTCATGGCTGTACCCAGCAGCATAGCACTGTCCTTATTCTCTGTGGGACATTGAGGGTATCTCTTCAACAGGCACTCCAGCACTGTTCAGGTCTATAAATCATGTAGCATATCTGTTATACCTCTGCAGATGTCAGGGGTACCCTTGAGTATCTAATATAGAAGAAAATCTGTGTTTCAGGCACCCGTAACTCTCCCTTGGGGTAAGACTCAGTCTGAGACTAAGGCGTCTAAATTTAGAAGTAGGATTCAGTTGACTAAACAAAAACATGCAGAGCCATTTCAGGCAGCCTACAATATCTAGGACAGTCAGGTGAGGCATCTTAAGTCATTTCTAATGACAGGAGACTCTAATATCTGGGTACCTCTGATGTTTACATGGGACCTGTATGTATAAGCTCCCATAATAGTCACAGTATCACAGTATCGCCAAGGTTGGAAGAGACCTCGAGGATCATCAAGTCCAACCTGTCACCACAGACCTCATGACTAGACCATGGCACCAAGTGCCACGTCCAATCTCCTCTCGAACAGCTCGAGGGATGGTGACTCCACCACCTCCCTGGGCAGCACATTCCAATGGCAAACAACTCTCTCAGTGGAGAACTTTCTCCTCACCTTGAGCCTAAACTTCCCCTGGTGCAGCTTGAGACTGTGTCCCCTCGTTCTGGTGCTGGTTGCCTGGGAGAAGAGACCAACCCCCACCTGGCTACAACCACCTTTCAGGTAGTTGTAGAGGGCAATGAGGTCTCCTCTGAGCCTCCTCTTTTCCAGGCTAAACAATCCCAGCTCCCTCAGCCTCTCCTCACAGGGCTTGTGCTCAAGGCCTCTCCCCAGCCTCGTTGCCGTTCTCTGGACACGTTCAAGTGTCTTAATATCCTTCTTAAACTGAGGGGCCCAGAACTGGACACAGGACTCAAGGTGTGGCCTAACCTTCACCCAGGCAAACAACACCAGAACAAGAGGACACAGTCTCAAGCGATGCCAGGGGAAGTTTAGGTTAATGTTAGGAAGAAGTTCTTCATAGAAAGAGTGATTGCCCATTGGAATGTGCTGCCCAGGGAGCTGGTGGAGTCACCATCACTGGAGGTGTTTAGGAAGAGACTGGATGGGGTGCTTGGTGCCATGGTTTAGTCGAGTAGATGGTGTTGGATGATAGGTTGGACACAATGATCTCGAAGTTCTCTTCCAACCTGGTTAATTCTATTCTATTCTAATTACCTGGGAGAAGAGAGCAGCACTAGCACCAGATGTGATAGAGGACCTAAAGCAGAGCAATAATTTTCCACACTGGCAAGTGAAAACCAGGGAGGACATTTCAGAGAATCTGGAACACTGCTGAGCCCATGTGTAGGCATCTGAATTAAGTTGCCAGTCAATACATTCAACAGTGCCTAGGAAGTGACTCAGATAATGCTGAAAACCTGCAACACAGCTTTAGTAAAAATGTAGCAAATACTCTCATTTAGACACCTACATTTAGGTATCTTTACCTGGAGATGAATCCCACTTTTCTGCTCAGACAGGTGCAGTCAAAGCAGATACAGGATCAAATGCATCCACCATTTAATAGCAAGTCTGCAAACCTCAGCTCAGCACGGCAAGACAAATTCTGGGTTACTGCACCACTCAGCACACTCAGACAGCTAGGTGGTAATGTGTCCTTGTAAAGTGGAAAATAGGATGACATGCTTCCAGGGCCAGCTCTGTCAGAGTGGCATCGATAAGGACCCTGGAGTCCCAGTCACTTAAATAGCTCTGTACAGAGCTAGCAATGGCCATTACACTAGTGACTGACTGCACAGTGCTGACCACTTAGGTGGTGATTGCACCATTTACCTCAGCTGACCACATAGTAAGGGCAACTAACAAAGCCAGTTATCACAATGTTCAGCAAAAATTGCTCATTCACTATATTTTTTCTTCTTAGACTGTTAAAGATAATCAGTTTATGGCCCAGGTATCAGGAGGACATAATTTCCTTTGCTCTTCTTTGGAGGCTAAGGGGAGACCTTATTGCTGTCTACAACTACCTGAAGCGAGGTTGTAGCCAGGAGGGGGTTGGTCTCTTCTCCCAGACAATCAGCACCAGAACAAGAGGACACAGTCTCAAGCTGTGCCAGGGGAAGTTTAGGCTCGAGGTGAGGAGAAAGTTCTTCACTGAGAGAGTTGTTAGCCATTGGAATGTGCTGCCCAGGGAGGTGGTGGAGTCACCATCACTGAAGGTGTTAAAAAAGGGATTGTATGTCGCACTTGAAGCCATAGTTTAGTAGTCAGGAGGTGTTAGGTGACAGGTTGGACTTGATGATCTTTGAGGTCTCTTCCAACCTTGGTGATTCTGTGATTCTTGTTTTTAGCATAAAACTGCTTAAATTAGAAGTCACTGCATGGGTCACAAATACCTCAGCTCTACAACAGGTCCCACTGTGACTGCATGTGTTCATTTAGGGTTGGAGAGATGGGACAGACTAATCAGAGAGGATGTTCAGTCTACTTACAGATTCAGTGGAGGTTCAGGTCAAGTAAAAATATGTCAAATAATTATTCTGGCCTCTTGGAGAGGAGAAGCCAGAGAATTCCATGTAATACTTTTTGTCAATAAGGGATTACTGCTTGCATTATGGCAATGAATATTATCAGTGTTTTGGATAGGAGAACACTGTAGTTGCACTGGAGGACTTGCATTATTAATGTAACTTCCCACAGCCAGGTAGACACAGGGAAACACCATCATTCACAACATCAAACCAACAGTAATCCTCTGATTATTCAGAAGTTGCTTGTTTTCTTGTTTGTGACCTAAATGAATGAGAAGTCTGAAGCTGCTTTCTATCTTGCTGGAGTTCACTGCTGTTGGGAACATTAAATGTTTCACTTCTACAGGAAATTTGGTTCTGCAAACTCTGCTGTCATTCTGTCATTACTGCCTCTGTGCCATCCCTTTCAGTGATGGGTAGATCTATAATCTATTATGTTCTGCAAATACACTGCCAGCATACTGTCACTTGCTAGTCCACTTCAGAAACCTTTCTTTCAACTGCAGCTGACAAGGACTGGGCAACTAGTCAAAGCCATTCCCTTTTGGAGATCAGGAAGTCTGTGCCTAGGAGATGTGAAAGAAAAAAACCAAATTGTGTTTAACACTGGTATTAAGAGAGCTAGGAGACCAAGGAAAGCAAGAATGGAGGAGGGATTTTATTTAGTGCAATATCCATTTGTGTTATTATTATTAATAACCAATATTTATCCCCAAAATGATAAGCATAAAATATAAACATGTATATATCCAGACTGTAGCTATAAATGTAGCTAAGATGTACATATTACTAGAAAGGAAATTGGGGGGTGGGGGAGAAAAAGAAAGCTTAAATTTTGTTGATTCTTCTGAGAATCATAGAATGAGTCAGGGTTGGAAGAGACCACAAGGATCATCTAGTTCCAATCCCCCTGCCATGGGCAGGGACACCCCACACTAGATCAGGCTGGCCACAACCTCATCCAGCCTGGGCTTAAATACCTCCAGGGACAGGGCCTCAACCCCGTCAGGTTGTCAACTATGACACTATGATACTATGGTACTATACTATGAACACCCCCAATGATGGTGACTCCACCACCTCCCCAGGCAGCACATTCCAATGGGCAATCACTCTCTCTGTGTAGAATTTCTTCCTAGATAAACAGAAGGTAACCACAAGTTAACAGAAGGGACCCTGAAAGTTAACACCCATGCTAGACAAGGACTGCTTTGCCTAAAAATCACGGTTTAGCTTCAATTAGCTGGCACACTCCAAAACATGGCAGTTGTCCAAAGGGAACAAGTGGCATTGTGTTGTACAGCAGGAGAACAAAAATGAAATTAAATGGAATGGAATGGAATGGAATGGAATGGAATGGAATGGAATGGAATAGATCAGGTTGGAAGAGACCTTCAAGATCATCGCGTCCAACCCATCAACCAATCTAACCCACCTAAACAATTAACCCATGGCACCAAGCACCCCATCAAGTCTCCTCCTGAACGCCTTCAATGACGGTGACTCCACCACCTCCCCAGGCAGCCCATTCCGAGCCAAAGACCTGCTAAAAGGACTTGTGAAAGTGCTAACCCTCTTGCTAGCTGCCATCCCTAACAAGCTTTTTGGTCAGGTTGCCAAGAAGACAGACCCCCACCTTTCCGTGGTGTGAAGAAATCGAGGTGCCTTGTCGTTTCACAGAGGACTGCAAACAGCCAGTAGATGGTAGCAACTGTCGGTCACTCGTAACCTGAGCTGGATCCCTGCCCGCAACCTAGATGCAAAAAAACCCCTCAGCTTTCGTTATCAACCGCATCAGCTATTCAACCTCCCAGGAGAAAAGTGTATTAGCCTTTTGTTGTGGTTTAACCCCAGCCAGCTACTGAGCACCACGCAGCCGCTCCCTCACTCCCCTCCACCCCCCCCGCTCGCTGTCCATTTCAGTCAATAGTGAGTGGAAAAGTAACATCAGGGCAGAAATGCACTGTCAGGGTGTATGAAAATGTTCGGAACAGATGGAAAGATCAGGAGGAAAAGATTGTCTTGTCTGTCTGCGGGTTTGGAAGAAGGAAAGTTAATAGAGCAGGGACAAAAATGCTATTACTTATGTGCAGAACTTTGCAAACTAAACTCTGTTTTCCCCGTGTTTTCAAAAACCTGTCAAGTGTCTTAAACATTAAGTATCTTTATATGGAGGATATAAAAAAATGCAATCATTATGCTGTGAGGAAGGCATGAAAGAAGCAAATGCCTCACTGTTGGGGAAAAAAAGAAAATAATGCAAAGATTTCTTTTTAGAGGAACACTCTCTGGCCTACGATAACTCTTGCTGACAGAAAATTATTAGCTTGAAACTATAGGATGTGTCTTATAAAAAAAAAAAAAAGAGTTTGTAAATTTAATAACATAATTTCTGAATAAATTAAAATATTTTAATAGGCTGTGCTTGCTAAATAGTTGGATAAATGCTAATTGAGGGAAACATCTGCTCTGAACAAGAGCATTTACCACAGGCAAAGTGCTTGTCTGCAGTGGCAGTTTGCATGAGGAATAACAGGATGCAAAGCCCCAAATGGTATTTTTACTCTGACAGGGAGTTTTGAGGATATGCCATGCTGAGTTTGACACACGTTGCATCCCTGATTTCTGTACTGTACTTCCTGAGTTTTCATGGGGAGAGCTGAAAGAAGTGGGAGGAGGTGGGAAGACGACATTGCAAATGATAAGAGATGACACTGAAAAGCTTAAACAGGGATATGTAAGTCAAGCTATACATTTCTGGGTCTGGTTTGGTTTCTTCTTTTCTATCAGTGCTAACAAAGGATCTTTGGCCAATGGCATCCTGGCCTGCATCAGGAACAGTGTGGCCAGCAGGAGCAGGGAGGTCATTCTGCCCCTGTACACTGCACTGGTTAGGCCACACCTCGAGTACTGTGTCCAGTTCTGGGCCCCTCAGTTTAGGAAGGATGTTGACTTGCTGTAACGAGTCCAGAGAAGAGCAACAAAGTTGGTGAGGGGTTTGGAACACAAGCCCTATGAGGAGAGACTGAGGGAGCTGGGGTTGCTCAGCCTGGAGAAGAGGAGACTCAGGGGTGACCTTATCACTCTCTACAACTACCTGAAGGGAGGTTGTAGACAGGCTGATGATGGTCTCTTCTCCCAGGCAGGCAGCACCAGAGCAAGAGGACACAGTCTCAGGCTGCACCAGGGGAGGTTCAGGTTGGATGTTAGGAAGAAGTTCTATACAGAAAGAGTGATTGCCCATTGGAATGGGTTGCCCGGGGAGGTGGTGGAGTCGCCGTCATTGAAGGTGTTCAGAAGGAGACTTGATGGGGTGCTTGGTGCCATGGGTTAGCTGTTTGGGTGGGTTGGATTGGTTGATGGGTTGGACACGATGATCTTGAAGGTCTCTTCCAACCTGGTTTGGTTTATTCTAATAAAGGTTTATTCTAATAAAGAATAGGACAGGATAGAATAGAATAGAATAGAATAGAATAGAATAGAATAGAATAGAATAGAATAGAATAGAATAGAATAGAATAATAGAATAGAATAACCAGGTTGGATTTTGACACACATTGTATCCCTGATTTCTATACTGTACTTCCTGAGTTTTCACAGGGAGAGCTGAAAGAAGTGGGAGGAGGTGGGAAGAAGACATTGCAAATGATAAGAGATGACACTGAAAAGCTTAAACTGGGATATGTAAGTCAAGCTATACATTTCTGGGTCTGGTTTGTTTTTTTCTTTTCTTTATTATCAGTGCTAATAAAGGATCTTAGGCACATCTGTAGAATAGACTAGACTAGACTAGACTAGACTGGACTAGAATAGAATAGAATAGAATAGGTTGGAAGAGACCTTCAAGATCATCGCGTCCAACCCATCATCCAACACCACCTAATCAACTAAACCATGCAACCAAGCACCCTATCAAGTCTCCTCCTAAACACCTCTAATGATGGTGACTCCACCACCTCCCCAGGCTGCACATTCTAACGGGCAATCACTCTCTCTGTGTAGAATTTCTTCCTAACATCCAGTCTGAACCTCCCCTGCTGCAGATTGAGACTGCATCCTCTTGTTCTGGTGATGGATGCCTGGGAGAAGAGACCAGCACCCACCCGTCTACAACCTCCCTTCAGGTAGTTGTAGACATCAATAAGGTCTGCCCTGAGCCTCCTCTTCTCCAGGCTAAGCAACCCCACCTCCCTCAGCCTCTCCTCACAGGGCTTGTGTTCCAAACCCCTCCCCAACTTTGTTGCCCTTCTCTGGACTCGTTCCAGCAAGTCAACATCCTTCCTAGACTGAGGGCTCCAGAACTGGACACAGTACTCAAGGTGTGGCCTAACCAGTGCAGTGTACAGGGGCAGAATGACCTCCCTGCTCCTGCTGGCCACACTGTTCCTGATACAGGCCAGCATGCCATTGGACCTCTTGGCTGCCTGAGCACACTGCTGGCAACTGTACACCTCAGTTCTTCTCAGAAATACTAGTGTCATGCTCACCTGCTGACTGTGAAGGAGGTACAATCTGCTTAGTGTTTCTACAAACAGCTTTCCATCAAAACAAAATGGCACATGATACAAATGCAATCTAAAAAGCCTCTGCCAGCCTTCCCGGGCTGGGTTGGTTTTTTTTCCCAGAACTACCAAGTTATATTCGTTTGGGATCTTTTTTTTTTCCCTTCTCTTTTTTTCCTTCCTTCCTTTTAGAAAAGCAACATCTCTGTCCCTGAATAGACCCAGAGACTGCAGAGTAAGAGGGCTGAGAGCTGGTGCAGATAATAGCAAAGCTCTGCCTGCCATTTTCACATCCCTGCTAAGCTGCCTTTAATAAGCATCACAATTAGCTTCTGATGGCTGCTTGGAGGCCTGCACAGAGAGGGCTGGTTGTCTGAGCATGGGTCTTATTAGTGAGTTGTCTCCTCACAAAACTGCCTTCACAAGTGACACCCTTCTCAGCAGTCTCCACGGAAGCAAAGGATTGAACCCATTCAGAGACTGAACAGCCCTTAAAGCCTGTTCCCTAAAGGACACAATAACAAGAAAATAATATAAAGGAGAATGAAGGAGCGAGGACAGGATGGTATAGAAGAACCTGGGCTGATGCTAAATGGAGCATAATTGTCATAAGGGTGTTTTTTCGACCTCTGAGCTATCAGCCTGATCATTTTCTCTCAGACTAAACATACTTGCAGCTAGTTTTGGCAACAAGCAATTCTCATGCCAGCATCTGCAGCTTACAGATAGGAAAAAAAATACAGCCTGCCTTTAAAACTTTGATTTATTCTCCACAATAAAATCAAATTACAGTGTAGCTGAAAATAACAGCAGTCCAGAGTTCTCAAATACCCAGTAGAAACAATCTGGCTGGCTGACCTCTCTCCTGTGTTTCCTCATTATAGTGTCACCAAAAATCCAGTTATGATGATATTTTCTTTATTCAATAATGTGCTCCTGGCAGGTGTGCTCTCTTTTGTAAAGGACAAAGAGTATAATGCACGATCTCAATGTAGTTAAACATCTAAGTCATCTTTAAGCTGCACTTTCTGTAGAACAAAATCAATTCCAACATAAAAAATGTGCATACATTGAATCATCTAAGTTGAAGGCAGAGGGTTGGTTTGGGGGTCTTTTTTTTTCTCTTTTCATTATTATGTTATGCCACCTGTTATGTTGTTCCAGACGTCATCAAGGGCCTCTCACAAAATTCTGCATTTATGGAATCACTTTTTTTTCTAACCCCCAGCTGAGAAAATGTCTTTTAGTTTCCTTTAAATATGATCATTATTTTCCTTCCCATTTTGCATACATACTCCCTGACACAAAGTCTCTCAACAGAAAAACAAGTAGATAGGTTATGGTAGTGTTTACTTTGAAGACTTATGGTACATGCAGTGCTACAGACTGGGGTCAGAGTGGCTGGAGAGCGGCCAGGCAGAAAGGGACTTGAGCGTACTGATTGATAGTAGGCAGAACACAAGCCAGCAGTGTGCCCAGGTGACCAAGAAGGCCAAAGGCATACTGGCCTGCATCAGGAATAGTGTGGCCAGCAGGAGCAGGGAAGTTGTTCTGCCCCTGTACTCAACACTGGTTAGGCCACACCTTGAGTCTTGTGTCCAGTTCTGGGCCCCTCAGTTTAGGAAAGATGTGGAGTTGCTGGAATGTGTCCGGAGAAGGGCAACAAAGCTGGGAAGGGGTTTGGAGCACAGCCCTGTGAGGAGAGGCTGAGGGAGGTGGGGTTGCTTAGCCTGGAGAAGAGGAGGCTCAGGGCAGACCTTCTTGCTCTCTACAACTACCTGAAGGGAGGTTGTAGGCAGTTGGGATTGGTCTCTTCTCCCAGTCAACCATCACCAAAACAAGAGGACACAGTCTCAAGCTGCACCAGGGGAGGTTTAGGATGTTAGGAAGAAATTCTTCAGAGGACAAGTGATTGGCCATTGGAATGTGCTGCCTAGGGAGGTGGTGGAGTCACCATCACTGGAGGTGTTTAGGAAGAGACTGGATGGGGTGCTTGGTGCCATGGTTTAGTTGATTAGATGGTGTTGGGTGATAGGTTGGACTTGATGATCTTGAAGGTCTTTTATAGGGTGATAGGTTGGACTTGATGATCTTGAAGGTCTTTTATAACCTGGTTAATTCTATTTTATTCTATTCTAATTCCAAGTTTAATTCTACTAAAATGCAAAACTGACCAATTTCCCTTCGTTCATGTTCTCCATGTGTAATCTCTATTATAGAAGCATCAGACTGATTTTTCCTGCAGTGTCACTTATCCTGTAACATTTCTGTGGTGTATCTACATATGTATCTACAGCTATGTAAATAAAGATAGCCAGATTCATACATACTACTATAGATCAGCTAAGATCTTGATCTATAGTTTTGTGCAATTCAAATTCAATACTCTGAAACAGCAAAGATGCAGGCACTTCTAATAGCAAATAATTATATTGGCAAGCCTGCTCTGGTAATATAATAATGGTCTCATTCAGAACATTGTAGGAACAGGCCTCAGGGGAAGATCAAGAATTCACAGCAGCATAGGCAAAATCAAATTTTATTGTTCCAGGAATGAGGACAAATTCTTACTGTTTCACTGCTGGATAAGGAAATAGGTGGAGGGTTGATAGGGATGATAAGGCAAGGTGGAGGGTTGATAGGGATGGCCATGCAGGCAATGTGATCATGACTACCCACTGATGGGGACATGGAGGTCTACCAATTACAGCATCCCCAGCTGCTGAAGAAGGACTATACTGACAGCAGCAATTTGTCCTCCTTTGGGTGAACCAGACATGTAGCAGCCACTGTAACACCAAAAATATCCTTCTCATGCTTTCCTGACATGATTTTTAAGTTTCCATTCCATTCCTGGACTTGGCTGATCACAGAATCATAGAATCACAGAATCATCAAGGTTGGAAGAGCCCTCAAAGATCATCAAGTCCATCCTGTCACCACAGACCTCATGACTAAACCATGGCACCAAGTGCCATGTCCAATCCCCTCTTGAACACCTCCAGGGATGGTGACTCCACCACCTCCCTGGGCAGCACATTCCAGTGCCTAACAACTCTCTCAGTGAGGAACATTCTCCACACCTCCAGCCTAAACCTCCCCTGGCACAGTTTGAGACTGTGTCCTCTTGTTCTGGTGCTGGTTGCCTGGGAGAAGAGACCAACCCTCTCCTGGCTACAACCACCCTTCAGGTACTTGTAGACAGCAATTAGGTCTGCCCCAAGCCTCCTCTTCTCCAGGCTAAACAATCCCAGCTCCTGAAAGGGCCCCAGAGCAGATCTGTGGAAAAGGTTCCTAGCAAACTGAAGTATCTTGACTAAGAGTAGAGTAAGCTTCATTTTATATGGGAGCAAAATGTGCAAGTATCAAACTTTACCAGCCCAGACAACCCTACAATGCCATGTGACAGAAGTGGCCAAAACCAAAGTACACACCAACCCTGGAGAGATTTATTTCTGTACTGAATCATCTCACTCCTAATCTCCAACAATAACATAAAACAGGGCCATGAAAACAAGCCTTCTCAGGCCTTCTGAAATATCTGAATCTCAAGGCTTCAGCTCAGTCTGACCCTTCTTGAAATCTTGACATCTGTAAATACAGGCCTTTCACATGCAAATAGAAGGGTGTAAATAGGGAGAGCAAGCATTTTGGAAATGCTTTGACATACTGGGCCGTTAGACCAACATTTTCTTTGGTCACTTCTTTCTCTGCCGTTAAGAAATGTTAAGACACGCCATGCAATGTTGTCAGGACTTCTTACCCTCACTACCCATGTGCCTAATGATTTAGATGAAAACATATTCAAAAGAGTCATTCACCAATCTCCTTGCAGACTCATTTTCAGCTCAGTGTCAAAGGAGACTAAAATGGGAGTGATGCTCTGCCCAGACCTTTTCACAATACAAATCATCCAAACAGAGGCTGTGTGAGAAAACATGGACATGCCTGATGTTATTGTAAGGCCTCAGTGTTAGCATCTCATGCTGGGAGAGGGATATGATTAAATTCTCTCTTGGTAATAAGATTTGCCTGTGCATACAGCACATTTCCTGTGCCTTTGTAACGGCAACTTCATGCCTTCACCAAATAACAGACTTCTTTTCCTGCACAAAATCCTCTGCTACCATGATCACACCTCACTTTCTCTTCAGGTGACAATGTGAGTGCTAGCATGAGTCCAAGCTTTTTGTATGCTCCTTTAATACTTACCATTTAAAACCAGAAATTTCCAAGAAGCAGTTTCCAGACACTTTTGGGGCCTTGCTAAAGTCTCAGGAGCAATTATGATTAATCCAAGCAACCTTGGTCACATTTAAGTAGCTTCTCCTTGGGGTACTGGCTTAAGTTACTGCTCCTGTCACCCCTAGCTGGCTTCCTTGGTAACCATGTAGATCCTGATTAGTAGCTCTTAACATTTAGCAATTGGGGAAACATTGCCCCCATCTTCAAAAAGGGCAAGAAGGAGGAACCAGGGAACTACAGGCCAGTCAGTCTCACCTCTGTGCCTGGAAAGATCATGGAGCAGATCCTCCTGAAGTCACTACTCGCTCAAAAGAATAGTGAAGAGGTGATTGGGAACAGTCAGCATGGCTTTGCCAAGGGCAAATCCTGCCTGACCAACCTGGTGGCCTTCTATGAGCAGGTGACAAAATTAATAGATGAGGGGCGAGCAACTGATGTCATTTACCTGGACCTGACCAAAGCCTTCGACACTGTCCCGCACCACATCCTGGTCTCCAAACTGGTGACACATGGGTTTGATGGGTGGACCACTAGATGGATAAGGAACTGGCTTGATGGCCGCACCCAAAGAGTGGCTGTCAATGGCTCCATGTCCCAGTGGAGGCCAGGGACAAGCAGAGTCCCTCAGGGATCAGTCCTGGGACCTGTCTTATTCAACATCTTTGTGGGGGACATGGACAGTGGCATTGAGTGCACCCTCAGCAAGTTTGCTGATGACACCAAGCTGTGCGGCGCAGCAGACACACTGGAGGGAAGGGAGGCCATCCAGAGGGACCTTGACAGGCTGGAGAGGTGGGCACAAGCCAACCTCATGAAGTTCAATAAGAGCAAGTGCAGGGTCCTGCATCTGAGTCGAGGCAATCCCAAGCACATATACAGGCTGGGCAGTGACTGGCTGGAAAGTAGCCCTGAGGAGGGAGACTTGGGGGTGCTGGTGGACAAAAAGCTCAACATGAGCTCTGAATGTGCTCTTGCAGCCCGCAAAGCCAATCAGATCCTGGGCTGCATGAAGAGAAGTGTGGCTAGCAGGTCGAGGGAGGTGATCCTCCCCCTCTACTCAGCCCTGGTGAGACCCCACCTGGAGTACTGTGTCCAGTTCTGGAGCCCCTATTCCAAGAGGGATGTGGAGGTGCTGGAACGTGTCCAGAGAAGGGCCACAAGGATGATCAGAGGGCTGGAGCACCTCTCCTATGAGGACAGACTGAAGGAATTGGGGCTGTTCAGTCTGCAGAAGAGAAGGCTCCGAGGTGACCTAATTGTGGCCTTCCAGTATCTGAAGGGGGCCTACAGGAAGGCTGGGGAAGGACTTCTCAGGATCTCAGGTAGTGATAGGAGTAGGGGGAATGGAATGAAGCTGGAGGTGGGGAGATTCAGGCTAGATGTGAGGAGGAGGTTCTTCACCATGAGAGTGGTGAAACCCTGGAATGTGTTGTCCAGGGAGGTGGTCGAGGCCCCGTCCCTGAAGGTGTTTAAGAGCAGGCTGGATGAGGCTCTGTCCAGCCTGGTGTAGTGTGGGGTGTCCCTGCCCATGGCAGGGGGGTTGGAACTAGATGATCCTTGTGGTCCCTTCCAACCCTGAATGAAACTATGAAACTATGAATATTATTGAAATGCTGATTTTAGCTAGGTTCTTATTTCCTCTTTTAAGCAACTTCCAGCAAGTGTTCCTTCAACCAGTTGGAGATCCTTAAGCAAGACAGTTTATTTTTGTGCTTTTGATATTACCAGATTTATAGTTACGTCACTAAGGACTTAAATGACTACAAGAAGGTCTTCTCTGGGGCAAGTAAGAAAGATATTCTTGGAAGAGTTTTAACTGTTCCTAACCACAAAAGCATTGTAAAATTCCATCTTAAGGCAATATGTGACTGAGAGGTTTTCCATTTTATTGCAATAATCTTCCAATCCTGCTTTACTATACATCTTAATCTTCCACTTTCTTCTGCAGTATTGGATTGAGATCACCAGCATCAATACAGAAGCAGAAACAGCATCTACTTATATTTATCAGGAGGAAAGAATTTCAGTTGACAGTGATGAAGAAAGATTAAATTCTTGTTCACTTCCAGCCTGTTTCCTGGGGATTTTCTGAGCTATTTTAATCTGATGGATTTTCTAGGACCTATATACAAACTAAACTAAGAATCAAAACAAATGAACAACAAAAAAAATAAACCCACAGCACACATCTGCTGCCCACCTCCCTCCCCTCCAAAAAACCAACAATAAACCTAACAAAGCAAACAAACAAACAAAAAATCCATCCCCAGCTCTAATGGCCAAACTTTTTCCTTCAATACCATAGAAATATTCTTCATACTGAATATTCTTCATTGGAATGTGCTGGCCAGGGAGGTGGTTGAGTCGCTGTCCCTGGAGGTGTTCAAGAGGGGATTGGACGTGGCACTTGGTGCCATGGTCTAGTCATGGGGTCTGTGTTGATAGGTTGGACTCGATGATCCTCGAGGTCCTTTCCAACCTAAGTTATACTGTGATACTGTAATATTCTTTTCCATACATTCTCGACCTGGTTTATTCTTCCTCTTCCTCTTCCTCTTCCTCTTCCTCTTCCTCTTCCTCTTTTTCTTCCTCTTCCTCTTCCTCTTTTTCTTCCTCTTCCTCTTCCTCTTCCTCTTCCTCTTCCTCTTCCTCTTCTCTTCTCTTCTCTTCTCTTCTCTTCTCTTCTCTTCTCTTCTCTTCTCTTCTCTTCTCTTCTCTTCTCTTCTCTTCTCTTCTCTTCTCTTCTCTTCTCTCCGAACCGAACCTCTCCTCTCCTCTCCGAACCTCTCCAATAATTTTATCTTCTTCTATTATAGAGCACTTGCCACTGAGGTAGAGAGGGCAAAGTGCAGGGGAAATGTAGTTTTACTGTTTCAATTTTGAAGAAGGGAAATTCAGGCCAATATTAAAGGCCCTCTTAGAATACCACACTATCAAAAGAACCTGGAGCTATGTGCAATACTTGGCTTCACAGTGAAGTCCTAAAAGGCAACAATAATTGAGTGGGTTTTACTGGTGCAATAGACCCAACTGAATTCTGAAGCTAAGAAAGTCAAGGAAAACGGAATCTAGAGACTCAGTTTAAAACTGGGAGTTTAGCTCACCAAGGCTTGCTGCTACATGCAATCATTATAATTTCTACAGGACATTATGTAAATAGGAGCAAGTGACAGTAGAATATTCTGATCTGGAAACATTTTGTACCCACATTATGTAAATGCCACACTGAGGAGACTGTGATTCCCTCATGGACAAAAGTCTGTCTTTGGGGCCTCCAACAGCATTAGCAAAGAATTGGGATCACTAGGAGTGATCTACAGATTGAGGAGTTAGAATAGAATGGATTTAACCAGGTGGGAAAAGACCTTCGAGATCATTGAGTCCAACTTATCACCCATCACCATCTAATCAACTAAACCATGGCACCAAGTGCCTCATCCAGTCTCTTCCTAAACACCTCCAGTGATGGTGACTCTACCACCTCCCTGGCAGCACATTCCAATGGCCAGTCCTCTTTCTATGAAGAACTTCTTCCTAACATCCAGCCTAAACCTCCCCTGGTGCAGCTTGAGACTGTGTCCTCTTGGTGTGGTGCTCGTTGCCTGGGAGAAGAGACCAACATCCACCTGGCTACAACCTCCCTTCAGGGAGTTGTTGAGAGCAATAAGGTTTCCCCTGAGCCTCCTCTTCTCCAGGCTAAGCAACCCCAGCTCCCTCAGCCTCTCCTCACTGGACTTGTGCTCCAAACCCCTCCCCAGCTTTGTTGCCCTTCTCTGGACACGTTCCAGCAACTCAACATCTTTCCTAAACTGAGGGGCCCAGAGCTGGACACAGGACTCAAGGTGTGACCTAACCAGTGCTGAGTACAGGGGCTGAAATGATAAGTACAAGGACCAAAAAGTGCAAGAAAATTTGATCTGCACTTGATGCAGAGGTTTTAGTATCATAGTATCAGTCAGGGTTGGAAGGGACCACAAGGATCATCTAGTTCCAACCCCCCTGCCATGGGCAGGGACACTCCACACTAGAGCAGGCTGGCCACAGCCTCATCCAGCCTGGTCTTAAACACTCCAGGAACGGCTCCCCAACCATCTCCCTGGACAACCCATTCCAGGGCTTCACCATTCTCATGGGGAAGAACTTCCTCCTCACATCCAGCCTGAATCTCCCCACCTCCAGCTTCATTCCATTCCCCCTAGTCCTATCACTACCTGAGATCCTGAAAAGTCCCTCCCCAGCCTTCCTGTAGGCCCCCTTCAGATACTGGAAGGCCACAATGAAGTCACCTCAGAGCCTTCTTTTCTCCAGACTCAACAGCCCCAACTCTTTCCATCTGTCCTCACAGGAGAGGTGCTCCAGCCCTCTGATCATCTTTGTGGCCGAGTATGATAGTTCTACTATGGTTCTATGGACTGAATGTCCATTTTCAGGTGACCTCCAAGGCAATTTCCTCAGGTTTAGTTTCAGTCCAAAGGGCTCTGGTTCATCAATGCTGAGACCATTTCATGACCCATGACAAATCAAATCATCCCAAGTGGAGAAGAGTCTGCTCTTAAGGTTTAAGAGAATTATTGTAAGTTCATAAGCAGTAGAACACATCCAATTTTCTAATTCCAGTAATGCACTTACAGTAGGTAATGCCTATCACACCAATGACTCCTTCGGTGATATTAATTGCAATTTATTATGCATGCATTCATTAGGCCTGTTCCTCCAGATCTGGCTGTGCTCTGCTTGATTCAGTGCCCAAGTGCAGCTCCAATTTCCTTGCACTTTTTGGTCCTTGTACTCATCATTTCAGCCCCTGGCATAATTAGATTCCCTGTTGGGAATTAGTGATTCAGTCAGAGAATGCTGAAAGCAGCACTGATCTGTGAATGCTCCTTCCTTTAGGAGAATTTATTTTGGGGTAATCTTGGTTCTGCATCAGGCAAAGATCACTCATAGCTTAGGCAACCTCTCTGCAGGATGAGGAGAACAGAATCTGTTCTGTAGCATATTTCCAGATTATCATACTAATAGGTCACTTGCTGATGTTCTGCTTTGTTAATCACTGTACATCAATAGCAGCTGTTAGCCTGGTGTTCATCATCCCAGATGAAATCTCTCAAGTGTCAAAGTTCCAGCTTGCTTTTTTTTTGTCTTGATACTTCAAAATGGCACAACTGTCTGTGAAATTCTCTCCTATCTCTCTTTTTTAAATATAGAATAGAATTGAATAGAATAGAGTAGAGTAGAGTAGAGTAGAGTAGAGTAGAGTAGAGTAGAGTAGAATAGAATAGAATAGAATAGACCAGACCAGGTTGGAAGAGACCATCAAGATCATTGCATTCAACCCATCATCCAACACCACCTAATCAACTAAACCATGCAACCAAGCACCCTATCAAGTCTCCTCCTAAACACCCCCAATGATGGTGGCTCCACCACCTCCTTGGGCAGCCCATTCCAATGGGCAATCACTCTCTCTGTGTAGAATTTCTTCCTAACATCCAGTCTGAACCTCCCCTGCTGCAGATTGAGACTGTGTCCTCTTGTTCTGGTGCTGGTTGCCTGGGAGAAGAGACCAACCCCCTCCTGCCTACAACCACCCTTCAGGTAGTTGTGGAGAGCAAGATGGTCTCCCCTGAGCCTCCTACTCTCCAGGCTAAAAAACCCGAGCTCCTTCAGCCTCTCCTCACAGGGCTTGTGTTCCAACCCCCTCACCAACTTCGTTGCCCTTCTCTAGACTCGTTCCAGCAAGTCAACATCTTTCCTAAACTGAGTGGCCCAGAACTGGACACAGGGCTCAAGGTGTGGCCTAACCAGTGCTGAGCGCAGGGACAGAATGACCTCCCTGCCCCTGCTGGCCACACTCTTCCTGATACAGGTCAGGATGTCATTGGCCCTCTTGGCTGCCTGGGCACACTGCAGGCTCATGTTCAGCCTACCATCAACCAGTACCCCCAGGTCCCTCTCTATTTTGTTCTATTCTGGACATAAGCTGATTTCTATAAGCATGCAAAGACGCAGCTCTAACAGAAAAATTGCTTAGGAAGTTCAGAGCATCTGAAATCAGAGGATGAGAAAAGAAACCATTCTGCAGACTTAATTAAGGCTTTTGCTGGCAGCAAAAACTGTAATGCAACATGACAGTTGTTTGAATGATTTTTTTTTCTTAAGATGACGGTTGCTTTTCATTATCTAATTTGACATTAAGGTTGGTGCTGTGTTTCTAGCCTGGCAACACAAAAATAAAAGTTAATAAAACACATGCTAGAAATAGAATATAAGTTCAGGGGGGATGCTCTGGGGGCCAGGCCTTTCTCACGCTCTGGGGAGAAATATACTGCTATACCCTTGTCCTAATTTTTTTCAGTGTAGTTTAGAAAAGGCCTTATGGCTAATATGTCACATCTAATATAATTTGCTATTTCTGCCTTGCATTTTATGGAGCCTTACTTTTTCGTATTATAAGCACTCTGCTAGAAGGGCCATAGATAAAGTTGTGTCAGCATTTCATTATTAACACTGTTTTCTCATTGTTTTTCCGATCAGACTTTTAACACTGTTCTCATCCCTGGGTTTGGACTAGTAGGTATTTTCAACACAGGTGTGAATAATTTGGAGTAACTTTTAAAGAAACAGCTTGTCCCACTTTTCCACTGATGATCCATTTTTTGATGCTGAACAGGAAAAATGTATCAGGATTTCGACTGGCTGCTGGAGGTTAAAACTAGCAATTTCTCCTTATGGTGTATTCAGTATTCCTAAGGTTGGAAGGGACCTAAAAGATCATCAAGTCCAATCTGTCACCCCAGACCTCATGACTAGAGTAGGGAGGACAATCTCCTTAGTGTAGAGTAGCATAGCATAGCATAGCATAGCATGAATAGAATAGAATAGAATAGAATAGAATAGAATAGAATAGAATAGAATAGAATAGAATAGAATAGAATAGAATTCTGTGAATAGAATAGAACAGAACTGGAATGGAATGGAATGGAATGGAATGGAATGGAATGGAATGGAATGGAATGGAATGGAATGGAATGGAATGGAATGGAATGGAATTAACCAGGTTGGAAGAGACTTTTGAGATCATCGAGTCCAACCCTGGATTGGAACATGTCCAGAGAAGGGCAACAAAACTGGTAAGGGGTTTGGAGCACAAGCGCTATATAGAGGAGAGGCTGAGGGAGCTGGGGTTGATTAGCCTGGAGAAGAGGAGGCTCAGGAGAGACCTTCTTGCTGTCTACAACTCCCTGAAGGGAGGTTGTAGCCAGGTGGGGGCTGGTCTCTTCTCCCAGGCAACCAGCACCAGAACAAGAGGACCCAGTCTCAAGCTGCACTAGGGGAGGTTTAGGCTGGATGATAGGAAGAAGTTCTTCCCAGAAAGAGTGATTGGCCATTGGAATGGGCTGCCCAGGGAGGTGGTGGAGTCATCATCACTGGAGGTGTTTAGGAAGAGAATATATGGGCTGCTAGTTGCCATGGTTTAGTTGATTAGGTGGTGTTGGAGGATAGGTTGGTCTCGATGATCTCAAAGGTCTTTTCCAACCTGGTTAATTCTATTCTATTCTATTCTATTCTATTCTATTCTATTCTATTCTATTCTACCCACCTGGATCAAGTTTCTGAAGTCCACTTGGGACTGAGTTCCTTTTTCAGCTCCCATCAAGGATGGGTGTAACCCAGCACAGCCAGTCAATGCAGGCTTGAAACCAGAGATTAAATACAGTGTTGTCTTTTTGCTAATATTTTAAAATAAAACAATACTTACCTTCAAAGTCTTGAGAAAAACAAAACAAACCAAACAAACAAACTGTCTCAAGTTGCACCAGGAGAAGTTTAGGCCCAAGGTGAGGAGAAAGCTATTCACTGAGAGAGTTGTTTGTCATTGGAATGTGCTGCTCAGGGAGGTGGTGGAGTCCCCATCCCTGGAGGTGTTCAAGAGGGGATTGGATGTGGCACTTGGTGCCATGGTTTAGTCATGAGGTCTGTGGTGACAGGTTGGACTTGATGATCTTTGAGGTCTCTTCCAACCTTGCTGATTCTGTGATTCTGTAAAACAAACAAAAACCTCACAGCAAAACCCAAACCACCAACCCCAAACAAGCAAAAAAACCCCCACTTTAGCATGGGTATTGACTGCGTAGGAATACATGACCAAATCTCCTGAGAGCTTTACTTACAACACAACAGATAAATAAATACAGTAATTCTCCCTTGAATTATTGAATTAGTTAATACCCTTGATGCCAGCTGCACAAAGAAATTAAGTAAGGAAGAATGTTTAATGGAAAAAAAAAGCTCCTGTCTCAGCTGTGTGCCCTTCTCTTCAGCAATGTAGATGCTCAACTGGAATATTGATTGATAGGTAATTAACAAAACATATCTAATTTATCTGATGATTAAAGATCTAAGTATCTCTTTCAAGTGGATTAAAAGGAATTCAAATATAAGTATTGCAATTTTGAAGCTCCATATTAATTGCTTGCAAATGAGGTATTTTTGTTTCATATGTCTTAAACCTCAACAAATATCCTTAATGAATTAACTGATAATGAGTGTCTTTTTAAAGCAGATCAGATACTAATTAGAAGTAGCTTAATAGGTTCTTATTGCTGATACTGTCATTACCTATAGCAAGCATTAGCAAAATAAATCATTTTCCCTTTTTTTTTCACTCTCTTCTTTCTTTCACTGCTTTCTACTGATGTGGTTGTGTTAATCCTACAGTAAAGAAGAGGATTTCCTTACTCCATGTCTTCTATATGAAATTTTACAGGATGATAACAGAAAGCCATTTTGCACTTAATAGCAATGAAAAGAATTTATGTCATGTACATGATGCACAAAGTAAAGGGAAAATACCATGCTTCTGTGATTGAAGTTTGGAAAAGAGGCACAAAATGATAGAAGTTCATAGTATCATAGTATCAGTCAAGGTTGGAAGGGACCACAAGGATCATCTAGTTCCAACCCTCCTGCCATGGACAGGGACACCCCACACTAGATCAGTCTGGCCAGAGCCTCATCCAGCCTGGGCTTAAACACCTCCAGGGGCAGGGCCTTGACCACCTCCCTGGACAACCCATTCCAGGGTTTCACCACTCTCATGGTGAAGTTGGCTTACTCTTGCCATGCAAACAGGTCATAAATCTGAAGAGGAACATTAGCTGCATCAGTATAATTAGGGGATGTATGCTTTCAACCAGCTGAGGTTGGAAGGCATCTCTGGAATCATCTCATCTGACACTCTGTTAAAAGCAGAGGAGAACCTCCCTCAATCTGCTGGACATGCTCCTCTTAATGCACCCCAGGATCCCTTTGGGCTTCTTGGCCACATGTGCCAAGATGTGAGGAGAGGCTGAGGGAGCTGGGATTCTTTAGCCTGGAGATGAGGAGGCTCAGGGGAGACCTTAATTGCTGTCTACAACTACTTGAAGGGGGGTTGTAGCCAGGTAAGGGTTGGTCTCTTCTCCCAGGCAATCAGCACCAGAAGAAGAGGACACAGTCTCAAGCTGCACCAGGGGAGGTTTGGGCTTTAGGTGAGGAGAAAGTTCTTCACAGAGAGAGTTGTTAGCCATTGGAATGTGCTGCCCATGAAGGTGGTGGAGTCACCATCCCTGGAGGTATTCAAGAGGGGATTGGACGTGGCACTTGGTGCCATGGTTTAGTATGATGTGTTAGGTGACAGGTTGAACTTGATGATCTTTGAGGTCTTCTCCAACCTTATTGATTCCATGATTCTATGATTAAGTGTCTAGGACCATGCTGTTGGCTATTGTACCTATACACAGCAAATACAATTTGTGGAACTGGCTCAGTAGAGCAAATATGTATGAATGAAGATTGAAAATTCATTATGTGCAGCTAATGAAACATAGAGAAGACAGAATCAGGACCAAAATAAGAGGGGAAGGAAAGGTGAAAATGCTGAAGGAGAAAAGTATGGCTGATGCAGATAAGACACATGGTGTGAGCAAAGAAGGACATGATAGCAAACAAGTCATGGTCATAATGGCTTTAGATACAGAGAATAAAGCAAAACTCATCCATCTATGGATGACATGGCAACTGCACATAGAAAGAAGGGTGTTTAATCAAAGCAATGAAACAACAAAGCTAAATATGTCCTGAAATTATTGCTAATTATCAGTATGTGACTCCTAAGGACACCACAGGGATTACACAAAGAAGTGATAAATTGTTCTGCACAAAGGGTAAGGGATGAGGCAATGTTGTTCATAATTGATCCTATAAACATAAACTCAGCATATCTCAATCTGTGTCCAGCAATAGACTCAGAGAGAAGCTGCAATCAGAGCACAGAATATCTGACTGCAGTCAGTCAAGCAAGATGCTCTGGATGGAAGTACAAATGAGGCTACCTGCCCCAGATCATTTCTTGGTACAGTGTGCATCCACCTTCTTTCCACAAGAAAGTTAATATAAATCTACTGAAAATAGATTGCTTTTCTTACTCTTCTGGAAGATGCTTATCCTTCCTTTACAGGTAAGATACAAACTTTTAAGGTTTTGGGATACAAAGCTACTGGTTAGAGAGAATACCCTTGTTAGGTGGCTCACAGGCACCACATGAGAGTAGCATCCAAGTGGATGGTGCAGGAGAAAGAGGACAGGACAGACTACCAATTGATTTTGGAGTGTCTCTGCCTCCACATTCACTCCAATGTGATTGACAAAGGAAGCTACTCACTGCCATGGGGTCCACACTCTAAAGGACAGGACTCTACTGTGACATTACACAATGCACTGAAAGCTGGGCTACATTGAAAGAACAGGGTAGAAGGGAAAAAGAATATTCAGTTGCCTCCCCTCTCCCCCCTTAATAAAATTAACTTAATGAACATGCTCTGTTTACTATCTGTGACCTTCTTCTGGAGAAGAAGATTCATTTCCTGCAAACTGTCAAGCTACAAATGTGATACTTTCACATGAGAGATTTTAACTGCACCTCTGATAAGAACATATAGAAGAATCCCTTTGAGATTGGTCTTCCTATGATTCCACTGATGCCTTGAGTGTTTTATTTGAAGTGCTAGACATTCCTTAGACAGAACTGTGAGACAATCAAGGTTTTATGTTTCTTAATCACCATCTGTTGTTCAATAAATGTCAAATTGTTCCTAATGCCATGTTGTAACATACGGGGTTTTTAATTTGCTTTTGTGTTCTATGTTCATTCCTGGCAATTGAGGGTTTGTCATAAAGACTTTAATTTCTTCTACTGTCTTGATTCCAGTTGGAAATAGATATGCATATGCATTCATACACAGACACAACAGAAGAGCCCACTTTTCAACTCTGTAGAGGAATACAGAAAGCACATGAAAGAGAGAAAGCACATGAGATTGTTCTTTCAGTGGTCACAGCGACTGTAGGCCCCACAAAGAGCATAAAAAGAACAATACAACACATCTCAGAAAACTGTTGAGAAACCTCAGGATTGTTAGACTGCATCTTTCAATCAAAAAGATCAAAAGCCTTAAACTGAAAATACTGAGTCTGTTACAGTGAGGTTCAGGAGGACTCTGTCTGAGCCCCTAAAAGAATATAAACCACCTGTTAACTCAGAAGGTGGGTTGGATGTCACAGCGAAGAGTCAATTCACCCTGAAACACCATGTAAATCCAGGCTGGTTGGGCTGAGAGATTAGATATGTGAAGATTTATTTTTTTTCCTGATCACAACAGGGAAAGTAGATGAGAGAATGAACTGCCTTTGATGAGCTTCTGCAAATGTCAGCAAAGGAAACAGAAATTCTATCTTGCTTTCTGATCCGGGATAACAGGTCATCTGCCAGCAATTGGTTAAATAACAGGGACACACTGCTTTCCTGAAGAGTTGCACAAATACTTCAGGACTCCTTTTCTGAAGAATTTTCTTTGCAGTCATCAAGGAGAGATAAAATACTTCTCAACTCTCAGCGTGCTGTTAGCAATCTCAGCTTTGCATGACACATCTGATTGCTTGGGTCAATTCTGAAACATACTCCGAAGCCTTGGGAAACCGTTTGTAAAGCTAATTGGGACAGATTCAAGGCTAGAAATACAGAAACCCAAGGTAGGTCACTGTTAAAAGTATCCTAACTAGTCGAGCTGCTACTGTTTAGATCCTCAAGAGTATAAACTGATGTAAAAACAAAGCAAGATGCTTCATAAACATAGATAACAAGACAGCAAGTGGCCACAAGCAAAATTCAGGAGCAAAACTGGAGATCACTATCAAGTTTACTTCCAGAATGTAAAATAATTTCTGCAAGTCAGAACAGGCAAAACCTTGTTGCTGAGCTACCAAACAGAAGACAGACTCACAAATAGGACCTGAACAGGACCTCTGGCATCACAAGAGGCTGTTCAGACTCGTCCCAGCACCACAGCATGAGCAACCAAGTTTGTGCTCTTCTTCACAGATATTTGTCCAGACTAAAAACCCTTCAAGACACTTTAACATCCCTAGTCAGTTTTTTTCCATGCTTGACTTTCCTTCCAGTTAGAAAATCTTTCCAAATCTTGACCATGCCTCTCTCTTGTTCAGTTTGTCACCCCTTGTCCTGTGTCCTGCAGACATGCAAACACAACAGCTCATTACTTTCCCAGCTGGCACAGCTTTTTTCCTATTTATTTCTCCCCTCAGTGTTCTCTTCTTGGGACCATCCATTACCAGAGAGGGAAAAAAAACACTGATAGAATTTTTTCATTAATTTTTAGAATAGAATAGAATAGAATAGAATAGAATAGAATAGAATAGAATAGAATAGAATAGAATAGACCAGACCAGGTTGGAAGAGACCTTCAAGATCATCATGTCCAACCCATCAAACAATCCAACCCACCTAAACAACAACCCATGGCACCAAGCACCCCATCAAGCCTCCTCCTGAAAACCTCCAATGACGGCAACTCCACCACCTCCCCAGGCAGCCCATTCCAATGGGCAATCACTCTCTCTGTATACAACTTCTTCCTAACATCCAACCTAAACCTCCCCTGGTGCAGCCTGAGACTGTGTCCTCTTGCTCTGCTACTGGCTGCCTGGGAGAAGAGACCAACGTCTGCCTGTCTACAACCTCCCTTCAGGTAGTTGTAGGGAGTAATAAGGTCACCCCTGAGCCTCCTCTTCTCCAGGCTAAGCAACCCCAGCTCCCTCAGTCTCTCCTCAGAGGGCTTTTTAGAGTTAAAACATGCTGAATTTAGCTGTGTGGTCCATGGTAAGTAACACTTGTGCATGTTGAAGCAGAAAGAAGCACAAAGTGTAGAGCTGTGGTGGGTGGAGGTTTCCCCCCAACATTAACTTCCCCAGACCAGCTCAGCTGGAAGCAAAAGGAAGCTGTATTTACAAGCAAAACTACAATCTACAATGAAATGCAATGAATATGTACAAAATATACAGGATTTACAATATTTATAGATAATTAACATTGACAAACAACACAGGCCGCCCTGGTCAGAGACCAGGAAAGCTGTCCCACTCCAAAAGGGAGCAGAGAAAACAAGTAAGTAGCTGTTAGAACTTCACCAAAACAATGCAGCCAAGGTCAAGGAGAAGCAGATTAGTATTTCTCGACCCAGCAAAGCAAGCAGAGAAGAGATCAGAAGAAGGAAGATTGCTTTGGCACAGCCAATCCTACAGCAGATATTTCTCCAATGGAATCATTTAGAATTATCTTTGGTTTTCCTTTTCACCCCCAATAGTGATTTATTTACATTTCCTACTTTTCTGCTCAAAATCTTCAACAAAACTTTAAAGGCATAGCCTAAAACTACCACAAGAGCTAAGAAAGTAAGAGCAGAGAAGTTTCTCAAGTATAGCTAAGCTTCCCAGCTATTTTTTCCTTGACAAACATATAACAGGTCATCAGATCAGAAAAAAACAATGCAGGAGCACTTACTGCTCTCTACAACTTGCTGAAAGGAGGTTGTAGCCAGGTGAGGGTTGGTCTCTTCTCCCAGGCACCCTGTGACTGAACAAGAGGGCAGTCTCAAGCTGCACCAGGGGAGGTTTAGGCTGGATGTTAGGAAGAAGTTCTTCACAGAATGAGTGATTGGCCATTGGAATGTGCTGCCCAGGGAGGTGGTGGAGTCACCTTCACTGGAGGTGTCTAGCAAGAGACTGGATAGGGTGCTTTGTGTCATGGTTTATTTGATTAGATAGTGTTGGATGATAGGTTGGACTTGATCTCAAAGGTCTTTTCCAACCTGGTTAATTCTATTCTATTCTATTCTATTCTATTCTATTCTATTCTATTCTATTCTATTCTATTCTATTCTATTCCATCCCATTCCATTCCATTCCATTCTATTCTATGAAGACACAGTCTCAAGCTGTGCCAGGGGAAGTTTAGGCTTGAGGTGAGGAGAAAGTTCTTCACAGAAAGAGTAATTGGCCATTGTAATGGGCTGCCCAGGGAGGTTGGTGGAGTTACCATTCCTGGAGGTGTTCACTTGGACCCATGGTTTATTTGTCAGGAGATGTTAGGTATTAGGTAATAGGTTGGACTTGATCTCTCAGGTCTTTTCCAACCTCATTGATTCTATGATTCTGTGATAGCCAGGTTACAATAGCCTCAATGAGGTGACAAGTATATTGTACATTCAGAACACCATAGAAACATATAGTGACACCAGATCAGATTTTATTCTTTTCCCTGTCTTTCCAGCTAAGCCAAAGCCACAAACTGCACCAGGCTCCATTTGTACTGTTCCAAGGACCTTGTTGGTATGATCAGGATGTAGTAATGTCCAACCTCTCTGCAACCACAAGCTGTTGGTGGTTGTAGTTAATGTCATTTGGTGGGCAGAAGCCAAGTCCTAAGACTTTCCATAACGCTGCTATTTGACCTGCACAGCTGCAGACTGAAATCACAGCTAAGATTTTGCTGAAAATTCCAACCCAGCACCTGTTTTACACTACATTTTCAGAAACCTTCTAGAGGGAGGCTAAACACAGCAAGGTTTTTTAAATGAGATGTGATAAAGACCTAGATGGGAAATAACTGTGGGCACAGGTGGAGGGGAAAGGAACCTGGTTTACTCTGTGTAATCCTATGGAATCGATGTCATTGATGTTGTACAGGAAGAAATGAAAAGAGTTTAACATGACCTGTATCTTGGGATTTGGTGAAAGGATTCAGGTGAGGGGGAAAAAAAATGGTTATATGATGCCCAGTGGCAGAGGAAAGGAAGAGGGCTTCAGGGAGGGTACTAAGAGCTCCATTTTGTCTGCATTAAGCTTATGCTGATGGTTTCAAAAGCGTAATTGCTTCTAAAATAGTCGAATTATGCATTATGAATACATTATCTCATGCATTTAGACCTCTTTTTCTGCTGACAAAGTAATTCACAAAACAATCCTGATTTCTGCAAATGTATCCACTTGAAGTTCAGAAATTGGTCTAAAAACAGATCTTTACTGCCCTGAAAGAAACACCTCAGCTCGTTCAGCTACATTAGTAGGTCAGATAGATCTTCCATTAGACATTCTTTCTCTCTCACACACACATACACACACAGGTCTGTACATGCTATACAGTGTCTATATTATGGCAGTCTCCTGAACGTTTCTCAGCTTACAAGAGCAATTGCCATGGAAATGTTGTGACAATCCCCTTGAGGCAAATGAGTGGTCTACACAACAGCATTGCTGAGCTCAAGAGGTTCCTTTTCAAGGCTATATTGAATTGAGTAAGTCACACCATTACTGAGGCAGTCTCAAGACTGGCAGTGCAAAACTATACAGTGATTTGCCAGCCTTAATCGCTTTTCAGCTCTATGCAGCAGCACTCTGGAAGTCCTGAGACATGCTTTTCCAACTCTTGCACAGTATAACTGAAGCACCCATTGTTAAGGGGATGTTTTCAGTTTTTTTCCTCGCAGTCCCTTTTGTAGCAGGGTGAGCTTTTTAGGAGGGCTAACACTTTCTCAGTGTCAAAAGGGCCTCAGTTTCCAAGAAGAAGATCCCAACAAAGTAAAAATACTTTGAAAGATTATTTAAATAAAGTAATAGTTTATTATCACACCTCAGCTTATTTCTCTTCTCATTTTTAGTATAGCTAACCTCCTCTTCACTTCATATAGCTTTAAGCTATGAACATTTTAGCGTTTTAGGATTTACTTCTGCCTTTCCATTCTTTACCTTTTCACATTTTTTCTCCTCCCAGGGTTTTTCTCTCTCCTATCATTTGTGTGGTACATAGGTGTTAAAAAATTAGAGCGTCTCATGACCTGCTGTGTACCATCATTCTCTCACTGCACCAGAGCTGATATAACCTACTCGAGTTCAGAATATCATTTGATATATTTCATATAGGGGATACTGTCAAGGTCCGGAGACATTAGATGTCTTGGTCCGCAGACACAGTTCTTTTAAATATTCCCGTGTTGTGAAATTAAAGGCACAAACGAGGCCAAAGTATCAACAGCTAGACTATTTATTACATAAATAAGAAAGGGAGAGGGAGAAAATAAAGAGGGAGAGAGAGACGAGAGATAGAAGAGAGAGAGAGAAGAGGAAAGGAATTATATTACCACACCCCTCATCCCCCCCAAGACAGTTAAAATCTGTGGAGGAAAGGTGCTGCAGGAGATGTTGGGTTTGTAGAGAAACGGTGGTGAGGCTTTTGCTGGAGAACAGCTGTGGTCCTCTGGGGAGATGTTGGGTTGATAGAGGAACGGTGCTGAGGCTCCTCTGGGCAGCCTGGGTCTGTAGAGAAGGGGTGCTGAGGCTTCGTCCTCCGGGCAGCTTCTTTTCTCCGGAGCAGCATTGTCCCGGCTTTCTCTTCTCAGCGGCCTGGCCCGTCTCCTGTGTTTTCCTTCATCCCCGTTTTTCTGCTCTGTTTCTCTCCTCTGTTTCTCTCAACAAACCAGTAGTTGCTCCAGTCTTTTATACAGTTTTTAGTCCTTAGGTATGTATTCAAATATTGTCCCTCAGGAATTCCAGTGGCAGGAAATCTGTGTGTTTGGGCAAGATCCTGGCTGGAGGGGGGGGAATCTCCGTCTACCCCATCTCCATCCAGACAAGGCTCAGGAAACAGGTGGAGATTATCTTGCCCTAAAGGTGTGATGGCTGGGTCCTTGGGTCCTATTGTTGTAGTCCCGTGTTATCACGATGCAATCACAAGCTGATTTGCATCCAGGATTGGTGGACAGGATTCTTTCCACCTTCTTTCCAGTGGCTCTGCTATCACTTTATCTTTGTTGACTCACACAGAGAGAGGCAAACTTATTAGATTCTCACAGATACTTAAGCTTTCAGTTGTTGACCAGCAGATCAAATTTGATCCAGCAAATCAAAGAAAGGGGAGGTTTTGGATATATAGACCCAGCTGCAAACGCTACATTCCTGTTTTACTCCTATCCACCTTCCAGAATGGAGGATAGTCTACGTCTGGAGGCTGGTTCAATGCCATGTCTCTCTCTAAGGGGATTAACGTCTTATTAGAAGTGTGAGAATGACAATCTGGGAATTTAGGAGACTTGCTCAGGGACAGAAATGACACAGAATAAGTAGGAACATGACAAGGACTTCAGTTCATTGTACGTGTCAGTGCTGAGTTTGAGGGAACATGCCCATAGGAATGATACACACTCACTCTGCCCTGACATGTTTACTGATGTGACCAATTGTGCAGGGTGTTATGGTGACAACACAGGCATGAGGATAACCATTCCTCTAAGAGCCAAGATAAACAGACTTCATTTCCCATAAGCTGCCAAATGACCATTTCCACAATCTCAGCCCACTGTCTTCATATTAAAAATGCACTTACAAGCAAACACCCTGCTCATCCCTGTGAAGAAATTAAACATACCTTCTTTGTTTTAAGGAAAAGAACAACACTGAGACCAAACACAAATA